>NC_044303.2:42760525-43076567 GCF_007474595.2 Lynx canadensis
TCACTTTATAGTCATAATTATAAACATCAAATAGATTCTCAAAGCTGCTCATAGTCATACCTTAATTCATTCTCCTAATTTCCTAAGTGTTAATTTCATTCCTTTCATCTTAAGCTTCAAATACATTTTCCCTAGACTGATTCTTATTAGTGACCTTGATTCTCTGTGAAAACTGCAGGTAACTTAGCACAATTTCCCTGAAACTCCCACTATCATATCTACCCATGTACCAGGATCTGTACCATATTATGTACCATGTCCCATGTTATTCTTTTGAAATCCAATCAGGCTCTCAACATTGGCACTGAATCTCATCTCTTCCCTCTACTCTAAAACATTGTGCTAAAAATTGGTGCTTCGTTTCTAATATCACAGTTTTCCTGTCTATTAGAACTCATACAAACTTGTTATTAGTTCTCCCATCTTTATAAAAGGAGACAAACAAAACAAACACAAACCAAAATTTTCCCCTGATCCATCTTTTCCCATCTGCTACCTTCTCATTTATTTTTTGTATGCCTTTGCCGCAAAACTCCTTGCAAATATTATACTTACTCAATGTGCTATTTCAAATGCCTCTCCTCCCATTATTGAAAACACATTCCAATCAGACTTTCACTCCAACTACTTAACTTCATTGAGATAGTTTTTGTCATGGGCACTAAGGTCCTCCATGCTACTAAACCTTATGGTCTGTTTCCAATCCCCAATTTGCTTAATCTTTCAGCCTGCTTTTTATATCCTTGGGGATACATTTTCTTCAAATTTCTTCTATGATCTTACTTCCTTTTGGTTTTCTTCTTACTCCACTGGTCATTCCTTTCAATTTCCTTTGCTGCTCTCCTCTCCTTTATTCCAGAGTGCCCAGGATCTTCTTTTCTTCTCTGTAATCACTCCCTTAGAGATGTATTTCATTCTTTGTACAACTTTCAATACCATCTGTATGCCATCAGGCCTCAGATTTATGTATCTACAACAAAAGCAATCACCTGAATTTATATATCCACCTGCTTATTTAACATTTGTCTAAGATATTAGTGGATATCTCATTAACTAACATTTCCCCATGATGCTTGATAAATATCTCAAAATTAACATGCCCAAACCTGAACTTCTGATCTTGCACATACTGCCAAACATCCTTTACACAGTCTAATGCACCTATGTTAATGGAAACTATATTTTTCAGTTTTCAGTCTAAGATTCTAAATGTCTTCCTTTCTTTCATACTCTACATCTAATTCATACAAAATACTACTGAATCAATTTTCAAGTTCCATTAAAATTTGGACTCCTCCTAACTTCTTTCACTGAAATCAGATTCTCAGGTGGATTGCTATAACTTCCTAACTGTTCTCCCTGCTTCACCTGCTCTCTTTCCAAGCAGTCAGTGTAACCTTTTAAAAATGTAAAGCAAATCATACTACTTCTCTCTTCTAACCTTGCTAATAGATCTCCATGTCAATCAAAGTAAAAGCCTAAGCCTTTCTAATTGCTTACAAAGCTCTACAAGATCTGTTCCTCCTCTTTCTTCTCTCATTACATTCTGAGCTCTTACTTTGTTACTGCCCCCTCCCACTCTACTCCAGAACAGGTTTCTTGGCTTGTCCCAGAACACAACACATATCCTCTCAATTGAACACTTTTGCACTGGCCAGAATGTCCCCACCAACCCCACTCCAATACCCATCTGGCTCTCTTCCAACCCTGCTTTGTCTTTATTCAGATCTCATGGTCTCAATGAGGCCTATCCTAAACACTCTATTTACAATTTTACTCCCTTCCTTACTAGCATTTTTAACTCTTCACATAACTTAAGCACAGTGACTGACCCATAGTAAATGTTCAATAAATATTTTTAATGAAAGAATTAAAACCATTCAAAAGTTTCCCTAAAATCAGAGTAAAATCAAATGCCTTATCGTGTTCTTAAAGCATCTGTCTAGATTTCTAAACTCAACTCACACTCAATCTTCCTAACTAACTTGGTTTCAGTCACTCTATCTTCAGTTCCTTGAACACACCCAATTTTTTTCACCTCAGAACCTTTGTACCAGCTATACCTTTTCCCAGATCATAATCTTCTTGACATATTTCATAGTGAGCACCCCATTTTTCTGATGTCAGCTTAAGTGTCATATTTTCAATTGTTTTTCCTGGCTATCCTATCTTAATATTAAAGGCCCATGTTATTCTACATCATCATGTCATATTCTCCATTTACTTTTGGTTCATTTGAAAAAAAAATCCATTGTTTCTCCTCTCTAAAAGAATGGAAATTCAGTTATATGAACACATGGTCTCCTTGTTTAAAGATGAAGGTCCCCACTGAGCACAGTTTTTAGCAAATCACATGGCCTCAATAAATGTCAGTCTTTAGGTTATAAAAACACAAACAAAAGAGAACATTTTGGGAAAGCAGCCATGGTATGACCTCCCATGGTTGCCCCTCCCAGGCTTTCCCAATAAGAGCCTTGTGCCTGGAGCACTTCCTTACCAACGCACAAAAAGCCCTTATTGCCTGTGAAGAGCTTGTCTCCATGTGTGGAAATATCTTCCCCTATTTCAGACTCAATGCATACTCTTTTATTCTGCTTAAGCGTATGCAGCATATGACATATGGCCAACTCCCCTACTGTATCTCGACCCTGTGGCAAGAGGATAGGGTCCTTCTACTAGAGCGCCAGAAGGATGTGTATAGGCGAATTATCTTGCATCAGCTGTTGGGAAGGTATCACTGGCCATGGAAGACTGTTGCCCTCTACTGAAGCTAATCTTGCTCTGTCTTTTCTCTATGTGTTTGAGTTGTGTTTTCTTGGTGACTCAGATACTAAGATACAGTAGGCAAAATTGTTTCAACTTCTACTCCCGGGGGTTGGCCTAGTGATGATCTTTGCTATTCTTCAAGTAGATGGTGTTCCACCCTGGTGTTGGTAACCAGTACATGTTGTGTCTGCTGGACAGAACAGAAGGCAAAGTATGACTCATCAGTTAATGACAACAGTTTACAGGCAGTGCAGAATAGAGTTTAAGGGTGCAGCTATGCTATCAGAATGTTTGGTTTCTGTTCTAGTTCTGCCATGTGGTTATTGTAAAGTAACCATGCATCTGAGTGTCCTAGGGCAGTCTCTGATTATGCTTGCTGAACTTATTTTTTTTACTTTCACTCTCAAAAGTGTCCTGAATTGGAAGGAAAATAATTGTCTCTCCACTCCAAAGTAAGCATTTCTGCTTGGGACATACCTTTCTTGTCCCAGTTTCTTCACTTGTGAAGTAAGAATAAAAATGATACATAGGACCTGTAGATGCTGAAAAGATTAAATAACCATATTTATATGAAAAACATATAATTTTTGTTTACTATGCACACACTTTATGAAAGTCATAGAGCTCAGACTAATCAATACATTGTTGACAAATATATTACTGAAAAATTTTGCCATAAAAATTCCCTTCATCAGCCCATGTTTATACTATTTAAATATAGTATACATATTTAAATTTGTAGAAATATAGAAATTTAGATAACAAAGCTTCATCTGACAAGACAAATTAAGTGCCTAATCATTCCTTTTAAAAAAGGACAAAACACATTGTTCATTTACAGTAGAGTTTCAACAGCATACTTCCCAGTGACTACCTACTTCCTTATGGAGAGAGACAGCAAGAAGTAAACTATTAAAGCATTCCCAATAACATTATCAATCAGAATGGGTGAAGGTTTTTCTCTGAATACATAGTATATGTCAGTAAAAAAAAAAATCAGTTCATATCTACAAAAATTCATTTAAATGTGCATTGTAGGAAATGTATTTGTTGTATAACCTTATTTATTTTATTCTTTTTATTACTCAAAAACTCCTTCCTTATTGGAACTTGTTTTCCCACATTTCAATTCTAATTTAATTTTTAATTTTTATTTTTGAATGAAATTACAAGATCTCTTTTACTTAGTATATTTGTTTAAATTACATAATTGGAGGGGCGCCTGGGTGGCGCAGTCGGTTAAGCGTCCGACTTCAGCCAGGTCACGATCTCGCGGTCCGTGAGTTCGAGCCCCGCGTCGGGCTCTGGGCTGATGGCTCGGAGCCTGGAGCCTGTTTCCGATTCTGTGTCTCCCTCTCTCTCTGCCCCTCCCCCGTTCATGCTCTGTCTCTCTCTGTCCCAAAAATAAATAAACGTTGAAAAAAAAATAAATTACATATTGGAATTATTATCACACATCAAAAATTTAGAAGGAAAATGTTACTGTTCATTCAATAGCGAAGGTTACAAGCTAAAAATTCTTAACATCTAAAATAGAACACAATTAATTTTAATAAGCTAAAGTGCAACAGTAAGGCAAAAAGACAAGATATGTGATAAGCAGCTGTGGGACTGAAAGGTCATCACTAAACATGATTCTCATTTACCCTTTTACTTTTAGTGTCAGGATCTTGTTCTGGCAACATAAACCCCTGAGATTTCTCGAGCCGTCCCTCTATATTGAGCAACCTTGCTAATTTAAAAGCCTTAGTGATTATGCTCTGTTATGATATTAATGGAAAGGTCAATGAATTCATGAAAATATCTCTCTTTTTTTGCTTTTATGACATTCTGAACCTTTTCTGCTTTTACAATTTTCAACAAGAAACTGATGATCTGGATCCTTTTGCATAATAAATGAACATAAGCAGTCACCGTTTGTGATAATATCACTTTCCCTGTCATATACTGAATGCACAGAGTGAGGATCTCTGAATTGTTTGATACCTTCTCTTGTTTTTAATAAAAGCAGGATCTTTCATGGGGAAAGAAGAAAGAGAGAAAGCATTTTTAATAAGACAAGCTACAATTTAGAAGATGAAAAGGTTAAAAATTACCTTCAAAATCTCATATTAAGTGCTGACATAGTGACTGCTAATACCTTTCTAGAATGCTTTTAAACAGTGTTTTACGTTGAAATTGTCTCTGTATGGTGTCTGAAGGAAAATAGCAGAAGCAAAGACTAGAGAGCTTAAGGTAATAGAGTAAAGGAATAGCAATATTGCATAAGATGAAACAGAAAATAATAACATGAAATACCCTTTCTGGCATAGATCCAATTCTGTAAGCCACAATAACGCTTATATTTTCCCATCTACCACACTCATATATTAAAAGAAGGATTTTAATATTTTTCCTCATTATATGACAAGAGAAATTTCTTTCACGTTGAGCCAGGACAATGTTTCTTTTAGAGATGAATCATATAAAAACAGTTTGTAGATATAAAAGCAGACTAAATTGTATTCTAGCAGGGTTCAAGTATCTAAGGGCAAGTTCTGGCTAAGCACTTTTGGTGGCCAATGTTTATAGAGCCTAAGACCCATTAGACACATATTACCATTTAATCAGCAAATGGTTACTAGGTATAATTTACCATGTGTTATAATATGCTAACTCCACAACTCTGGACACAGGTAATCATATCAGGGTTTATAACCTGAATTCACACTGTGTGAGTGCTCAGAAATCACTACAGCAGCCTGGTGGTGATCAGATCGAAAGGGTAGATCAGAATCAATAGAAAATCAACTTTGAAAAAGCCCAACACAATCAGGCCTCAGATTGGTTCCACATATTTAGTTCGAAAACCTATGAACACAAGCTTAGTACACACACACACACACACACACACACACACACCACATATACATACAAGCACACACACGCACAAACACACAGACCCAGAATAAAGCACCACGAGTGAGAGAAAAAAAGTCCCTGAGAAAATAAGGAGCAGATCAGAAGCCTACTTAAGATTCTAAGAGAGAAGTCACAAATATATTAAAAAGAATAAAAAAGGAAATAGAAGTAAATGTAGAATTTTTTAATGATAGGAAGTGATTTTCAACTTTTTGATAATAATTAAAACCTTTATAAAAAGATTAATTCCAAGAACAAAGTAATTGTAATTAAAACTGAGCTAGACAGATGTATAAAATCTCTCACTAGATTTTATTCAAGAAATTGAAAAGATAAGCTACAAAGGGCCAAACAATATTTGTAACACACATATCTAGTATAGAATCAGTATTTATACTACATAAAGAAATTCTATAAGTAAAATGAAAGAAATGTAAAATTAGATAAAAATGTAAAAAACATAAATCAAAAACATGATTAAAATGATCAAAACCATGAGGACATCAGGAAAGAGGAAACCTGAATTATTTATGGTTATAATTTCATAAGTTACATGTGTCACATGTATTTAAATTTACATTGATAATCAAGGAAATGCAAAAGAAATCCACACTGAGAAATTTATACATGCAAGTCTAGAAAACATAGGAGGCTGACAATGTCAAGTGTTGGTGAAAGAAGAAGCAATGGAAACAACCTCAAAGGGCTGTTTGCTGTACAACTTGGTGCAATCATTTTAAAACAATTGGATTGGTGTTATTTAATATATATATACTCTGTACTATATATACATACATATATATGTGTGTGTATATATATGTATATATATATATCCATTTTCACCCATATTTATATAACCTACAGAAAATCTTGCACATGTATCCTAGGAATAGGGATTAAAAAATTGAAATAACTCAATATCCATGAAAAGAATGAATAAATAAATTACAAAACATTAACTTATCATACAAAATATTATTCTACAAATACAGTTGAGAATAATGATAAAATGAGCTTCTCTCAGTTATATGCAACATCAGTTGATAGATACCATAATTATAAGCTTGAGGGAAAAAAGAAAGTTTTCAAGAAAACATAGGATTTGAGTGCATTTATGTAAATGTTTAAAAGTTAAAATGATACAATATATTATTTCAGGAAACAAACATATACAGCAAGGTTATAAAGAAAAATAAGGGGATACTATATGAACAGTTTGAAAGGAAGGTTTCCTGAGAGAAGGAAGAGGATAGAATGGGCTGGAAGAAAACTTAAAGAGAATATAGCATTTGTTTGTCTTTTTAATGGGGCATCGGGTCAATACATGGGTGTGTCTTACATCTTTTTATTATACAACTAAAATTTTTTTTGAAATATTATATATCTGCTCAAAAACAATGAAAACTATGCTGAATATTATTTATTTTTAGCTTAAATTAAAAAGAATAAGTTATTAATTTTTTGTTAAAGCACATGATTTTTTTTTAGTAGGCTCTATTCCGAGCATGAAGCCCCACATAGGGCTTGACTTCGAGACCTTGGGCTAAGACCTAAGCTGAGATCGAACACTTAACTTACTGAGCCACCCAGGTGTCCCAAGCACATGATCTTCTAATGCAAGTTCACATGTAGTCTAATATTGTTAGATACACACAGGCAATGTATCTAAATACATGTTACTTTGTAGAGTTGTAAAATTAAAAAGTAATAGTTTGTAGATTTGATTCAATTATGATGACAATTATTCAATTATGAGTTTTTCATAACAAAATGCACTTACATCATTTATTAATTAATTTTTAAATACTATTGATTCATTCATTTTACTTTTTTTCTGGTACATTCATTTTACTTAAATTTTGTTTAGTTCTTATTTATTTACTTTTTAGAAGGGGGTGGGGGAGAGACAATGCACAGGGGAGAAACAGAAAGAGAGGACAGAGGATCCAAAGCTGGATGTCTCCTGACAGCAGAGAGCCCAATATTGGGCTTGAACTCATGAATCATAAGATCATGACCTGAGCCAAAGTTGGAACCTTAACTGACTGAGCTACCCAGGCACCCTCTGATACATTCATTTTAAGGAACACTAAATGTTTTGTTCAATTTTCAAAAACCTTTTAATTTTTTTATTTTTAAAATTAAAAAAAATAATTTCAGTTAATTAGCATACAGTATTATTGCAGACCTTTGAATTCTATTTTGGAAAAGGAAAAGTATGATCGTTAAAAATGAGTGGAAAATCATCTCATTACTTCATGGAGTTTTTTAGGTTTAGACTCATATATCAATTAAACATATGTAAAAGGAACTCATAAGAAATTCTTCCCATTATCTACAATTTCAATTATTTCATATCTAAGCAAAGAACAAGATTCGAATTACATATAACTACTGTAACACAAAAGTGATTTTGCATAAAGAGATAGTTATCTATTATTTTAAATTCGATCTGATTCTTTGGAAACCTTTAACTAAAAATTATACAGAAATGGGGCAAATGTAATGGGAGGCAAGGTATATGGAAAATGTTTTTGGTTTCTTTCAGGTCAACTTGAATTTCAAAGGGAGAATATTTTTAACTTCCAATCACGTCTAAGTTATATCTTAAAAGACAGAACATTTGAAGAGCAATGTCATAATTGTGTCATAAGTTAACAAAAGTCTCAAAGTTGCCAACATGATATTCAAGATTTTCTGAGTTTATGATAAATACTAAATTTTATGTCTGATACCCTCCTTGTTCATTTTATTTCATCTGCCAAATCTTTAAACACAAAAATCAAAATGAGTTACTATCTACTACTGATGCAAACGTTTATAACAAATAAATAGAGAATATTAGTACTGGCAGTTTACCTAATGAGATGCTGCTTCAAATGTGCAAGCTCGGCAAATGGCTTGTAAAGTGTCCCTGGAAATTAAAAGTAACAACATTTTGTGAAAAGTTGCAGCAACCAGAGACTGAAAATGTCTTCACTCAATTCAAATTCCTAAACCTTTTCCTGTTTGACAAGATGATATAAGTGTATAGGCCAAAAATAGGCACAAATTATGCTATAACATCTGATACTTTTCAAGAGAAAATTTGGGAGAACGATAAAGTGGAATACTGTTTATAATGCGACTCTGAGGCTGCTGTGTAAATTGCTAAGATTTATTTTTACAAAATCTTCCAATTCCATCTTTAATTTATATCTTTCTAAATCTGCTCCGGTAGTGAAACAAACGTGGCGGGCTTCGTTTTGATTCTACAGTAAAGTATATAGGGACTATGATAAAAATATAAAGATTAGCCTATGTTACTTCTTTCAGATTAGCCTATGTTACTTTACATTAATCAGTTTATTCTGTAAGAAAAGGGAGGATTTTTCCCTAACCCCATCCTGACAATTACATTTTTAAATGATTTAAGGACTCTCAGAGATAAAAAATTATCATGAAGAAAGTATGATTATCAATAACTTGAATATGTAAAGATGCTGAGAGTGACTCTTTTGGGTAGTTAAGCCAACATCTGTATTAGTTTGATGTAAACTGTCCACTCCTATCCTTGCCTCCATTTTGATAAGTTTATTTGCTTCATTTTTAGAACAAATAAAGAAGCCAATAGTTTAGCCAATAGTTATTACAGAGGATTGCAACTTACTAAGTAGTCTTATAGTCAGAAATGTGTGGTGTTTTGCTGAGACCAAAATAATGGAAACCATTTCTATTCACTTAATACATTAGCTAAATTATAAGAGGTTTCTTAAAATGAATATCAGAGGAAATGTGAGATCACATGTCTGAGTTTAGGCTATAGACAGTAATAAAAGAAAGATTTTTTTTTAAAGTTACAGAATCAATTTTAGAAATCATAAACCACATATCAGCATTTAACCAATTATATAAACTACCTAGTGGTTCAAATATTTGGAGGTCTAGGTCAAGAGTGATTATTTACATTAATTTTGTATATCACATTATTATCACCTCTCTCAGCGTTCATTTCATTAGATATGAAAAGATGCCTTTCTTTTTTTTTCTATTATTGTTTTGCAGGTCATAAGGATAGAGATTTCTTTTTAACGTTTAAGTTTTTAGAAACTTCAATTTCAGTTTTAATATATAGTTTTATATTTCCTCTTAGAATTTTATTTCCTGCAGGAATGTTATGTGTTCCTTCCAACAGAACAGTTTCTGCTTATTCAACCATTTGACCATGGTTCCAGTAGATTTCAAGACTTTGCAGACCTTTATATGACTATTAAAACTGGAGGCTTGAATAAATCTACTTACTAAAGATTTTACAACTTCTTCACAAATGTAATAAAGTTTTAAAAAAATCTAATTTCAGAGTATTTTTCTTTGCTTTTTTAAAGTTCTTTTTGTATGATTAGTTACTAATGTGAGTATTTTTCCTATAAATTATGCAATATTTTTTAAAGTGTGTAAATATATTCTCATAAAACCTTAAAAAATATAGAAATATATTACATAAAAATTTAATGTTTTTCTAACTTATTTTTCCTTACCCCAGCACTCACTATCATGTCTTTTCCTCAGAGATATTAAGATATTTAAGTATAGCATATATTTTCTAGAACTTTTCACTATGCATATGTATTTTTCCCTTTATAAATTTTGATTTAAGTAATTCAAATAAGATAAACATAGAAATCTTTTTTCCAGCTTCTCACCATTTCTTCATGGGCAATGTATAAATAACATTGGTAACCTAGTATATTTGAGTCCATAATTTTTCCATATTTATAAAGAGTGGTATTATAAATGTATTTTGTATTTATTTGCTTTCAAAAAATATGAGCTCACTTTGCATAATTTGAAACTTAATATTTCTCATTTCAAATGCACATTATACAAGCCCCAGGTAAGTATTGAACTCATTCATTTAGATACATGTACAATATTCCACTCTAGGTATGACACTTTATCCACTCATTATTAATTGTTTTCAAGTTTTCTTTCCTACAGTGAAATCATGACTATTTAGCTTGGACCACAGACTTACATTATTTCTATATGACAAAATACCAAATGAAGGGTGACTTCTACTTTACTTGTACTTTAGTTCTATGGATTTTGCCAAATTTCGAGTTGTTTTCATAGTTTTAGCAGATTTTTATTTAAACATAATTATGGTTATGTTAATTCTGAGATAATGTATTTGTTATTATTATTATTTAACTCTTATCCAGAAACATGGAAATTCTCTCCATTTGTTCAGTGGTTTGGTTTTGTTCCCAAACATGTAGAGTAAGATTTTATACTTAATTTCAATAGAATATGTACCTTTTGTTAAATTTATATTTGAGTTTTTGTTGCTATTGTTAATAAGTTTTCGTGTTTTTCTTTTTATATATAAATGAATACTACTATTCTAGAGAAAACTTTATTTTTCTCTATCAAGTAGCTATTCTTCACCTAACCATGACAATACAGGATTTTTTATTAAAAAAATTTTTTTTCTTAATGTTTATTTATTTTTGAGAGAAAGAGAGAGAGAGACAAGTTGGGGAGGGGCAGAGAGAGAGGGAGACACAGGATTCAAAGGCTCCAGGTTCTGAGCTGTCAGCACAGAGCCTGACAAGGACCTGGAACCCACAAACCGTGAGATCATGACCTGAGCCGAAGTCGGTCACTTAACCCACGGAGCCACCCAGGAGCCCCTAGGACTTTGTATTTTTATTCATTTGATTAATTTTCCTTTGCCAGTCCACTAAGTGGAAAATAATTTGTCGTTTACATTTTTTTAATCAACCTTAAGGGCAGCCATATCTTCATTTGTTTATTATTGAGCCACTTTCTGAGGAATCATCTTCTACTCCATGTACGTTAATTATTTGCTTCTCCGCCGCTTCTTGTTGCTTAAGTTACATTTACTTCCTCATTTTCTTTTTTTAAGTAAAGTACAAAATATTTTTGGCTCAGGTTTGGAATAGACTCAGACCCCATTTTTGATGTTTGACCACTGACAGCGTTCAGGCCCCATCGTTAATGCTCTCCCTTTTGCCCCACATCAGGGAAAGCCCATAAGAAAGCCCCAGTATTACTTCCCTTGGCTCAAATACTGGCTTACACATGAACTCTGATCCAGTCACAACCTCTAAACACAAACGAAGCCAGAGTCATCTGACCATGCCCCACTTTTCCTGTTGTTCACGTATGTCATCCATTGTACACGTATGTCATTTATTCCAATATCCATAATATCCTGGAGGAGGGGGCAGCTTCCCAGCCTCCAGCAGGGAATGTTGAAAGCCCAAATTAGGTAGTGCTTGTCTTAGTCTGATTAGGCTGTTATTACAAAATATCATACACCGAGTGGCTTATAAAAAACAGAAATTAATTTCTCACAGTTCTGGAGGCTGGAAGTTCAAGATCAGAGTGCCAGTTTGGTTGGGTGAGGGCCTTTTCCAGGTTGCAGACTTCTTGTATCTTCACACTGTAGGAGGCGCATGTGAGGCCATATTATGAAAGCATTAATCCCATGTATGAAGGCTCTTCCTTCATGACTTAATCACCTTCCAAAAGTCCTTCTAATACCATCACATTGAACATTAGGATTTCAAGTATGGATTTTGGAGGCACACAAACATTCAGATTATGGCAATATTCTATTTAATTAAGACTTTATTACTGTACCCTAGACAAGCCATTGATTTTCTTTGGGATTCTATACACAGTGCAGGATGTTATACTCAAACATAAAAACTTAGGATGCAAGAATATCAGTAAATGCTAATGAACAGTGGTTTAACCTTTTTTACACCATTCTATTAAAGTGGCATTGCCACTTTTTATTCAGGGCTCAGTTTTTAAAGTCCTCAAGCACTCATCACAGCTGTGTTCTTATTAAAATAATGATAAAGTATACATTAAGAGTATACTACTAAATTTATGTATTTTAGCTCATTTAATACTCATAATAAATGGTAGCAGTATTAGTAGTATGATTTTACAGATTAATATATTAGGCACCAAAACGGCTCTTATTAAGAATCTCAGGACAGACAGTCTAAGACACATAATTACTGTAGCTAGATAAAAATTGATAGGAATCCCACATTTGACATAACTTGCTGTCTTCTCACAAACTTTAGGTAGTCTCATAAATATTATCCAATAGTGTGATAACTAGTGTAAAATACAAAGGAAAATGATAAGGTGAATTAACCAAGAGCTAGTGTGTACTCCTTGAAACAAAACCAAAGACAATAAGTACAATTTTGAATAAGTAAAACAAGCAAAAAGGGGAACATTTTAGTGATATTCTATTGTTCCTATATCTTCATGAGATCTTACCTACTATCTGTTGAAAGTGTAGTCCAGATGCCTCATTCTGTTTGAGGCACTAAAGTATTAAACCTCATTACAATAAACGCATCATGGCAAATGTAAACAATTAAAATCAGAAAAAGAATGCTTTGTTTTCTCTTTCTTAAGTGCCCATGATTACATTCCCTGGATTTGCAGAAGAGATATTTGTAATTGTCAAAAATGTAGATGCAATTGAATAATCCCCTATGTTTCAAAGGTAAAAAAAAAAAAAAAATCAAGTAGTTCTATATTGTTTGGCCCCCAGTAACGTATGCAAGACTCATTCTGTAGTTATCGCCCTTTCATCTCTATAAATAGTGCCAGTATTTGATAGTTTCATTAATCAAAGACAAAATCTTGACCACAAATTTTAGAAATGCCAAGTTGCAAGTGGCATGTAGTTTTGGTGATGAATGGAATAATTTCTCCATGAGTACAAATTGAAATGAAAGCTGATAAAATACTAAAGTATTAGGTTTTAAATATATTTGAGAGATCAGTTTATAGCTAATAAAGTTAAAATCCAAATAATTTAAGTGGTTTATGTTTAATCACACAGATGATGATTGTCAGAGTAAGGATTACAACACTGATTTCTATCCTAGGTATTACAGCAGCTCTCTAATACTGAAGGAGCACAGACTAAGTGTCAGGGTTTAAGCTCAGAACTGAGAGCATGAAGGGGTAAGAAAACCTATCTCCTTTTGCACTATCTAATATTTTTGGAAGATTTGAATGATTGACTGCAGATAATTTCCCAGTTAAATTGACTGTTAGTCCTAAAAAGTAACTGAATGACCAATGAAAAGAAATCAGATACTATGGCAATCCACAGACCTGGATTCTATCTTAATTAATTAATTGATTGATTGATTGTTAGAAGAGCTTAATCCTCTACTGATTTGAGTCAGTGATCTCATGGTACCACTTGAAAGATTACAATGAGGGAGGAGCTAAGTTAGTGCAGTTAAAAAAAGGTAAAATAAGTGAAGTTGCACTCAACGTTTTTTATCATTTCAAATTCTGTGCAGTTCTTCCCTCAACTATTGCCCAATTAAACGGGACAAAGTCCAGTTATTCCAAGGGTAGTTATTTCCAAGGATAGCAGGCAACCATGTCTTATTTCTCTTACCCTGAAAAAATGTGGAATTTTAGTCAACCTCATTACTGTGCAGAACTGTACCTGTAATTTTATTGTTTTAGCATATGCTATGCTATTTTCATTACTTATTTATTTTTTTAAGTAATCTCTGTGCCCAGTGTGGAGCTTGAGCTCATGACCCTGAGATCAAGAATCACATGCTCTACTGATTGAGCAAGCCAGGCGCCCCTATGTAATTTTAATTACAAATATTCATTAATAAGAAAGCTGTTTAAGTATCAAACAGGAAAAATTTTAAAAAGTTAATAATTTTTGTCAACTTTGTAAGAAAGACTTGCAAAAAAATGACCTCCAGAAAAACTCTCTATATTTACATTTGGATACATTTAATATAAACATGAGACAGTTGATAGTTTCTAATTTATTCTGATTATAAGGTGGATTTGACTTAAAATGAGAAGGTGGTGAGATATAATGAGAAAAATACATAAGGATTCGGGACAATGAGTATTGAAATCTGCTTATATCTAATTAAATAGATGTGGGGCAGCCATATCACCTTTCTATTACTGTGCTCTCTCTCCTGTATAAACAGAATTATTTAGACACACAATCTTTCAATCCCCTCTTTCAATATTTTGTCAGAGACTACTACCTGTCCTCTTTTTTCAGAACATTCATTTATCATGTATACCTAGTTCTAAATTATGCAGCAACAAATCCTTCAAAATTAAAACGCAGATTGATTTTGCATGACTACCAAAGAGAGGAGCAGAAGTTCTGCCTTTCTTGTTGTAGCAGAACAGGCAGGTAAACTATAAATAAAGAGCCATTTGGTGTTTAACTGCAAGTTGGATTTAACTCTCTTAACACGATTGAGATGCCAATAACCTAGCACTAGGGCGACTTACTGGGTTCCAGAGCTCAAAATGCTTCCATAGACTGCCCATCTGTTACTTAATTTTAATGACGTCTATGTATTTAAATAGATAATAATAAACTCTCCTACTGAAAGTGAAACCGAGTCTTGCGCTTTTGATTTTATCAAAGTAAGTTTAAAGTTAGTAGACTGTGAGCTATATAAGAAAACATGTTGATATCTGCTTGTCCTCATTCATGGTCATATAACAACTTCCATGAAAGTAAATCAGTAGACTAAAAAATAGCAGTTTAAAATTTATTTTAGAATCTGAAATTCAAGTAATGATTTCAGGGCAAATTATTTTTTAAGTTTTATTTTAAATTTGAAGTAGAAAATTGATGCTCCCTCTGTGCAACTGAGAAGCCATGCATTCATAAAGCCAATCTCTACCATCGATGAAACACAGCAACTATATACATCTGAAACACTAAAATAGTATAAAATGAAATGTCAATTATTCTCAATGTTTAAAGTAAGGAAATAACTGTGCTCCAATTTTTCTCATAAAGAAATTTTATTCTGACTAGTTAATTACTTTGCATTTCAGATATAGATTTTTTTTTTGTTTTAGTGAGAACTAATTAACATATATCACTGTATAAGTTTAAGGCATACAGCATGATGGTATGAGCTACAAATATTATTAAATGATGAACACACAAGGTTCAGCTAACATCCACAGATTGTTTGTTGAGTGCCAACTGATAGCAAGGCAAATCAATGGGCAGCTGCTTGGGATGTATAAAATAAGAAGTAATTGGAATAAGTATGTTAAGCTAACTGAACTCTCTACTAATTACATTTAGTGAGAAGAAAGAGGAGGAAAGCACTCTTCACTGGTACGGAAGCCACCAACACTAAGGAAATGTTGGAAGTCATTGGCAGAATGTAGAATATGAAGAAGCAACAAATTATTAGCAGCCATTCTCATGTCTGTTCATGGTTTAGAGTCAGCAAAATTCATTGTAAAAATTTTCATATAAAATTTAAATAGGTAACAATGTCTTTTAGATATTAAATAACTATAATGAATTTCTTAAATTATAGGTAATAAATTGGCTCACATGGTAATCTTAGTCTACGAAATGTAGAGAGGCAATTAAGATTTTACCATCTTTTTTAGCCAATCTATGTAATTTGTCAATATGTTTGTGATGGGTTATGCTTTCTGAGTATAGAGACTAAAATTTGTGTAATAAGAAAATGAAATTTGAATATTCATCATTACATTGCTTAAAAACCATTACTATATGTACATGCATGTAACACATAACACACATATATGATTTTGAACTTATTGAACAAGGTGAATTCAGCTTTAATAAATGACTTGAACAAATTAGGAACTTGCTTAATTAACTGATAAGATTAGTTTCTAGACAATGAGACATGAAGAAGAAAGAACAAGAAATTTCAACTGAAACAGGAATTTGGAGAATAAGGACAGATTTTTCAGCATATCATGGTCAGAATAAAAGGAAACTGGAACTAAGCTTTAGATAGTGACTGTTTTGGAAACAGATGTGGAAGTTTGATGGAGACATCATAAAGAAAGTAAAAACACTGAACAGATTATGTATATGGAGTTACAAAGCCTATACATAGCTAGATATAACTCTAAATAGCATATTAGAAGAAGCAACCTCAGGAAACTGTTGAATTAAACAGGGGGCAAGTAAAAACTGAATGAACTAAATTAGTGGTTTCAGCTATTTCAGCTCCAACATGTCAGTCTGGAATGTGTCACTCCCATACTTAAAACAACAACAATAAGAAAGCTGGACAAAGGAAAAAACAATGACTTATTTTAGACCCATCAGAAATCTGAGGTGTGACAGGGAAAAATGTTTATTCTGAAATCTGGAGAGACAGTTGCATCCAGAGGGACACAGCCAAGATCTACTTAGCCTGAGCAGCAGTCACTGGAGATATCAACTGGTAGGAATAGATAATGAGGCTAGAGGCTGAGTTTTGACTAGCATAAGACTGAGAAACTCATTTGGAGCTGCAATCTTACTGGGGTCCCCAAACTTCCATGGATTCATCTTGGAATCCCATCAGATTTTAATGGAGAAAAATAGAGGAGGATCCCCTCATTGCTCTATCAGGAGAAGGGGAAGAATAATCATGGTGAGATATACTCAGAACTTTTTCTATAAAAAGATGTACTCTTTAGGGGAAAAGATTTTGCAAGTGCCTTATTCTACCTGGGCGGAGTGCATTTCTTCCACACGGACCGACCCTTTTATCTTAGCTGTCCCATATAAGTGGTGGGGAGGGGGGACTCAGCTGAGGTCATGGCTTCATAGATCTTCATGGAACAGGAAGTCTGAAGCCAGGGAGAAGAGTGGGAGTTTGGGGCAGGATCTGGGGGCTAGATCACTAGTGAAATAGTTGTAAAGATTACAGCTCAGGGGCAGAAAAATCAATGAGCTTAAAAACAGACCAAGAGAAACTTCCCAATGTGAAATGCAAAGAAAGAAAAATCAAAAACTGTTGGGAGGGGGCATTGAGGAGGGGGTTGAGGGAGGTGGAGAATGGAACGTACAAGAACTGTGGGACAAATTCAAAAAGTGTAACATGATAACATGGATCACTGGAGTTCCAGAAAGAGAAGAAAGAGAAAATAGAGCAGAAGAAATAATTTAAGTAACAGTGTTTGAAAACTTCCCAAAATTAATGACACATACAGAACCACAGATACAGGAAGCTCAGGGAACATCATGCAGAATACATATCTAGATACCCACCCACCCCCAACAAAACAAAACAAAAAAAACTAGTTATTTTATATTCAAACTGCAGAAAAGCAAAGATGAAAAAGAAATCTTGAAAGATCAAGAGGTGAAAATACCTATAGAGGAACAAGGATAAGAATCATAGTGAACATTTTGTTAGAAACCATGCAAGCCAGAAGTGGAACAAGTGGACATCCACATGCAAAAAGAAAAAAAAAAAATGAATCCAGACACAGACTTTACACCTTTCACAAAAATTAGCTCAAATGGATCACAGACCCAAATGTAAAGTACAAAATTTTAAAAGTCCTCGAAGATAACATAGGAAGATATCTAGATGACCTTGAGAATTGTGATGACTTTTTGGATACAACATCAAAGGCACAATCCATGAAAGAAATAATAGGTAAGCTGGACTTCACTAAAATTAAAAACTTCTGCTCTGCAAAAGATAATGTTAAGAGAAAGAGAAGACAAGCCACAATCTAGGAGAAAATATTTGCAAAAGACATATCTGATAAAGGAATTTTACCTAAAACATACAAAGGACTCTTAAAATTGAACAATAAGAAAAACAAGCAACATGATTAAAAAATGGGCCAAAGACCTTAACCCACCAAAGCAAATATACAGATGGTAAACAAACATATGAAAAGATGCTCCACGCTATATGCATTCAGGGAAATGAAAATTCAAACAACAATGAGATACTACTACATACCTGTTAGAATGGTCAAATTTGGAAATTGATAAACTCATGTCACATGTGGGTACAGGTTAACAATTCTGCAACTGCTACACAAGTGTACTAGAATTGAAACAATAACTAAACAGATTGTAGATAGTGGAGCAGAGTCATCACTGTTGGAGAGGGGGATGAGCAAAGGGAGCAGGTCATAATGATTCATGTGGTAATGGGTTAAAGTTAGACATGAGTAGGAACTCATGTTTAGCTTAAAATAGATGCAGCCACTCTGGAAAACAGTGTGGGGGTTCCTCAAAAAATTAAAAATAGACCTACCCTATGACCCAGCAATAGCACTGCTAGGAATTTACCCAAGGGATACAGGAGTACTGATGCATAGGGTCACTTGTACCCCAATGTTTATAGCAGCACTCTCAACAATAGCCAAATTATGGAAAGAGCCTAAATGTCCATCAACTGATGAATGGATAAAGAAATTGTGGTTTATATACACAATGGAGTACTACGTGGCAAGGAGAAAGAATGAAATATGGCCCTTTGTAGCAATGTGGATGGAACTGGAGAGTGTGATGCTAAGTGAAATAAGCCATACAGAGAAAGACAGATACCATATGTTTTCACTCTTATGTGGATCCTGAGAAACTTAACAGAAACCCATGGGGGAAGGGAAGTAAAAAAAAAAGAGATTAGAGTGGGAGAGAGCCAAAGCATAAGAGACTCTTAAAAACTGAGAACAAACTGAGGGTTGATGGGGGGTGGTAGGGAGGGGAGGGTGGGTGATGGGTATTGAGGAGGGAACCTTTTGGGATGAGCACTTGGTGTTGTATGGAAACCAATTTGACAATAAATTTCATATATTGAAAAAAATAAAAAATAAAAATAAATAAGTAAGTAAGTAAGTAAATAAATAAATAAATAAAAAATAGATCCATGGGTCACAGATGGTAAAAAAAAAAATTGATACCAATTTTTATTGCTCACAGAATATTTACAAATATGTGTATATACACTGGTCAGTGTACACATATATTCTCTGACTCTTGTCAACTTACAGGATCTAGAGGCATAACATCCCAGTAGTAGCAAGCACACTTAGAACTCAGAAATGTAATTTTAAAACTTTTTTAAAAATTTATTTATTTTGAGAGTGAGAGGGAGGGAGGGAGCACAAGTGGGGAAGGAGGAGAGAGAGAGAGAGAGAGAGAAAGAGAGAAAGAGAGAGAGAGAATCCCAAGCAGGCTCCACGCTGCCAGTGCAGAGCCCAATGCAGGACTGGAACCCATAAACCATGAGATCATGACCTGAGCTGAACCAAGAGTCAGATGCTCAACTGACTGAGCCACCCAGGCGCCCCCCCCATATATGTATTATTTTATTTTATTTTATTTTATTTCATTTTATTTTATTTTATTTTATTTTATTTTATTTTATTTTATTTTATTTTATTTTATTTTATTTTATTTTATTTTCATCCAAATTAGTTAGCATATAGTGCAATGATTTCAGGAGTAGATTCCTTAATTCCCCTTACCCAATTAGCCGCTCATCCCCCACTTCCACAACCCCTCCAGCAACCCTCTGTTTGTTCTCCATATTTAAGAGTCTCATATGTTTTGTCCCCCTCCCTGTTTTTTGTATTATTTTTGTTTCCCTTTCCTTATGTTCATTTGTTTTGTCTCTTAAAGTCCTCATATGAATGAAGTCATATGATATTTGTTTTTCTCTAATTTCGCTTAGTATAATACCCTCCAGTTCCATCCACGTAGTTGCAAATGGCAAGCTTTCATTCTTTTTGATTGCCGAGTAATACTCCATTGTATATATTTACCACTTCTTTATGCATTCATCCATTGATGGACATTTGGCTCTTTCCATACTTTGGCTATTGTTGATAGTGCTGCTATAAACATTGGGGGTGCATGTGTCCCTTTGAAACAGCATACCTATATCCCTTGAATAAATACCTAGTAGTGCAATAGCTGGGTCTAGGGTAGTTCTATTTTTAGTTTATTGAGGAACCTCCATCCTGTTTTACAGAGTGGCTGCACCAGCTTGCATTCCCACCAACAATGCAAAAGAGATCCGCTTTCTCTGCATCCTCGTCAGCCTGAGTTGTTAATGTTAGCCATTTTGACAGGTGTAAGATGGTATTGATTTGTATTTCTCTGATGATGACTAATGTCGAGCATTTTTTCATGTGTCGGTTGGCCGTATATGTATTTTTAATACCATTCTCCAAAAACAGGAACTAGGGTTCCTTGGAGGAATGGCTGATTCTAGGTCTGGGGAGGAAGCAAGATGAGCCTGGACCACCTCACTGCACCAGAAAGTAAGGAAATGGTAAGCCTGCACACGCACGTGTGTGTGTGTGTGTGTGCGCGCGCGCACGCGCGCACACACACACACACACACACACCCTGTGATGTGGGTTTGTCAAAGAGACAACGGGACACAGGAATCAAGTAAAAGAGCTCTCAGTGGACAAAGCTGGAAAAATTAAATATCCATGAGACTATAATAATAATTAAATGATTGAGTAAACAAATACATGAATGTAGAAGAATATCACATATACATAATTTATGTAGATACTACACCCTAATGAGGCAGTGCCTAACCCTCACTACTGCACTGTGGTTTGTGCATAGTGACTTCCTTTCAAAGATCACAATATGGAAAGCACAAAACAAGTCACTGTAAGTGGAGAAACCTGACAAACACTACTAAGCCAAGTGATTAAGGTCAACATTGACAATGACAAGTCATGTTGAGAATATGCACCTTTGATATGCTGTGATGAAAATGGAACTTTACACAAATACATAACCCAATTCTAAATATAAGAAACACTCAGAACAATCCAAATTGAAAGATATTCTATAAAATACCTGATCAGCATTTCTTAAAATGCACAGAGTCATCAAAAGCAAGGTAAGGCTGAGAACCGTCATCGCCAAGAGTAGCCTAAACATACACGCTGATGCCAAGACTCCCTTCCCAACCTAATTCTAGTTGGGCTCCTCTAAGCCCTTTAGGCCTCAACCTGGGCCTTGGTGTCTGTACTTGTGGGGTCTATACTGCCAAGTTATAGCAAGGATCTTATTAAGTCAGTCAGAGGGAACTCCCCACCCCCCCCCACTTCAATATCTGATCCCCTACCATATCTGATCTAATTCTTCATCCTCTATCAAGCCCCAGATGATCTAATCAACCTGGATGCCCTTGGCAAGAATCCTGTAAGGCCTGTTAACCAGAATCCTCCCTTTACCCCTCATGTTTCCTTTTAAGAGTTTTCCATCCACTGATGTCCACCTTGCTCCTTGGCTACAAATCCCCAGTTGCCATGTCATATTCAGGATTAAACCCAGTTATGCACTGAGGACTCTTCTCCTATGATAGTAGTTCTTGAATAAAATCTATTTTACTGTTTTAACTATTGCCTGGCTCTGTGTTTTCTTTGATAATGATTAAATGCAATTTGGTAACCTGGATTGGATCCTGGAACAGAAAAAGGACATTAGGTAGAAACTAAAAAATTCTGAATAAAGTATAGACTTTGGGGTTAATAATATATCAATATTGGTTTATTACTTGTGATAAGTATGCTCTACTAATACAAGCTAGTGCATTTACTAAGGTATTTAGGAACTCTCTGTTATCTTTGAAATTTTTCTGCAAATATAAAACTATTCTAAAATTAAAAGTTTATTGACAAAAACCAATGAACCAGACAAAAAGGACCAAAAAATACTGAATGAACTTCAATGTCAGTAGACTTGGATTCTAGCTCTTAATTCAAGCCTCAGTTTCTTCACCTGTAAATGGGCATCACAATATATACATTTGTTAAAAGGATTTACTATTATAAACTTTCAAGTGTCTGCATATATAATTATCAATGAATATTAATTATCTTTGACTTTTTTATTGTCTTTTTAAAAAGTTTATTTATTTATTTTGAGAAAGAGACAGAGAGAATGAGCAGGGGAGGGGAAGGGACAGAGAGACAGGGACAGAGAGAATCCCAAGCAGGCCCTGTGTTGTTAGTGCGGAGCCTGACGTGGGGCATGATCCCATGAGTAGCAAGATCATGACCTGAGCCAAAACCAAGAGTCAGATGTTTAACCAACTGAGCCACCCAGGCACCCCTATTTTTTTATTGTCTTGATTAAAAGTGATTACAATTAATGACATTTAAACTCCTCATAAAAATTGATACATGAAATGCCTTACATACTTTTTTTGTCTTCCTACAAATTAAGTTGACTGATTTGATAGTATGTTCATTTTGGTAAATTTACCCTAAAAGGTAGGTTTGCCCAGAAATTATTTATGAAAGATACAATATAACTCTAACTGTATTAATGTGCTTTAATTCTCTGAATGCCCTTCAGGATTTAGAATCAGAAACTATTCTTCTTATGAAGAAAAACTTTATGGAAAACAATTGGGTGATAACGTTCTAGAATGAAGAATAGAAAGGACTAATGATTAGGCAGATGAGAAGACAACAAAAGGAAAAATCACCGATTTCACATTTTTAAATATAGTAATGCTCGGACATTGTTAGTCAGAATGGAGCAAAGCAATGGCAACTGTATTATTTTATTCCTTAAACAATAGTTTATTGATTGCAAGCTTTCAGAGATGTGCTAGAGATTTTGTATGCACTGCACCACAATTCAATTTGAAGTTAAAAGCTTATATACTGAAAAATCTCTCTTTCAAAATTATGTTCGGTATTTATCAGCATTCTGGTCTCCCTTAATCTCACCCAAATGCTCCTCCTGCTACATTCTCTATCGCACTGAGAGAGTCTACCATCCACTAAAGTGCCCAAGTCAGAACACCTGGCCTCAACACTTGGCCATTCCATTTCCTTTTCCACCATATCTATTCTTACACCAAGTGTTCTTTTTTTCTTTCTATATATCTTCTAAAATTTCACTATACTATTCAGTAGCCAATATACTATATGGTAGCCAATACTTACAGCTATTGAGCAACTAAAATGTGATCAGGGAAAACCGAAAAATTGAATTTTAGATTTTATGGAATTTTTCTCAATTTAAATTTAAATGTTTAAATTGACACTTAAAGGTTCTTGTCAGTCAATTCCAACCCACACCACCAACAATTCTCCACGACCAGCTGGGTATCCTACAATCCAATTCAATTCTGACACTATTTACCTAGACATAGCATCAGATCCCACAGGATAAGGTACAGTTCCCAAGGCTGTCCCCCACCTACACACACAAACAGACTAGATGCCAGTCACAAGTCCAGGTTGTCACCTGTGCTTCTGACCAACTGGGAGATGGAGATTCCCATGATCTCCTCCTGAGGTTCAATTAATTTGCTAAAGCAGCTCACAGAAATAAGAAAATCATTTACTTACTAGATTATAAGTTTAATATGAATAGCTATAACTCAGGAACACCCAGATGAAGAGACGCATAGAACAAGGTGTGGGGAAATGGCATGGAGCTCTCATGCTCTCTGAACCTGCCACTCTCCTCAAATCTCCATGATTTCAGCAAACTGGGAGCTTTCCAAATCCTGTCCTTTTGAGTTTTGTGGAGGCTTCATCACACAGACAGGATTTATTAAGTCATTGGCTATTGGCAACCAGTGCAACCTGTTGTCTCCTCCCTTTTCTGGAAATCTGGGAGGTGGAACTCAAAGTTACAACCTCTAATCACATGACTGGTTCTGGCAACAAGCTCCATTCTTTGGTTCCTTCCAAAAGTCACCTTATTAACATAATAAGAGACACTTTTATAGCTCTTACCACTTAGGAAATTCCAAGGATTTTAGGAGTTCTGTGCCAAAAATGGGGATGAAGACAAAGACATATTTATTTTTATAAGTCACAACATCACAATACTTGTTTCAGTTATTGGAAAACTTTTATGTACATTTTGAAGAAGTACACTATGTAAACAATCTTTTCAAATTTTATGAAATGTAAGTATTGATAAAGTATTTCTGATAGAAAATTTAGTGTCTGAATTGGGATGTGAGTTTTGAATACTTAGTAACAAAAATGTATGTGAAATATCTCCTTAGGAATTGTTTTATATTGATTACTTGTGAAATGATTATATTTGAGGTTAAATATGTTATTATTATTAAAATTAATTTCACTTGTTTTTTTTTCCTTTTCTAATGTAGCTACAAGAAAATGTAAAACTACCTAAACAACTTGCATCATATTTCTATTGAATTGTGCTGTTCTAAATTATTCAGTTATGTCCACTAACCTCTTTTAATTCTGTGACCCAAGTGAGGGGGAGCAGAATATGCCCCCCCAAATGTGCCATTTTGGCAAGTGGATTGTTCTGAGTTGAACGCAATTAAGACCTGGCAAATTCAGGAAAAGCTTTTTACCTTCCCCTTAATTGCCTAAAAGAATTTGGACAGGGAGCATGTCCCAGGAAGAGAGATATTGCCAGAGAAAACTTTTTATATAACAAGGATTTATGTGCATGCCATGGCAAGCATGTCTTTACCAAACATTAGCTCTTTTCATCTTCTTGTGAATTGACTTCCTCCCCTTTGAACCCATGAACTTCAACTCCCTTTCCCCTTAGCTCAGGGTCGTACATAGAAGCCTCAGTTGCTTGACTGCCTTGGAGTCTCATAATATTTTTTATGGGGCTCCTGTACATATGAAATTAAATTTGTTTTCTCCTGTTAATTTATCTTATGTTAATTTAATTATTAGACTAGTCAAAGAATCTAGAAGGGAAGAAGGGAACAGTTTTCCCTCCTTACACAGGACACCATCATCTTTAACCTGGATTTCTACTCTGACCTCTTAGTTTTTCTTTGTCTTTAATGTTGACCCCCACTCCACATCAATATCTTCTCCCCACCAACCTCTGCTATACTTCCTCCTTCATAGAGTTGGGGTAATCAAACTCATATTTCATAGCAGATGCAAGTTTCCAATTTTGACTTATTTTATACAGTGATCTTTCTAACATGAAAATCATATTACATTATTGATTAAAAAACTTATCTCTGAACCTCATATCATAGGCAATTTTACTCATAATCTTACCCCTCCTCACCACAGCAGTTTTATTTCTTTTTTTAGTAGTATTAGCATGAAGCCTTTTTTTTTTTAATTTTTGAGAGAGATAAGGTGCGAGTGAATGAGGGGCAGAGAGAGAGGGAGACAGAGAGAATCCCACACAGGCTCCACACTGTCAGAAGCAGAGCTCTAGCTCACGAGCTATGAGATCATGACCTGAGCCAAAGTCAGATGCTTAACCGACTGAGCCACCCAGGTGCCCCAATAGTCTCATTTCTAACATCAGCTTCTAATCCACATTCTGTGCCCCAACCAAATTGATTTTCTTGGTTTCATCAGATGATCTATGTTTTCTTTTGCATCTGGATCTTTTCATGTTCTATTATTCCTTATGTATTGTTCCTATTTTTACCCCTAATGCCAAAGCAATGACTAGCATAGAGCAGACACTCAAAAGAAACTGAGTAAATGAATGAATGACTACTGTACTAGAAAGAAACTATTGTAGAAATTCATTTAATATATACATGTATTTCTTGGAGTAGAATATTGGTAATCTTTAAACCACTATTATTTGCAAAGGCCAATAATTATATTAAATATCTTTAAAACTGCCAGTTGTAATTGTAATCAGTTTCACTGAAATCGAACTGCTGATCTTTTCCTTCCAAAAATGTTTACTTTTAAACTTTCAATTGCTACTTTATAAAATATTCACAGCATAACCTGGAAGATCTTCAAAATATCTTAACGGTTTGCTTTAGAATCTAGGGGTGAAACAAAAATTAACTTCAAAGCAAATTAGCAGTTTTTCTCATCTATTCTCATCAAAGAAAGTACGGGAGGATTTTAGGCCCTCTGAGAGTATATATTATAGTTCATTATGCAAAGAAAAAAGGTAAAAATGAATCCAGACAATTAATATGTGAAGTTAGTACTCTACAATACACTATTACTACTATATGTAAGTTTTTTTTTGAAAAGTGAAGGCATACTAAAAATTAAAATGTGCTACACATATATTATTAGAATTTTTATTATTATATCATTGACATGATTCAAGTTTCTATGATCTGTTCCCAAGCACATGAGTAGAAATGTTCCTTCCTACTTTTCTAGGTTCCTCAGGGTCTTAAAGGTAATAAAAGATAAGTGGTAGCATTAGTGTAAAGGGGTTAATTATGTCGCAAGTGAAAGTACCAAGATTAAAAGTCATAAACGATAAAAGCTGCTGAGATCAAGACAGCCACAAGAGTCTCTTTCCTCAATGGCTTAGTACTCCAGTTCCTCAACAGTTTAGAGCAATATAATTATAAAACAACATAATTGAAAATAATTTTGCAGGTCACCCTGTACAATCTCCAACCTAATGCAATAGCCTCTCTACAATAACAGAAAATAATTGTGTCTGCTTTTGAATTTTTTCTACTGATATGACACTTGCTCTGTAAAAGGAGACAGTTCTGTTTAGGGACATTCTAAAGGTCAGAAATTAGACATGGCCCTAATTTTGCCTTTTGAAAGTAAACAGAATAAATCTAATCTCTTCCACATGACAGTTTTTGTTTTTAAATTAAATTTTGAGAATGTTTATACTACTCCACCTACAAAATTTATTTCCAGTATAAAGGTTCCTAATTCCTTCTAGGATTTTTCAAAATACATGGCTTTCACAATCTTCACGTGTTGGCACTCATTTTCTGCACACACTTCAGTTTATCATCATTGTGAATGAAATGTGGCATGTCTGCTTATCCTGGATAGTAGCAGACATTTATGTTTTTTGATCTGAGGTAATCAGTTAAGGAATACCTGTTTTGCACAAAATATTGTGCTATATTTCAAAAGGTATGTAAGGAGTCAAAGACTAAGATACCCACCTTAAAGCTTTAGTATTCACATCTAGTAGTATTCTGAACCATGTGGAAATTTTGCACCAGAACTGTAATTCAAAAGCATAGTTCTAAATCATACTTCATATTTTGTATAAAAATTGATGTCATTAGTTGAGACTATGTCTAGTGTGGTGATATACAAGAAATCTTGACTCTAACTTATAATATTTGCAAGTATTTATCAGTTTTATGTCATTAGCATGCTGGCTAGATATACAAAGTGTATTAATTTTAGCTATGTGCTTGTTTGTTTGAAGATATTAGTGGACATTAAATTTTTGATAAAGGTATTAAATGTAAAAAAGATAATAAAATTCAGTGGTATATTTTCTAAGATTCAGCTATGCTGATATTGAATCAATACTCTTTAGTATAGAGTCCATTCACTATCTTGATGGAATCTATCTATGTAACTATCTATCTATCCACACAGACACACACACATATATATATATAATTTTTATCATTGACATAATTTAAATTTCTATGATTTGATAAAGTAAACATGAGTGAGCATTTCTTCTCCTTTTCTAGGTTATTCATGGTCTAAAGAGTAATAAAAGCCAAGAGGCAGCAGTGGTATAAAGAGGTTAATTATAATGAATAAGTGTGTGCGTATATACAGTAGTTCTTCCTAGACCAGCAGTCTAATAAGAACAACAACAACCAAAGTGGTTTATCGGGACTACTATTCCAAATGAAAATCCTCTCATTTATAGTAATAGCTATTTCTAAATGTTGACAAATAATCCTTCTATGTTATTATGCAGTTTAGAATTTTGCCTGTCTCTCAACAAATCTTATATTCTTTATGATTCCTTACATAATATTAAAAACTACTGTATTTACTGAAAATTTATCAAAATTTAATAAATTAATTCTCTGCCATATGTAAGACATTATACCATATATATGCTTTCAGTCCTTTGGCATATAATATATTTCAGTCTGGAAACGTAAAGTCATTTAATTAAGCTGGGTTCTTGTTCATATCTCTTTACATACCAAGAATTTCAAATTGTACTTAGCATAGTTACTTTTCATGTTTTTGATTACTCTTTGTATTCTCTAATCCCAAGGCACTTCAATCTCTTTGAAGGAAAGAACTGGCATATAGTAGGCATTCAACAATTATTTTTTGCTTCATTATTGACACTGAAGTATTTTTACTTTCTCCATGTGTTGGTGCCACTGTGTATTTTTTATCCTCTTGATTCTCATTATTTATCTTCAGTGCTCTTTGTTATTTTTTCTTTGCTGTATATGAATCAAGAACCACAGACTATGAAGAGCTAATGATAAAGGTTTAGATTAAAGCTAAATTATATATTTATTTCTATTTTAAAGCTTTAAATATATTTTAAATTACATATCCATTTCTATATAGATATTTATGAGCATAGAATTACTTATCAGTTTTTCTTTCCACTTTTATGTGTATTTTCCTAAGATTTGATTTATCATAGATTTTTTTTTCTGCCTTAACATAATATATTGGTGAATTGTCATGGGCTATTCATTCAACTCACTTAGTAAATAATTATTGAGCCTCTAGTATATTCTAAGGACTTTTCAAGTTTCTAGAGATAAGTAATAAACAAATAAAAGTCCCTGCCTTCATGGAACTTATGTTGAAATTGGGGAGGGAGAGAAGTAAACAGACCCTCTTCCCCTCAAAATTACATGTATGTCAGAGGGGGAAAATTACTTGAAGAAATGGAAAAGAGAGTAGGAGAATGATAAAGAGAGTGGGGAACACAGTGATGCTCATTTATAGGGTGGTTAGGAGAGACCTGCCCAATAAGACGATGTGTGAACAGAGATCTGAAAAAAATAAGTGGATAAGCCCTGTGGATTAAGAGCTTTTTAGAAAACAAGAAGAGAAAATACCTTCTACTGTAAAGCATCTAGACCTTAGGAAAAACTGAAGAATTTGGTAAGGTATAGGGCCCTTGAGGGTCAGATTGACAACAGGTGATATTTTAGGGCATGATGAGAATTTTGGATTTTCCTACATGTGATTTTGAAGGACATGTGAGGATTGTAAAGAGAAGAATAGCATGACTTACTTATGTTTTCAAACCATCAATCCGCATATATAATAGACAAGATGGGGAGTAAGGATGAAGTGAGTCAAGGTGTATGCTATTACATTATCCTGTTATGGGGGATGATGATGGCTTTGAAAATGCTGAATTTTATCTAAGACTTGTGCTCCTGAAAAGCAGCAACAGTTAAAAAATCCTCTCATTTGTTTGTTCTCTGGAACATGGGCAACCATAAAGGACCACCCTGTTCTCCTATGGCTTTCATAAGACTCAACAAGGACTCCCTTGTTAACTACCTCTACACAATCCCAAGCACCCTTCCTTTTCTTTGAGATATTCTTCACTAATGACCATTCTCATTATTGCATCAACCTTAAATAAATCATTTCCTTAATTGCCCAGTACCTTTAGTCCTTCACAGATTGGAGAGTATGGTAGTGGTTTAAATGGCAAAATGAATTTTGAAATTATTGCTTAGAAAATTGGCCGATAGATTTGCTGTGGGAAATGAGAAAAAGACAGAAGTCAACAATGGATCTAAAAGATTTGGCTGGACCAAAGGAAGAAGACAAATAAATCTACAGAAGACCATGAGAGGAACTGTTTGGGGGAGAGAGAGGATTTCAGGAATTAATTTTGGACATGTTCATTTTGAGGAGCCTGTAGATCATCCCAATTCAAGTTTTAATGAGGTAGTTAAAACTTTTAGTCTGAAGGCATTAAAGTTGAAGATGGGACTGTAGGTATTAAATACTGGAATCACCAGCCTGTAAATGGTTTAGAGCAATAGGTATGGATGCTGTTACCCAGAGCAGAGCTTCTTGTTTCAGCACTTATAAGAACCACCTGGAGGGATTGTTAAACCCAGATTCCTGAGCCCCACTCCAGATTCTGATTCTAAAAATTTGGGTGGTCCTGAAAAATCTGTATTTCTAACCAGTTGTTAAGTGATGTTGATGCTGAACCACATGAGGACCATATTTTAAAAAATGAGTATAGCTTGGAAAGGAAGAGATATTAAGGCTTAAAGAGGTAACATATCAATGTCTAGAGATGGAGGGGATATAGAAAAACCAGAAAAGGGGCCTAAAAAGGAGCTTCAAGGACTTAAGGGAAAAACTAAGAGAGTGTGCCATGGAAGCCAATTAGGAAAGTCAAGAGTAAAGAAGGATGAGCTGGGTCCAAGTCACTGATAGATGAGTAAAATAAAAACAGAGAATTTACTACGCTATTTGGCAAAGTGATGTCCTAGTCATGTAGCTAAGCAATATTTGATATCCTTATCAGATTATATTAGTCTTTAATGATCTTTTCTGATTTTATTAGCCAATGTCAATTCCTGATTTCACCTATATATTTTTTTTAGTTTCTTACATCATCAATTGATATATATGACATGCATCTCTCTCTCTCTCTCTCTCTCTCTCTCTCTCTCTTTCACTCTCTCTCTCAACACACACACCCCTCTAAATGATACCCTGAACAAATAAATCCTCTCATATAACCACTACAGTTTAAGTGGCTTAAGTTATGTATATAGTCTATAGTGTAGGAAAACTCTAGTCCTTCTTCTGTGTTTCAGTTTACTCTCACAGTACTATTATTCTTACAACACATCTGGCATAAGATGTGTGGAGGTTTCTCCCACATCATGCAATTTGTCAACACCCACCGAGTGTCCTTAATTCTGACACTATCTGCCTGTAGTTAGTGTCAGATCCTACAGGTTAAGGGCTCAGACTCACAAGACTGCTACCCCCCAAAAAACTTCAGAAGCCAATCACAAGTCCTGGTTGCCAACCATGCTTCTGAGTTATTGGCTATAAATTAGAAGTTCCCATCACCCCCTCCTTGGGTTTAATTAGTTCGCTAGAGTGATTCACAGATTTGAGAAAAAAAGAAAAAATTACTTATTGTTTACCACTTTATTGTAAAAGGATATGATAAAGGATACAGATGAAATCCCGATGGAAGGCATGTGTAGGGCAAAGTATGTCAGAAGAGGCACGGAGCTTCCATGTACTCTGAGGGCCTTGCCACTCACCGAGCACCTGCCTGTGTTCAACAACCTGGAAGATATTCAAACCCTGTTGTATTTTGGGGAGCTTATTTGGAGGCTTCATCACATAGGCATGATAGATCATTAACTTCATTTTCAGCCCCTCTCCCCTCTCTAGATAATGGGCTGGAGCTGAAAACTCTAAGCTTCTAAACATTGCTTGGTCATTTTGGTAACCAGCCACCATCCAGGAACCCACCGAGAATCACCTCACTGGAACAAAAGAAACTGACATCAAGCATGAAACTCCAAGTAAGTTAGGGATTCTGTGTCAGGAATTGGTGTCAATGACCAAACACTGGAAACAAGATGTTCCTAGTGCTCACACATATTTATCTATATACATATAAAAGTAAACACACACACACACACACACACACACACACACACACACACTGCTCCCCTGGAGCAGGGGAGGCTCCAGGCTCTGAGCTGTCAGCACAGAGCCCAGTGCGGGGCTCAAACTCAAAAGCTATGAAATCATGACCTGAGCCGAAGTTGGATGCCCAACCATCTGAGCCACCCAGGCACCCCTGGATCGAATATTTACTTTTTACAGATGAAAACATTGAAAAACTTTTCTGAATGCCATTTTGATCTGTTAATTTCTGGAGTGGAATAAGATTTTATTAAATTTCAAATGAGGTTGTATTTTATTCTCATCCTGACAAGATAATGTATAACAAATATTATCAAATATTTACTTTTTGCCTAAATGATCACATCTCTTTCAACATGGAGAAGATCTGATGTTAAATGACAAGATTAAAAACATAATGATAGGGGCACCTGGATGGCTCAGTCAGTTAAGCTTCCAACTCTTGATTTCTGCTCAGGTCATGATCCATGAGATTGACCCCCACATGAGGCTCTGTGCTGAGCATGGAGCCTGCTTAATATTCACCTCCCTCTTCCTCTGCCCCTACCCTGCTCATGTGCATCTGCACAAGTACAGTCTCTCTCTCTCTCTCTCTCACTCTGTCTCTCTCAAAAAAAAAAAAAAAGGTAAAACTTCCTACAGATTTAGGACTTCTAGAATCTACAAATCCACTGCAATTATATGCATGGTATTATAGTTATGCACCTATGTCATTTTTTAGGGTAAGCTTGTATTGGATTAGCAAAGGAATCTCAAAGCTATTAAAAATTTTTGTCCTAGGTGGAAAGCACCTACCTTACACTATTTTTTTTTCTTACTCTCACTTGGTAAGAGTCATGCAGTCTTGATATACAGTTTATATTATTTAAATTAACTTCTATTATTTGATGACTTATTTTCCTGTTTAAGAAAACCCACAAATTAAAATGCTCATTGTGTGCAGAAGGCAAAATACATATGACCCTGAACCACAGGCCTTGAGCAAATGCTGACTTTTCTAAACAAAACATGTCCCATTATGATCTTGTGTACTGTTTAACCTCATTCTCAGAGAAAATTGTTTTTAATCTACAGTAACAGATATATGTAAATAATTTCTCAGTGAAACAAACACATAAATTCTTTAATATCACTACTATTCACTTGAAATTGCAGGAAGCAACATCTTACATCCATGAGAAAAAAAAAGATCATATTAATCAATAAGACAAATGAAAGATGGAAAGCAAAAATAGTAGAGATATAATTAATACACTTTTTAAAAATCCATGGAGGCACCAAGGCATACCATGAATAGGAGATATTTTTAGTTTTTTTCCCGATGATTTTCCTAAAATCACTCTAAATAAACATAGTTGAAGTGAAAGCAGATACTTGCTCTACATAAGCAACCTTGCTTAAGTCTTATTACTGACTATTCAGTGAGAAAAAAAGACTTAAAATCCCCGATTCATAAAAGGTATGGAACCTCCAGTGCATGGAGTAAGATTGTAGAGAGAGCAACATTGTCCAAGGATTGCCAGCCGAATATTCTAAAGAGAATCCTGGAGTAAAGTGGACTTTACCATTATATCATATCAAGGCAGCTATGGTATAATAATTTGGGATCTGAATTAAGAAACAAAAAATGAGGTTTAAATAATTCAGCAATTCGTTAGTTGCAAAGGTAATGTGACAAGGTGGTATATCATGGATACCACTATCGGACAGATCAGGGCATGCTCTCTGATTCCCCTTCATACTAGATTGTGAAATGGGGCAAAATCTTTAAATTCTTGGGGCTTCAACTTTTCATGTTTTTGTCTGCTAGGGCTGCCATAACAAAATATTACAGATTTGGTTCCTTAGTCAACAGAAATTTGTTTTCTCACAGTTATGGTGTCTGAAAGTCCATGATCAAGGTGCCAACTGATCTGGTTCCTTGTGAGGGCTGTCTTTCCTGCCTGCAGATGATTGCATTCCTGCTGTGTCCTCAGGTAGCCTTTCCTCTGTGACACCTGAAAGAGAACTCTGATCTTTCACAAGGACAGCAATCATGTCACATTAAGGCTCCACCCTGTGACCTTATTAACCTCAGTTACCTGCTTGTAGCTCTATCTCAAAATATAGTCACACTGAGAGTTAAGGCCCCAACATATAAATTTTAAGGGAATACAATTCAGTCCTAACAATCTTCAAAGAAATAAAAGAAAGTGAATACATGTTAAGCATTGCTCATTCTTTACCCCCTGCTTTGCCTCTACCAAAGTTTAGTCTGGTTTCTCTTTTACCTACAGACCCCTGAACTCTGCTTCAGGTCCCAAGCCTGATGAAGAACAAAAGTGAAGCATGCCTACTTTGTCAACTTCTCCTGGGAATCAGCTGATCACAGGGAGACATTTTTCCTATCAGACCCTACTGGTCATTTTCAGTTTCCCCACCAAAGATTCTGCTTATATGTGCTTGTCCCTGTTTTATCCTATCATAAAAACCTTGTTCTGTTTGAATTTGGGAGGGTCACAGATTTCTGAGATTACAGCAGTCTCCCTATTGCAATATTGAGTTTTTCTAATTAAAGCCTCTCTCTTTCTCTCTCTAAGTCCAAATTTGTCCAATTTGTCAAAGGTTAAAAATGTCTATATCATTGACTTATTTTGAGGTTTCCAAACCATTTGGCACAGTGTCTATTACATTGTATGTGAGTAGTTATGTGTTCCTGGGCATTTGGCTTACTTTTGAAATCTGTGTATGTCACAAATAATAATTTGAAATAGGTGTATAAAGGTTGCTCTATTTCTAATATTCTGTCAAATAATTAGGCAGACTTCGGAATTTTGCGTCTTAAGAGGTCACATTCCAAAGACTTCATAGAAAATTATCATTTAAATTTGTAGTTGCATCCCAATATACGGAGTCACATAACATCAACATTTCCTAGGGCAACAAATATACTTATGGAATTTAAATGTATGATGTTATTATTCTGACTTCTAAGGCCTGTCAAAAAAATCTTTACCATATGCACAATGATGAATATGAAATGAATGACTAATATATTCCCAAGTGTCATTACACTTTTTTTTTTTTTTTTTTTTTTTTTTTTTTTTTTTTTTGGGCAACAGCAAAGCTCCTGCTTTATCTTAGGAGAACTTGTTATAAAGTAGTTGGAGGGAGGCGGTAATAAACTCATATTTATGAAGTGCTCACTACTGATGTGCTCTGTCTGATGTTTTAATTATGCTACATCATTTACCTTTGGGGTAGGTGTTATTATCTCCATTTACACATCTAGGAATTAAGAATCAGAGAAGTTGAGTTCTTTGCTCAGGGTCACGCAGCTGTTAAAAAGAATAGTCAGGATTTAATCAGAGTTCTATTTATATACCCCATAAAGTGTTATCTTTTTACTGTAATATCCTGTATACCTATGAAGGAATCATTCATATCCCAACAGGCACAAATGAAAAGGCTTGTGCTTTAGGAAATGAAGAGGTGAGACAGGAAAAAAGAGCTTTCAGCAAATAGAGAACATTTGCATTGTGTTATGACCATAGGGAAGTAGTTTTACGTAGCTTGAAACGATTGATGCTGCATTTTTATTAGTACAAATAACCATAAATGAAAAGTTAAATAACTGAGAGAGCCAACTTCAAATGTTCATGAGGTAGGTTCTGTGATTAATCTTACACAGAGACCACTGTGTTAGTGTTTAAAGCTAAAATGTGTTAAATTTAAATTCATATGTTAATATGATCAAAACTATTTTGCACAATTAGGAACAGTTTTATGTTGTGTTGACCATGAAAACCTTCAATATTAAAAAAGAGAGGAAACCACATACAAATTTGACCTAAATAAAAGGGCACAAAACACTTTAGCAAAAAAGATATCACAGATATTAAAAATAAGATAAAAAGCAACTTTTTGCATGGGAGGAATAATACTTAGAACCTTTTTTAAATATAAACTTGATAATTTATAGAATGATTCATTTAATGTCAAATAGAAACAACTTTGTTCTTTGGTTAATTAACGGATTAATTAATTTTTGGATATATACTCCTTCATGATGATATACTGTCCTTAAAGACATAGGTTAAATTATACATAAATGAAAAGAAATTTCACAACTTCTCTTATATACCAAGCAGTATGACCAAATCCAAATGGAACTTTTGTCTACTTACAGCTTTAGTCTATGAACCTGTCACTAACATTCATTACCAAAAACAAAAACAAAAACAAAAACAAAAAAAGAAAAGGGAAGATTAGTGATTTTATACTCTTCAAAAGAAACAGATATCTATCACAATATGACTTATTTTATTTCTTAAATACCCTACATTAAAAAATCTTGACTTTATTTAAAAAGTAGTTTATAAAATATTCTCTGAAAATAAGTTAAACTGGAGAGATTTACCTTTCTGCAATATATGCTTACTCCTTCCTGAGCAAAATAAATGGTAACCTGGATGTTCTTACAATACTGCATATCACTTAAAATTCAAGCATTTTCTCATTGTCCTGTAAGTAATTTATCATGATAATCATGATTATAATTGCAATGATCTTGCTTCTAACTCATACTGTTATTTTATGATTTTATACTGGATTCATTTCTTAAGCCAAATAAAGTAATAAAGATATTGTGAATGTAGAAGTCCTTCCCTTATATTTCCTGCCTTTTTCTTTAACCCTTCTTCCTACAGTAATTTTCTCCTTTTGCTTTCTTGTTGCCCATCTTTTAATGGGATGGCTCTTTGAAGTGTGCCGGTAACTAAATCATCCTCTATAAGCGACATCTCAAGCAACCCTGTTCCTTTTGTGTATCACATCTGTGTGGGTCGCTGGAGGCTCAGTTAAAGCTTATTCTTATTGGAGCACAGTACGAATGTTATCTGAAAGCCAAAGGGTGCATCGAATTCAACTGATAATAAAGCAAAAGGATTTCAACTTTCCTTACTTGCACAGTAACTTAGTAACCTAACATCAGTGATTACGTGTCTAAATAACACTCACATATAGCAAGCTACTTGACAGCAGGAAGAAACAATACATAAATATTTCAGTACCTTGGAGTAAACCCAACTTATAACATTAAGTTATGCCTGCTTAAAATCTTTCCCAAAATGTATCATTTTCAATTCTCTACCCAAGCCAGGCTATATCTACAGTGGTTTAATGAAGTAGAGTTACCATTGAATTTCATCTATGTCAAGGGAATCTGAGCCTTTCAATTATAATAGGATGTTTCTCTTCTTGATAACTGAATTTTATTCCTTGAAACAAAACATTTGCCACTACCTCTGTGTCTGCTGGCAAAGAAACGCAGAGAAGTATTATGAATATACATGATGTACAGTGATTTTAAAGAAAATCAGGGAAGGGCTATTTGTTCTTAATAACTAGCCTTCTATTGTAGAGACAAACATTTTGAAACATTCAAAAATAAGTGATAAAAGCATAAAATAAATGGAGAATAAGGTACCATATTAACAGAATGACATTCACAAAAGAAAAGGCACTCTTTCCCACTGATAAACATTGCCAGGTAGTTCTAGCTACGCACTGGAGTTTACATACACAGCACACAGTAGAGGGCCTGTTCCCTCATAGATGCTTAATAACTGGCAGCTGTTCTCTGAACTGATGATCAGTTGGTAATGTTGATTTACAGCCAGAAAAATTGATTCCACATTTGAAAATGTGTTTACACAGAGAAATTTGTGTCTACTGTGTAATAAACATAATTAGATGATGATTTGTAACAATGGGCACTAAGTAACATAGTGCAGTACGTAAATAAAGGTTAAAGGACAAAAATTTCCTCTCAGAAGATTTATACAAAGATTACTTTCTTTTTGCTGTATTAATACTTTCTGATTTTTTTATTGAAATGAAAAGTCAATTAATGATATTTCTTATAAAAATAATTAGGGAAAACAGATAAATCTTTTTAAAATACATGGTCTAAGTTCATAAATAACTGCCACAAAATAGATGTTTATGCTGTTACTTGATATAATTTTCCCACATTTTTAAATAGTGGTGACTAATAAAGGTAGTGAAATAAATATTCAGAGGTCAGGAACACTTCAGTTCATAGCATGGCTGTTCAAATAGTTAGATTGCCTTTAATTCAAATTAATTATTGGATCATCATCGCTTTTGAATGCTGTATACTTTAAAAGTTTTGCTGATACAAATGAGTTCAGAGTAAGGCTTTTTTTTTCTTTCTTTTTTTTTTTTTTTTGCATTTTCTGAATATCACTTGTAAAGTCACCTTTTAAAACTATAGCTATTGTTTGGGTATAGGGGAAATTTGAATGCTGTTGCTTTACATTTTAATAAATAAGAATTCATATGTCTAGTTTCCTCTGATGGAAAAGCCACTGAATGTTAAGTCAGGGCCCACAGAGCTACATTTGTGGCTACAGCAGTAAGTCATTTCACCTGTGGTGCATTTGTGGCTTCGTTACAGTTGGTAGAATGAATTAATAAATATCAAATTTGAAACACTGTGTTGGGAATACAGGACACAGATTCTTATGAGAGATTTTAAATATGGGGAAGAACTAGTGAGGAAGAGTACCAAGGGTATTGGATGCTGACTCATTAGATGTTGTGAACTATATTAATAAGGGCCAATCTTGAACATATTTTTTAACCTTTGAATAATAGCCAGGGCTACCATCCTCCAGGCTGATGCGATTCCTGCACAATAGCTCCTGACTTGGTGAGCAGAGGGAAAGGAATATTACAGGTCCCACTTACTCTTTGTCGGTGAACAACCTGCATAGCTGGTAGTGCTGTTTTTATTTTTATTGTATTTTATTTTTTATTTTTCTAATGGTTTCAGGAGTAGAATTTAGTGATTCATCACTTACATATCACATCCAGGTCTCATCCTAATATCCTCCTTAATATCCATCACCAATTTAGCCATTCCCCCCCACCCAATACCCCTCCAGCAACCCTCAATTTGTTCTCTGTATTTAAGAGTCTCTGTTTTTATCTTATTTTTGCTTCCCTTCCCCTATGTTCATCCATTTTTTTCTTAAATTCCACATATGAGTGAGTGATCATATGTTTGTCTTTCTCTGACTGACTTATTTCACATAGCATAATACACTCTAGTTCCATCCCATTGTTGCAAATGGCAAGATTTCATTCTTTTTGACTGCCCAGTAATATAATATTCCATTGTGTGTGTGTGTGTGTGTGTGTGTGTGTGTGTATACACACACACACACACACACCATTGTATATATATACTTCTTTATCCATCCATCAATTGATGGACATTTGGGCTCTTTCCATAATTTGGCTATTGTTGATAGTGCTGCTATAAAAATTGGGGTGCATGTGCCCCTTGAATCAGTATTCTTTTATCCTTTAGGTAAATACCTGGTAGTGCAATTGCTGGGTCATAGGGTAGCTCTATTTTTAAGTTTTGAGGAACCTCCATAACTGTTCTCCAGAGTGGCTGCACCAATTTGCAGTGCAAAAGTGTTCTCCTTTCTACACATCCTCGCCAAAATCTGTTGTTTCCTGAGTTGTTAATTTTTGTCATTCTGACAGGTGTGAGAGGGTATCTCATTGTGATTTTGATTTGTATTTTCCTGATGCTGAGTGATGTTGAGTATCTTTCATGTGTCTGTTGGCCATCTGGATGCCTTCTTTGGAAAAGTGTCGGTTCATGTCTTTTGCTCATTTCTTCACTGTATTACTTATTTTTTTTGATGTTGAGTTTGATAAGTTCCTTATAGATTTTGGATACAAACCCTTTATTCAACTTGTCATTTGCAAATATCTCTCCCATTCCATCGGTTGCCTTTTAGTTTTGATGACTGTTTCAGTTGGTAATGTTTAAATTCCTGCACTTGTACCTACAATACTAACATTCAAATCCTGACTTAACCTTTTATTGGCTATTTAGCTTTGGGCAACTTAGCTAACCTCTATAAACATCATTTTCTTTGCATATAAACTAGGAATAATGAGAATGCCTTCCACATTGGATTGTGTGGAAAAAAAGAAAAGACAAGAAGGGTAAATGTTTACTATAGTAGTGATAAATTAATGTTAATGGTTATTTTCGTCTGTATAGAAATGCCACATTTATGATGATGATATTTGCAAGGGTTTATGAAATAAGATGCAGTTACAATATTATTCAGTGCATTCTATAGTGATGGGTAAAAAATGTGTGAATTTTTTCCACTAATTGGCAGGTGTGAAAACATATATAAAGTAATTCTGTGGTTTAAAGTTAAAAAAGAGAGGTTGAACCCTGTTCAGTCTCACTACTACAGCCAGAGTTGGAGGACAGACTCTATTCTCCTGAAAGGAGCCAGTGACCTCTTAGGTTTTATCTCTAGATAAACATCTAGGCAATAAAACCTCACTAATATGCACTGTATCACGAGGGCATGGGGAATATATCTCCACAAGTTAGATCTCCGTGTACTTGGGAAAAGTCATAAAAGAGCACAATTGTAATATCTCAAGGGCTTAAACTCAGTAACCCTGGAAGTTTATCAATGGCTTTCTGGTCAGAACAACAGGCTTCCTTTCAGTGGTCAAAGAGATAAATGACTTTGAAAAATATAATATTTTAACATAATTTTATTTTTAAATTAAGTTGAAATCAGAAAATAAGCTGCCATTAAATATATGTGGATCTGGTGGTGAGCCTGAGAAAATAGTCAAGAGGTTAGAGAGTTCCAATGTTCAAGAGTTTTGCTTAATGAGTTTTGTAATGTGTTGGGGAACAATAGGTTATGCTCCAGATGGAACAAAGTTTCTAGGATTGTGTTACAATTATGCTGAGACTATTGACAAGGGGAAGTTATAATGAGCTATAAGGCAAATGTGAAATTATGAGGATTTTTGTAATTTCAGAGGAATAACTATTGGAAATATTTAATTTTTAATAGTAAGCATGGAGTTTGATTACTGTGCTCTAATATAACTTAAGGATAATATTTGCTTGCATGCTGATAGTTATTCAATTATAAGATATAAGATAATTATTCTAAGATTGAGAAAAGTGTATATGCCTCAATTAAGACTTCTTCCTGAGAGAACCAATTTACATGGGTAAACCAAACTAATAAAACAGTAAAGATGGTACATTACATATTCTCTGGAATTCAGGGAATCAAATGCTTATTGAAAAACTCATATTTTCCTTTATGGAAAATATTGGCTTCCTAATTATTATTTCTACTATGAACAGTAAATTAGTTTTTCTTTTTTTACAGGCTTAATTAAATTGATAGGAAAAGGGGATCAGTTATTCAGATATTTTTCACACAAATTTTTAACAAAATGTTCTAAGGGTTAGTTATAATCTTGTCTTTAGCCAAAGAAAAATTAATTGAATACAACAGGGTATTTTTCTTTCTTCTCTTTTCTTTTTTGTAACTTGTCATATGGTTTATGACTACAATAACTTCAATATTAACTAACAAGCTTTTTTAAAAAATCACAACATTGGTAAGATAATTACAAAGTAAGTATTAAATAAATTTATTTACTACTTCTATCTTCTGTTTCCTAGGCTTTATCATTTGAGAATGTACCTCAAATTTCTCTTTACATGACCACTTCCAATCACTTATCACACAATCATACATTTAACAATATTTACTGAGTATTACATAGTTTTCAATCACTGTGCCAAAATAAGCATAAAACATACTGTCTTTGAGCTTGGAATTGTAAATTTATTAAATAAATGCTGCTGGACATGCTAAATATATAACTAAAGTTTGCTAATGTGAATTTTTCTCTGATAAAAATATAAGAAGAAGACATAAGGCTTAATTTGCAAGGCAAATAAAGGATTGATATAGATTATGCATTATTGATTTAGTCATATTTAAAAATGGTATAGCTTATTATAAGAAAAATATTTGAAGAATTTCTAGAATTCTTTAAAAGCAATTTTGTATGGCTTATGGAATAGGTGAGCAATTTAGCAAAATAGACTTTTACTACTATAAACACTGCTCTGGGATAATTCTGTCCTAAATCATGGCAACATACAATTACAAGGACTTTTGCAGATTAAAAAAACATTCAGACTGAATAGAACAGCACCTGGCATACATAATAGATTTGTTTCAAAGCATTAAAAATTGCATTTTACTTCATTATTTAATCTTCTGCTGTGTTGGTTGGCTTTGATAAAGTGAAAAATAGCCCTTCTGACAGCTAGAGTGTCAGGAAGAATTGAGACAAGTAACAGAAACCACAACTTTTCCAAATGGACTACATTATAATGTATAAAACAGATGAAGGGTTTCAAACCAAACCAGGATATTCATCACAGAATAAGTTTAAACTTTTTCCAGTTCATTTGGTACACATATTCCAAGAAAATGGTATAGCAACTCCTCATGGATTCATGTATTCTAAAGACAAGATCGCTGACTATTCTCAAAACTAGTTTATAATTTCTTACAACCTCTGAAAAGATCATTTCATAACTAAACTCGGTCGTCCAAACTTTATTAGTACCCCTTCCCTAAGGCTACTTTTTGGGATACCCCAGAATTTCCTATATTGTGGGATCTTGCTATAGCATGTACTAAACTTAACTGTTGATTTTGTACATTCCTCTTAGTCTCTGCCTGATGGATATATACAGTTTATTTAGGTGCAGATGTTTTGGGTTTTAGTCTTTACACATGCTAGTAATGAAATTTGATATCAGAAATATACAACAGGTTGCATTGTGGGCTCCATCTCATGTAATCTAAAAATAAAGACTTGATTTGAATTACAGTTAGTTCTAGAATCAACAGCAGAATTTGTAGATCTTTATAGTGCTTGAACATTAATATGTCTCACCATTGACCTGCTTCTTTTGGTGTCTGGAACCTTTCCCTTCAAACCATATTCTCTATTCTTTGTATCCTTCATATTGAAGAAATACTATGGCAGCATAAAATCTTTGGAAGACCATGTCTATGTTAAAAAAAAAGATTTCTTTTAAAATTCTTTTAGTTTTAAAGCAAATTTGAAAGATATACAGAGTTCTTTATAGCCTACAAACAGATTCTCCCAATGTTAACATATTACATACTCATGGAACTTTTGTCAAAACTGGAACATTATCATTAGTGCATTACTGTCAGCTGAACTATACATTTTACCAAGATTCTTACTATTTTCATTTTACTGTTCCATAATCCAATCCAGGATACCATATTACACTTAGTCATCATGTCTCTGTAGCCTTTTCTGTCCTATTGCAGTTTCTCAGTCTTTACTTGTTTCTTACAGTTTTGACAGGTTTGAAGGATGTTGGTCGGTATTTAAAATATCCCCTCAACTGGGTTTGTCTGATGTTTTTTTTTTCATGATGCTTCATGATATCAGTATGACTTATTACTGGTGATGCCAACCTTGATCACTTGATTAAAGTAGTGTTTGCCAGCTTTCTTCACTTTACTATTTTCCTTTTCGCATACTCTATCATTTGGAAGTAAATTATTAAGTTCAACCCACAATCAAGAACAGGAGAATTAAGCTCCTCCTCTTGAGAAGGGTGAAATGATGACACATAATATTTAGAACTTTTCTCTAAGAAAGATTTTCTCTTTATTTATTCAGTGTCATGTTGGATTCACGTATGTTTATTTCATAATTTGAGTTTTAATCCAATACTACATTATTTAAATTTTTACTCAAATATTTTCTGCTTGTCTATTGAGGGTGCTTTCAGGTGATCCCTGTGTTCTCCCATTCCTTCCTCTTCTTCCCTTCTCCTTGTACTTCCTACACTTTCTGGCATTACAAGATGTTCCAGACTCTTATATATTTCCTATCCAGGCCCTAGAATTAGCTATTTCTTCAAGGAGACCTAGATCCTTTTAATGGAAAATGGCATTTGGAAAACAAAATCTGAAAATCAGATTCCTGTATTTTGATAGCTTACCATAGTATAAATTCTACTCTTCACATATAGAATCAAAATAATAATAAAATTATATTTCAAAGCTTCTCTCACCTCTAGAATACCATAATATGGAAGTTAATACATGAGGAACATTCAGAACATATAAAATCAATTTTGTTATTGGGGTGACAGCAGTGATATCTGGGTCTGGTGGCAGCAATGGCAGCTACTGACTTTCCAGTTGAGTGATCAGTATGCTTCTGGAAGTTGTTGCTAGTAGGATCTGGTTTTGCTAGCTCTTAAATGATTTTGTAAACTGCCTGTTCATAAACTGTAATAGTCTTTTTATCAAAATACCTGCAGAGTTCTATTGTCTGAAACTAAGAATGTTAACCCACGCACTGATTACAGGAGATAAAGTGCCAAATGCAGGTCACCAAATCAGGACAGATACTGCATCCTAGAGTGACATCCAATCACTCTGTAAAACCACGACTGTGAAGGAAAGAAGATCAAATTTAGAATAAGTATCCAGCATACTCATCCAGCCGTAATTAAAAAGACCTCTCAATTTCATCATCTTTATCATGGATTTGAGCCATCAATGTAAGTTCACCATGAAGCATACCACTTTTCAGGGGTATACATATTAGATAGCAAACTTGCACATATGAAACATTCATGCTTTCAAACCTTATACAAGTCATGTCCTTTTTATAATTTTTGATTCAGTGTTATAGGACTTACTGACATTATGGAAATGTTGATGAGATTAATTAGCATTACCATGTGGTGAGCACCTTGAGTAACATGGTCATATAATTTCCAAATGGTTAGATATTTAGTTTCTACTGAAGTCCTAAAGCAATTCCAGAGATATTTTCAACAGCAGAAGATATTCTTGCTGAAGTTTACATGAAATTGGTCAAAAGTCTCTGGTTTCTCTTTTATAATTCTCCTGTTTGAGACATTTTAACACTGTCGTATGCCACTGTCTTCACTTTGTAGGGTCTACCAGATGGTAAAGCCACATTTCAAAGACTCTTGTTCAGAAGCATGGGATGGTACAAGATCTTTCTCTTATATTAGACTCTCATTTATATTTTCTCCTCCTTCCTTCCTTCCTTCCTTCCTTCCTTCCTTCCTTCCTTCCTTTCTTTCCTTCTTTCTTTCTTTCTTTCCTTCTTTCAGTAGGCTGCATACCCAGTGCAGAGCCCAATGTGGGGCTCAAACTCATAACCCTGAGATCAAGACCTGAGCTGAAATCAAGAGTCTCTGACACTTAACTGACTGAGCCACACAGGGACCCTTAGACTGTTCTTAAAGCCTGAACATGTGAGTTATTAAGAAAATTGTTTCCATAAGGAAATATCTTGTAGCCTGCCTCCAAAGTCTTCAACAACTGAACCTGTTTCTTAGGTGCAAGGAGGATTAATAAGCAGCAATGTGTATACCATATATGCCCATGTCACTGTGTCATTTTTTTTTCTACCGATAATCTTCTGGATCCTAGGAGCATGAGAATGTAAGGATGGTAGACCAATATACTGTTCCATGGCATGGTGAGGGTCTTGGACTCTGTGGACCATATTGAGGAATAATGTGCAGGAACTGATGTATCACTGAGGTGGTAGATTAAAATCTGCTCTCCCGTTTTGTAAAAAAGGCAAACAAGTTCTGGTAGCTTTTGTGTACTTGGTGGAATGTGTTATCCTCATCAATAGCTACACTCCAAATATCAGAGGCTCTATTAATTACAATAGTTCACTTCAAAAATCAGAGGCCAATATCAATTTTCCATTTTCAACTATAATAACTTACAACAAAATTAGTGACTTAAATTTTAAAAATCTTATAATTTTGTACATCAGATATCCAAAATAAGCCTCACTGGGCTAAAATCAAGGTGTAGGCAGGACTGTTTCTTTCTGGAGGCTCTAGAGGAGAATTTACTTCCTTGCTTTTTCCACTTTATAGAGACTACCTATATTCCTTAGCTCATTCATGGTTTCCTTTCCCATCTATAAAGCCAGCAACATGGTGTCTCTCTGACCCTGTTTCCATCTTCATAGCTCTCTTCTTATCAACCTGGGAAATTTCTCCACTTTTAAAGATTCATGTGGTTAGCTTGGACCGACTTGGATAATCCAGGATAACCTCTCCATATCAACTTAATTACTTCTGCAAAATCCCATTTACCATGGAATGTAATATATTAACAGACTCTGGGGATAGGGCATGAACAGCTTAGCGGAAGATTATTTTACCTATCACACCATATTTAGTTATATTTGTAACAGCAGTCCTATTTAGTCTCCATCTTATATTATTCTCTAGGAATATACAAGGATTTTACTAACCAATCTTAAGAACTGAACTGGACTGAACAGGACTGCTATTACACCTGTGACTTTCAAGCCTTTGATAATTAAATCAGTCATTTATATTTCCCTAAGGATGACAGTGACGCCAATGATGACGATAATGATGACGTGGCTGGGATGGGCTCCTCCATTGACTTCCAGTTGTTTCTTCGTACCATATCATTTATAGGCTAGGAAACAATGTTGGAATATCCATTTTTGTTGTATTTTCAGGAACTGGAAAAATGATCGGACATTAGAGTCAAGGGTCCAAACTTCTTACTCCCACAAATTCCTACTCTAATTTGCACCTCACAGTAATATTTTAGGTTTCTAATAACTATAGTTATCTTGGAGATAAGATAATTTTCTCAAAACCCTTACTTTTATGTTTCTTTCATTAACTTCTCTGTGGGAAATGTGAGCACTGTAAAGGACCCAGTGTCCCCTACAATCAAAGTAGACTACAGGTAGACTATAGGACTGATAAATGAAGTCAATTATGGGATTTTTTGAGAGGTTTTCACCTTTTTATGGTTGTGATTCAAGTCAAAACAGCATTATTGGTCAATCTTGAATTGCTTTGGTTTTACAAATCAAGAAGCTTAGTTGTCTTTCATTTTCATTCCTAGGAATCCATTGACTGCCAGAGTGCTCTGCATGCCATATCGTCCCGAAGTCCTGACTACTGAGAGTAGGCTGAGGACTATCATGATGACCACACACACCTCACTTCTGAAGAAAGTGAGCTCCTATAGCTAAAAGTTCCTCTGATTACAATTAAGAACAGAAATCCCCATAGGATTAAAAGCTCTACTATCATCATTTCTAGTACAGAGAGAACAGTGATAGAGCAAGTTTCAAAGATTCTTATCCTCCTGTAATCAACATATATATATATATATATATATGCCTATATACATATATATCATATATATCTATATTTCTGTATTCCATATCTATTTCTATCTATCTATCTATCTATCTATCACTTACCTAGAGAAAGAGAAAGAATGGTCAAAGCCTGTGAGCGTGGAAAGAATAGAGATTGGGCTGGGTGAAAAGACCATATAGGACAAAAGACAAAATATCTCTATCTCTGCAGACTTCCAAGCCACTCCTCTATATTATATTATTTATAAACTTCCAAGGCCACAAGAGCATGTGTTACACATTGGGTAAGATTCACATTACCTATTAGTTATAGTAAATACCAAAGGGATTTGCTTTGTAAATTAATAAAGTACATGGGTCCTGTAGCATCCATTTTGATTTTTTACTGGCCATTTTTCTTATTATTCTTATATCTTGAACTGTGTTCAAGACTGATGTATTCATTTCAGAGCTAGGTTTTAAGAATGTGATATATTTTTCTTTACTTATTTAGTTCTCTTCACTCATTAGTCTGATGGCTGATATTGGGGTCATTTTTGGTCCCCTTTTCCCAGAAGGTTTTCATGACAATGTTTCTGGCTTAGGGCATGTGCTCATTGAGACCTACTGACACTGAGATGAAAACATGCTGATCTGAAGGTGACAACAGCCATACTGAAGGATAGAACTGTGTTATTAAATGTTCATCATAAGTACTTTATTATTGTCACTGAGGATAGAGATTGGAGGATAAGGAAGAAAAAGTAATATAGTGTCTAAGGTAATCAGGGTACAATTTTTAAAATTTTATTTTTAGTATAATTATTTTTTACCTTTTGATCTCCTTTACCCATTTCTCCCACCTCTACACCCCACTTCTGACCAATCATCTATTCTCTATAAGTTTGTTTGTTTGTTTTTTGGTTTGTGTTTCCACATATAAGACAGATCAAATGGTATTTGTCTTTCTCTGTCTGACTTATTTCATTTAGCATAGTGTTCTCAAGCCTTATCCATGTTGTCATAAATGGAAAGATTTCTTTCTTTTTTTTATGGATGAATAATAATCCATTATATGTGTGCATGTGTATATATATATACACACATATATACATATATGCTATGTACAAAAACATTTAATAATAAAAATATGTTCTAATATTTATTATCTCTCTTAAAATTTTTTCAAAGGTTATCTCGGAGTGTGCTAAATATTTTTTTCAAGATCAAATTGTTTGGGTCCCATATAGATCTAATAGTGATCCTATTATTGTTGAAATACTAATTTTATCCCTTTAAAAATTATTTAAATATTTTAGTTCAAACTTCAATTCATCATTATCTTAACATTTCTGTTTTTTCTGCTTTTCGTCGACTAACTTCAAAAAGCAGTTCAAACTAAATTGTTCTTATATCCATAAAATTGACAGATTTATTTTAAAAAAGTATTTGTTCTTACTCCTAGATATAATTTTGATTTGCTAGTTTGTATTGTTTGAAACAACTTGTAGTCTTACTGATTCTCCTATATTTTTTTTTTTGAAATGTACATTCTAACACTTGCATTCTTGTAACATAATTAATCCTTTTGAATGGTGGCTCGACTTTAGTAGCATTATATGATACCAAATCCAATAGTTAAAATATAAACATCTAATATTGAATTCAAAACTGAGAACAGTTGACTAGTAATCTTTATTACTGCCTTTCTCAAACTTCCCATAAAATACTACAGTAAGCAGAATGACCCACACAGGTGCACACACCCTAATTCCTATATTTTATTGCAAAGCAAAAATGACTTTCCGATTGTAACTAGGGATAAAAACTTAAAATAGGCAGAGTAGCTTGGACTATCCAAGTGGCCCCAACATAATCATCTGAGCCCTAAAAGCAAAGAATTTTCTCCATCCATAGAGAGAAGAGGTGAAGCAGAAGGAGAAAAAAGAGATTCAAAATGTTGGAAAAACTCAATGCCCTATGACTGGTTTGAAGATGAAAGGGGCCAAATGAAAAGAAATGCAGGTGGTCTAAAGATGCTGAAAAGCTCCCAGCTGACAGTCAGCAAGGAAATGAGGACCTCAGTTTCATAAATGTACAGAACTGAATTCTGCCAACAATTTAAACAGCCTGGCAATGGATTCTCCCTTAGAGCCTCCAAACATCAGTCAAGGCCAGTCAACTTTTTTATTTTAATCCTGTGAGCACAGAAGTCAAACACACCAAACTTCTAATCTGCAGAACCGTGAGATAATAAATAGGTATCATTAAAAAAAAAAAAAAGGATTTATATTACCCAACTCAGCCAACGGAAAGAACTATAGCTAGATTTTCAAACTATCATATTACATGCAGAGTCTATTTACATGTGAGTATGTGTGTGTGTGAAAATATACACATGACTAAGCATGTATACCTATAGCAAAGAAATAATTTTAAAAATTGTATCTTTGATTAAGGACCTCAAACACTGCACTTATAAAATTTCCATTTTTTTTAACGTGTATATTAGGGAAGTCTTGGAAGTACTTTTTGAACATGACCTTTTTCTTCCCTCCGGATATTTCACTTCATCCTGAGTGCCATTTTGAATTAAATTCTGATTAAAGCTCAATGAGAAAAGGATTGACAAATGGAGCAAATTGTTTACGTTTTCCAGTACAGGAGGAGAAGCAATGGTAATTTCAGAATACATTAGTACTGAAAAGGGATAGGGTTGAGAAATTTACTCACCTTCTACATCCTCTGACATAGCATCATTCAAGTTTTCCATCCTTTCCAAAGTACTGTTCTAACATTCATCAGAGAGAAGTAAAATGTTTGTGAATTTAGCTGAGGGTGTATTTTGTTGTTTTATGTTCCAAAGTGGTTTTTTGTCAATCCCAGCCCCATGACTATGAGCAGTAAGTAATTCCTTCAGGAGAATCACATGAAAGCCTTACATTTTATTCCTTACTTGAGGTAAACTTCTGAGAGTTGAAATAGTCATTCTATTATTTGGAGTTGCTTAGAAATATCAGAAGCAACAAGCCAACCCTGAAATCTGATATTTCTCATCTCTCATAGATTTCTGGCAGCAGGTTCTTTTGTTTGGTAGCAACAACGTACCTTGGCTCAGCTGAGTGAAAAAGACAAAAAGGATTTTATTGGAAGGTTATTGGAATGACTGAAAACTTAAAAAGAAGTGAACAAACACACTTTTAGGTAGAGCCCTGAGACCTTAGCCACAGGAACTCCTGGAGATTTTCTGTAGGCCTTTCTGAAAGCAAGTCAGTGCTAAACACCTTTGCATCTATCAGCTTAAGAATCGATTTCCCAGGAAAAGAAATCTGATTGCTCTGTATTGGAATTTTGCCCTTGTGTCCATCATCCCAAATTAGAAGAAAAAGTGAGAAGCCTGCAGTTAATCATCGAGAGTGCCAAGAGCATGATGCCCCTGTCAGTTTGGGGGTTTCCAAAACAGAGACAAAAATCATTATACACATTAAATATCAAATCAAGAGTTTCCTTCTTGCTCTTTGTGTTTGTTAACATATAATATTGTAAGAAAACTTTTTATATCCACATTTTTTCACCTTCTCAGTTCCAAAAGCAACTTAATTTTTACCCTTTCTAATTTTTTCTCTTGAATGTTTTTTTCAAATTTGGCCTAGTCTGACATTTGAAAACAATCAGCTTTTCATATAATAAGAATAATTTAAAAGTTTGAAGGCTTTAAAATTTTTATATTATATTATTATTATATTATATTATTATATTATTTCTATTATATTATTATTATATCCTTTGTTTTACTGTCTTCAAACTCATTCTTTGTTTTGTTCAATCATTTCATACTTTAAATCTTATTTTTAATGAACTCATTTGATTCTAGCTAGAAATTTTTCTTGGAGTGTGCTAAAGTGTTTCTCTGGAGTTTTGCAGTTCTCTTCATTTTTTTGTGATAGCTTGCAATTTCAACTCTGTTATTTTCTTTTCCGAGGGGCTTTGGGATATCTTTCAAGGACACTCAGTTAGGGGGGAGGGTGGAAAGACTATCTTTTCATATTGTGTTTTAGTTATATGCTTCATTGTGAGATAAAGTGGTCTAATATAATTTTTTATGTGTGGAATTTATTGAGTTTTTCTTATTGGACTAATAAATGGAAAAATTTTACATATTCCATGGGCATTTGTTAAAAACTTGCTTTCCTTATTATTGGGAAAAAATTTTTTTTCAAATTTTTATTTAAATTCTAGTTAATTAACATATATTGTATTGGTTTCAAGAGTAGAGTTTAGCGATTCATCACTTACATATAACACCCAGTGCTCATCACAAGTGCCCTCCTAATACCTATTACCCATTTAACCCAACCCCTGCCCACTCCCCTCCAGCAACCCTATTTGTTCTCTATAGTTAAGAGTCTCTTGGGCACCTGGTTCGCTCAGTTGGTTGTGTGTCCAGCTTTTCATTTTGGCTCAGGGCATGATCCCAGGGTCATGGAATCGAGTCCCACATTGGACTCCATGCTGTGTGTGGAGCCTGCTTAAGATGATCTCTTTCTCTAAAAAGATAAGAAAAAAAAAGAATCTCTTATGGTTTGCTTCCCTCTCTTGTTTTTTCCCCCTACTCCCACATTCATGTGTTTTATTTCTTAAATTCCACATCTGAGTGAAATCATATGGTATTTATCTTTCTCTGGCTGACATAATTTATTTAGGATAATACACTCTATCTCCATCCGCATCATTGCAAATGGCAATATTTCATTCTTTGTGATGGCAGAGTAATATATATATATATATATATATATATATATATACCATATCTTTATACATTCATAGGGTAATATTCATTCATATATATATATATATATATATATACACACACACACATATACATACCATATCTTCTTTATCCATTCATTAGTTGATGAACATTAGGGCTCTTTCCATAATTTGGCTATTGTTCATAATGCTGCTATAAACATCAGGGTGTATGTGCCCCTTCAAATCAGTACTTTTGTATCCTTTGGGTAAATACCTAGTAGCTCAATTGCTGGGTCGTAGGGTAGCTCTATTTTCAACTTTTTGAGGAACCTCCATACTGTTTTCCAGAATGGCCGTACTAGCTTGCATTCCCACCAATAGTTTCATGCTTCTGCATATTTCTTATTTGCGGATATGCTTTTTAATGGCTATGAAGTCCAGATTCTTTCCTTAAATTAAAAAAATACATTTAATGAGCAGAAATTATCACTGCTAGTGATCTGTTAGTGCTAAGTTTATTTTACCAACATGGCATTGATTATAATATAATGCTGTTTCTTTTATATAATGATGGAGTAGTTAAATTGATGGCTTATCTTCTATAAACTATGACTAAATTATAAATAACAAATTGAGTCAAGCTTATTACTTGGATTATGCAAATTTTCCACATGCCTGATAATACTTTAGTCTCATATTTATTTAGTGATGCATACTGAGTTCAAAGGGATCACTTCCCATGTTGGTTTTGGTTCCATAGTATGTGTTTTTAGTATTATATGTTTCTGAGATAGGATTCTATGTGTTTAACATGTCTGTCTCTCCAGAAGGATATAAATAATTTGAAAGTGACACTAAAATGTTGGAGCTCTTTGAAACATAAATGCCAAATACATCACACCCCTCTTCCTAATCACAGTTCTGAAAGCAACAAATGATAACATGAAAGTCCAGCATATTACTTTTCTGACTGATAAAGTTGGTCAAGAACTGGTCTTGGTAATGAGAAACAAGTAGGCTTGCAGATACTTCCCAATCTCCCAATCACGTTTACGGCACAGTCCCTCAGGAAAATGAAAATCTACACTTATCCAGGATTATGCAGTTATAAATCTGGCACTTAAAACAACAACAACAAAAATGTAAAGAAAAGAGAAAGCCTGAAAACCCAGGATTTATAGCCTCTTAGTGGATTAGCTCCATCCAGTGTAGCAACATAGGCCAATGAACATCACTTACCAAGCAGGTAACTCATTCTTTCACCATGAGAAAAAAATAAGTAATGTGCAGGTCAAGAGGTCGTTTAAAGTGGAGATCCCTACATACTAAAATAACAAGTGTGGAGAAGCCTTTTCTCTGACATTATGTAGTCTTTAAATATTGATATGTCACTCTGTTCAATACAACAGGCAGCAAACTTTTTTGCAAGGTACCACATAATAAAAAATTGGGGCTTTGCAGTCACATGGTCTCTACTGCAACTACCCAGCTTTGTCTGGGCAGCATGAAAGCATCTACAGGCAATACGTAATGAATGAGTGTGGTTGTGTTCCAATAGAACTTTATGTCTAAAAACAGGCAACTAGCCTAGATTTCTCTACTGGCCTTAGTCCACCAACCTGTGTGTTTGAGTAATATTGACTCAGTTTACAAAAGTCTTTTATATACACATCTTTATTTTACCTTGATATGTGGCTTTCGCAGATAATTTTGAAAGCTTCCCAAGGAAATGAAAGATTAACATCAATGTATAGAGCTATTGAAACCATAGCTCTTTTTTCCTTTTTTGCCATTTTTCCTTTTTTGCATTTCCATGTGACTAGATCCTAAACATTGAGAAATATTATTATTAGGGGATGCTAGTTGAATCAGAGCCATCAATCCTCAGTTCAGAAGTGGCTTTTGAACAGCAACTTATTTATCAAATAGGATTTTGTTTCCTGACTCCTTCCATCTATTTCACTCCTGCTGAAGTGGTCATGGTTTGGTACTTTGGTGGATTACCTTAAGAATATTTGTTCAACAGAAGAATTCTTCCCAGAGTTCTTTCCATGTGGTATCTGAGACGTACTGGCACTCCTTGAGTCAGACTATTAATTCTGCTTTTGTTTTGATTGACTCACAAATGTGCTACAGGATTGATTTGTCCAAGACAATTAACTCTGCTTATCTCAGTGACCTCCAAAGCAGACTGATTTTGCTATCACAAACACTCGTAGCAAAGTATAACCAGTCATTATGTAATTGATGAAAATGACTGCAAATATGTGACCCCAAATCATTGTGTCTATCAGATGGATGTAGAACTGTTAATATATTTTTAGATTTATTTCTCTGAAATAAAATTTAAGTGCATGATTCTATACCTCTGATGTCTATGTAAGTCACATGTGTTATTTTCAAAAGAAGATGGCTCTCTGTTTTTATCTAAGAAGTAAACCCTCGCCACAATGACTGGCAAATAATGAGAGCTTTAAAATGTTAACTTCATTGTGATGAAAACTCCTGGGGCTGCAATTTACTGTTTTCTTAAAGTAAGAGAATAAAAAAGTGTTTCAATGTTCTTTTGTTTTTAATAAAATGATTTGTCATGAAAGCACTGAGCAAAATTATAAGCATATTATGACATAATTAATGGAATAATGACTAACTATTCAAACAGTAATTTAATTTTATATTTTATAAAGAATAGTGTTCAGTTTGGTAGAGACAACTTAAACATTGTAAAATAATAAAAGTACCAGGCATTTTATACGTTCATCAGTAAGTGAAAAATGGCGACATTAGCAGTTGGGAGGCAGCTAAGGAGAAAAAGAAATTTCCTGTTAGTGGAGACTTTCTGCTTAGATCATATAGAGGAGTGTTAGCAGCCAATATAAGAGAAGACTTTAGTGTAAACAACTGTTCTCTAATTTTCTGGTTAGATGTGTAGTCACTGCCTAAGAGCAACTAAAATCCTTCTGGGCCAACTGGCCGTGATTCATAGGATTAATCTTCTAAGAATTCAGTGGTTTCTAAACCTGGATGATAATTGAAGTATCTAGGAAAAAATGATTTTAAGTATTTTATTTTAGAACATTCAACTGACACAGATATTTGATTTTTCACCCCAGTGTATATCAGAAGCAATCCTACACCAGTTACATCTTGTAAAAAAATTCCATAGGCAAGAACTCTTCCACAAGCAAATAACATAGTATATGCCAGGAGGTCTGTCCTTAGTATGTTTATAAAGAGATGAGACCAGATCTTCTGCAATTCTCTGGCTCTCTTGTAATGAGAGCTTTAGTTTTTAATATTTTCAACTATGTTTATCAGGAACAGATGTCTAAAATTTCCTTTTTCTCTATTATCTTTGCCTTGTTTTCATTTTTAGATTATGCTGGCCTTATAAAGAACCATGGTATATTTCTTCATTCCTCACTTTTGAAGAGTTTGTGTAAGATTCACTTTAGTTCTTATTTAACATCTAAAAAAATAAATTCACTTAGACCAAAAGAGTTCTTTGTAGGGAGGCTGTAGCTCGAATATTATGGATAATCCAGTACAGATCTGTATTCTGTTATCTTCCTGTGAAGAATGTCATGCAGATAAATTGGCTGAACTCAAATTCTACACTCTGTTCCTCCTATGGTAATCAGAAAGCTAAATTCTCTGCTCTGTAGTTTTAGTCTTCCAGCCATTGCTTTCTGCTGAGTACACTGGAACCTGGAAACTTCTCAAAGAATATATATAACTCATATAAGAAAGTGGGCAGAGTTTTATATGCGAATTTTGTATCTCCTCCTCAGTAGCATTTTCTTTCTGGAATTTTCCCTCTCACCTTCTAGCCACTTCTGGAATCTACAAACACCACCATCTGGTTCCTCAAGTCTGTAAGATTACAGTTTCCACAGCTTTTCAACTCTCCCAGGCAGGCCCACTGGAGAGGGCCCTCAGGCAAAAAATAACATAATTGCAAATAGTACCAAATTTGTTGCTCATCTCCAAGGTAGGACTGCCAGTCTCCTTCTGCTTGTGGTCACTCCCCAGAGTGTTCATAAAGTTGTGCTTTTAAAAATATTTTGTCCAGGGGCCCCTGGCGGCTTGGTGGGTTCAGCTTTGGACTTCAGCTTAGGTCATGATCTCACGGTTTGTGAGTTCAAGCCCTGTGTAGGGATCTGTGCTGACAGCTCAGAGCCTGGAGCCTGCTTCAGATCTGGGTCTCCCTCTCTCTCTGCCTCTCCACCACTCACACTCTGTCTCTCTCTCTCTCAAAAATTAATAAACATTTAAGAAATTTAAAAATATTTTGTCCAGAGACTTTAATTTTTATCTGTAGGAAAGATAAGTTTATTACAGGCTATTCTGTCATTGTTATAAATAGAATTATCTTCCATGAAACATTTTGAAAAGCATAATCTTGGACTTCACCTCAGAGCTACTAAGGCTTAGGACCCTGTATTGCATAAGATTCCTATAGTTAAGGGTGCCTGGGTGGCTCAGGTGGTTAAGCCTCCGACTTGTGGTTTCAGCTCAGGTCATGATCTCGTGCTTTGGGAGTTCGAGCCCCACTCTGGGCTCTATGCTGACAGTGGGAAGGAGTCTGCTTGGGATTCTCTGTTTCCTGCCCACCCCCTCCCTCCTTGCTCATGCTCTCTCTCTCTCAAAAGTAAGTAAATAAACATTAAAAAAAATCCTGTAGTTTATTATAGCTACCAGCTAGGATTTAAAACTTTCCTATGAACCTAGAAAATTCTAGGATATTTTTTTTTCCTTTTTAAAATTAATTCATTTATTGTTTAATTTACATCCTGTTTAGTTAGCCTCTAGTGCAACAATGATTTCAGGAGTAGATTCCTTAATGCCCCTTACCCATTTAGCCCATTCCTCCTCCCACAACCCCTCCAGCACCCCTCTGCTCTCTTAGAATATTTTTATTAATAAATCCTTGAGGGTATCAAGAAAACCCTAACTGATAGAAATGTTTCTATCTCTTTGCATTTAGAATTGTAAGTAGTGCTTTTCTGTAATTTTAAGAGCTGTAATTTGAGGTAGAAAAAAAATAGCAAAGGCTCTTCAAATGTATGTAGGAGTGACTTGAGGCAGTAATTGTCACTACAGTAATACTTGCTATCTGTCGCCAGGACTTCTGACTACAAGCAATGCTCATTGGGTTATGTTGTCATTATGTTAAAAGATAGTGTTAGAGAAGATATTCTCCCAATCCATTAAAATTCAATTGAATATATGCCTCAGATCTTGGCTCAAACAAAGCATTTAGGAGACAGGAAAGGAAAATTTCCAAGACAAAGCAGAAAATGCTCAAGAGGCAATACTTTCATGTTGAAAGAACAATTCCAAGCCCACTTTAGACTGATTATTTGTAACAGAGCCATTTTAGGAAAGATTAACCTGGTTTGAGACTGCTAGAGCTCACGCTTAAGGAAGCAAAAGACCAAAATATCATTTAGCATCCATTAAAATATATCTGAAAATGAAGTTATCAAAGACATTTATTACATGAGACTGAATTATGGCCTTCTTCTAATATCATTATTCTTAAGTTGAATGTAATAAAATTAGAAAAATTTTGTTGGAAAAATTTGAGAACTATCTAAAAATAACTAATTTTCATAAGGATAAGATTTTAAAATCCGTAAGATATCTTCTGACACCCAGGGTCTCCGTATATTGGACTTCCTGCAACAGTATAATGTGTTTCTTGTAGTACAGATATACTAAGCTTATAATAATGGGTTTGTGAAGATGGTAACCGAAGAACTAGGCAAATGCTACAATTTGACAAAAAAAAAATGTCTTTGCTTAACTGAAAACTTATTTTAAGGATTAAGGCTCTTTTGTATTTTAAGTAAACTCTAGGCGCAACATGGGGCTTGAACTCATAACCCTGTGATCAAGAGTCACATGCTTTACCAACAGAGTCAGCCAGGCACCCCAAAATTAATACTTTTTTACAATTAGAAGAAAAAAATATATTGGCACAACAGGAACAAAATATTTTGTTTTTAATCAGTAAAAAAATTGGAAAAAATTTCTAAAAGTTATGAATGAGGAAAGTGAAAAACTTCAACATAATAAATGACTAATTTTACACGCATTATGAAGAGAAGCAGTGTTATAAGTAATTTATGTTGTCTCACACTCATAGATTAAAATTTTAGTTATATATATTTTGATTACTAACCATCAGTATTCTCATCCATGAACTAGAGATGATGATAATAGTATATGCTTCCTCATAGCACTGGGGTAAAATTACATGCCATAATGTATGTAGAGTGTTTAACTGGGTGCCTGGCACATAGTAAGATTTCAAAAGGATTACTTATACTTTTTGTTTTTGTTATTGTTATTTTTTATTATTGTAATTAAGAGGAGGCTGAGAATTCTCAATGAAGGAAGACATTTTCAATGCTCTGAAGACCAGAATCAAAAAAAACCTGATTACATTAAAATCCATCTAATTTCTTCTCTGTACTTCAAATTATAGATAGTATATTATTTTTGTCTTAATAGAAAACATCAGTCTATGCTAAGTGTCTTGTCTGAAAGTTGGTATCTCTTTTTCCTTTGGTTTAAAAGGATGATGATACAGAGAAGCTGCATAAATGGCTTGTTTGAGGAGGTTTCCAATTTGAAACTGTGTGCTGCTTTGAAAAGAGGACCCAAAGACTCGTTCATCAGAGATTTATCTACATATCTATGTAATCAGATATCAAGGACTTAAAAATATTTTTCCTTTAAATTTTAATAATAATAGTTTGAGACGAAACTGAGAATTTTAAGAAAGTTAACTATTTTATTTTTAGGTTATTATGTGCATGATTTGAGTATACACATTTTAGGTAAATAACAAATACACATTCTAATCAGATCATCACATGAAGTAGGATTAGTAGTAATAATATTCACATCCGGAACCTGAGAAAGCTATAGAAAAGTCTAAACAGTTTAAAGTGATAGAGTCACCAAAACCATTTCTGACTCATTATATTAAGAAAAATTGAAGCATGGAACTATTTATAAAATACAATTATATTTTACAGTTAATTGTGTTCCAAAAATGTATAATAATTGTGTTATAGACATACACTGAAATCTACATTAGGAAACCGGAGCTGTATTTGAGTTGATATCATTGTGTCACCTAGGAAAACATCTTAAGCATTGGGACCTTTGTTTTGCATCTTTTAAAAATTTTTTTTTCAACGTTTTTTTTTTAATTTATTTTGGGGACAGAGAGAGACAGAGCATGAACGGGGGAGGGGCAGAGAGAGAGGGAGACACAGAATCGGAAACAGGCTCCAGGCTCCGAGCCATCAGCCCAGAGCCCGACGCGGGGCTCGAACTCACGGATCGCGAGATCGTGACCTGGCTGAAGTCGGACGCTTAACTGACTGCGCCACCCAGGCGCCCCTGTTTTGCATCTTTTAAATCATCTAACTGAATGTGATGTAAAATTGAAGATGATTCCCCAGTAGAAGCAAGTAGACAACCTGTAATAGCATGTTGACTTTATTACCTGTGCTGAACGTGCAGCAGATTCATGATGATGGTCACAAATGAGTGCGTAAGTGTCCTCACTCCAGCTTAATGACTTATGGTAATCAGACCATATTTAGGCTTACTAGATTAATAGTAATGACAAACTAAAAGAAAAAAAATGTGCATGTTTTCAGGCTAAATCTGCCCATTGCTTTCTTTTGAAATTAAGCTACACAATTTGAGGACTTACTAGTATGCTTATAATGCATACAAAAGGACTACTAAAGTCTTGTGTTCTAAATTTTGATAGATCATGATTTACAACCTGATCTTATAAGTAAGTATTTAAACTTTGACAAGGTTTAAAACCTCAATAAGCTCCAGCTCCCTTATTTGAAGTCTTTGATGCTATTACTCATAAAACCAGCATCATAATTTTGTTGTGTGAATTGAGATTATGCAGGTTAAAAATAATCTGTCTCCAGTACAGAGTAAGGGCTCAATAAATTCTAACTGTAGCGTCTTCTGATTGGATGGGGGCCACCAAATGTGGGACGACCCTATAGGGTGGAAGCTGGCAGCACAGGCAGTGAAATAATTCACCCAAGGCAGAACAAAGGAGACAGAAGTTTATTGAATACACTGCAAGGCAAGGGAGGGGCAGGCCGAACAGCAAAGCAGAGACTGCCAGGAGGCAGTGGTGGGGGCTGTAGTTAAAGGGAGAAGGTGAGGAGGTATGGGCATGTGTGGAATTTTCTTTTTTTGGCAACTGTGCCTTAGTGTAAGTAACCCATTGGTCAGGGCATACAGATATTTGGAGGTGGGTTGCCTAATGGGTCTGTTTGTATTCAGCCAGGGGGTTACTGTGGGCCCAGCAACCTTACTCAGGTTTCCATTATTCAAGTTCATTGCCTATAAGCCACCTTTACACTAACCTTTATTATTGTTGTCATTACCACATCATCATTGTCATCATCATCATTTAGTAAAGTTAATACTTATTTCTAGTTAGCTTCATAATAGCCAAAAGAAGAAAGATATTTCTGCAGTTAAAATAACAGGTATTGCTTGGGAAACTATAATACATTGATGAAGTGTGAAAATATTGTATGAAGTTTGTCTAAACTCTTCATTTATGTCTTCAAATAAGTATATCTGTTGCTAAAGGTCAATTATTTTGCAAAGCCAATACTAATTTCTTTGGAATCTCTAGTGGTAATGGTTTTTGGAATTATCGGAGATACTTGGCTTTGCACATACATATCTACATTTATGTCTATAATATCCATATCCACATTCACATTCCAGGTCTTTATCTATCTCTATTCCTGTTTTTTTTTTTTTTTTTTTATTTGAGAGAGAGAGAGAGAGAGAATGTGAATGGGGGTGAGGAGCAGAGGGAGAGAGAGACTGAATTTCAAGCAGGCTTCACTCTCAGTACAGAGCCTGACGTAGGGTTCCATCCCATAACCCTGGGATGGAACCCAGGCACCCTTCTATCCCTATCTTAAATCCAGGCACCCTTCTATCCCTATCTTAAAAATAGCATGGTCAGGGTGTCTGGGTGGCTCACTTGGTTAAGAGAATGACTTTTGATTTTGGCTCAGGTCTTTCATCTGTCTTTTTGGTAATAAACTGTAAAAACACAATCCTTATAAAATGCTGGCAAAATATTTCAAATTTGCTGAGCTTGAGATACATATATATAGATATAGATGATATAGATGTAGATATAGATATAGATATAGATATATGTCAATCATGCTGTGTGTAAAGGCAAACTAGAAGGAAAACAAGCTTATAACAACTCAATGAAAGTATAAAGATCACAGGGCAGAGTATCATTTTTTACTGATACTGAGTGGAACAAAAAAAAAGCAAAAGCCTCACAAGATTCACTATTATTACTTTCATTGTTGGACTGCCATTTCCATCTTCCCCTTTATTCATAGCAGTTCCTTGGCCTGATTACATAAAGAAATGTATAGAAATCTCTAGTAAGTTAATTTCCTCTTGTGGAAAAAAAGAAAAACTCTTTTAGATTTTATTTATTTTATCTTATTTTAATTTCTAGTTTAGCTTTATATAAAGAGGGCAAATGATACAATAGATTACCATTTGAAGGTTTAGCTTTCCTTTGAACTCAAATCTCAATAATGACTGTATATTTAAGACATGGGTGTCTTTTTTTTTTTTTTATAGATAGTGATTAAGTTTTTTTTCTTTTTTTTTTTCATTTTAACTGATAAAAACCCTATAAAACTGTTGGAGGACTTTTTTTAAGGGTTAAGTAATTATTTAAATTTTTTCTTTCTTTTTTTAAATAATGAGCTTTGGTATCAGCCCACAAGAGAACAAATAAATTTTTACTTTAAAGAGCTATTCTTTACATATCTATATAGATGATTATTTATATGGGTACACTTTTTAACATTTCAATATTAAAACTCTTTTCTTTTCATTCACTTAGCTAGTTTAAACAAGACTGACTGTAACAAAGGCTAATCATGTGTAAATATCAGATTGTTTAGAATCAACGTGTGTTTGAATGTTATGGCTCAAAATCACAGGCAGTTAATTCATAGAGTCACCTATAATTAATTATAAAATCACATCATAAAATACATTTAAAGTAATCCCTATGAAGTTATTATAGAATATTAGTTTGACTTCATTAAAAAAGAATTGAACTCTAGAAAAAAGTGTTTTGACATGCTGAACACATTATAAAACATTAAAGAACCAATTTTAAATTCTTCCTTTCTCAAGCTAGATAAAACACCGTGCTTTAAAATGCTAAATAAGAACTTACCCAGAGATTACCCCTCTCCAGCCAATCAATCAACATGCAATTTTATGTGGAACTGCCTGCACCCTACTTTTGCCTCCTCTGTCATCATGTTTGATATTGACTAAAGGGATGACTGCAAGCCATAGACTAGAGATTAAATTCTGGGTCCCAGGATTCAAGTTGGGAAGTGAAATTTCAAATTACATAAACATAAATAGTTCTAAAAAGTTTTATAAGTGTATAATTGAAAGCAACCTTTTGTATTTTATAAAACCATAGGAAGCAAAGAGGGGAAAAGATAAGCTGCTAAAGAAAGGAAATGATCTTCTATAGATATGGATTCTGTGCCAAATACTAAAGCACTACACATGAAAATCAAAGAAGGGGAACTTAAGAGATTTTCTCTGTGGGCACACTAATTAAGAGGTAAATTTGTCAAATAAGACAAAATGATAGTATTTGAAAATAAAAACAGTAAATTCCTCATTAGAGAATATAATACACAAATAACTTAAATCAAAGAAGAGAGCCCTGATAGATAGACAGGATAACATAGTCCAAAGAAATTTAAATCTAGAGTTTTCAGTGGTTCATATCTAAGTTTTTTTTTAAATTAAACTACAGTTGCACAATGAATAGCTTTTTGAAGAAAAATTGTAGATTTTAGTGATGACATAGATTTAATTGAGTTAATTTTTCTGAACACAAAAATTGTAGCAAAGTTGATAATTCTTTATCACAGGAATATTTGTTGATTCTAATCAGAGAAAATGTACTTAGTGCTTATGGGATTTAGTATTCTTTTAAAGATTATGACTGTAATCTTTAAATTAGAGATTGGTGATTCTGAAGTAGAAACTTTATCACTTAAAAAATATTTTTAATGTTTATTTTTTTGAAAGAGAAAGAGAGACAGAGCATGAGCAGCTGAGGGCAGAGAAAGAGGGAAACAGAATCCGAAGCAGGCTCCAGGCTCTGAGCTGTCTGCACAGAGCCCAACGCGGGCCTCAAACTCAAGAATTGCAAGATGGTGACCCCAGCTGAAGTTGATGCTTAACGGACTAAGCCACCCAGGTGCCCCAGTGAAGCAGAAACTTAAAATAAAATCTAAAATATACCTAGATATTTTACTTCTTCAAAAAAGAATGTCCAAATATAAACTTTGCATGCTTATTTATTAAAAAGCCTGCTAATAACTTTATACATTTTAACATCTGTACTTGTCAAAATAGGCTAGACTATGATTCAATAACAAACCTCAAACTCAAACTTTCAGTGACTTGATACAACGTTTTATATCAGAGTTATGAAATGCCCAATATGAACCTCCATGGCAACTTTCTTTCAGTGACTCCAAAAACTGAACGGAGAAACAGGTGGAGTAGCTTGATATTTAGTTAAGTCCTGAATATTTATATTGTGCAATCAGGTTCTGATGGCCATGGTTTAGGAAGAGAAAATTTATTGTTGCTAATCTTGAAAGCTTTAATATGCACACACGATTTGTGTATCCAGTCAATGAGGGTTATTGAATGTTTACTATGTGTTAGCTAATGTGAAAATGTTGGTGCTCCTGAGTGAATGCTCAGGAAAGAATTCTTGAGATGTCTTTGTTGCAAAAAAAAAAATGTGGTTTTCTTAAAGCACAGGGATGGGACCTATGGGCAGCTGCACTGGGGCTGTGAAAAATGGCTGATTATGTACTTTGAAGCTGTGCAGGGGGTGGGGGTCGGTTAGGGATAACATAAGTCTCTAAGGAATTTGGAAGCAAGGACCTTGAGGGGCTAGCTGTTGTTAGGATAAGGGCATTTACTACCATCCGCTAAAACCTTAATCATGAGACCCTTCAAATATATGTCAGTGGGCCATATGCTTGGAGGATCATTGCTAACACATATCTTGGGAAGGTAGAGATAAAGGAAGTTTCCAAAGGAATTTTTATATGTGAAAGGAGACTTACAGGATCTTAGAGGTCGGGCTAATGTTAAGCTAAGGTTGCCTTTTGCCCTCAGTAAAGTCTTAACATCAAGGCAGCTAAGCTTCTTGGGGAAGGTCACTCTGCCTGTCTCAAGGACTTGTCAGTGGGCTGTAAGTTGTAAGGAAATTTAATTTTTTTCTTTTGCCTTTGTTCTCCACATCATTAGCCATTGGGTAGGCACATAAAATGTTAAGCAAAACAGACTTTTCATGTTCTAAGGAAGCTTACAGTATGGGGTATGTTTCGTAGGGAGAAAGGGTGAGTGGATGTTGATCAAAGAATCACCTAAGAATATAACTTCAAATTATAATAAATGTTATTTAATAATAATGGGGATCTGTATAAACATATAGAAGGGTTTCTATTCAAGCAGGTGGAAAAGATTAGGAAAATACAGATACATCTAAAATCTGAAGAATTAATATGAAATGTTCATTACCCTGAAGGAACAGAATGTACTAATGTCCTGAGGGAAGTTTGAATAAGGCTCCTTTAAGTAACTGAAGCAAAAATCAGATTACGAAATGCCATATGAAAGATGGTACATATTAAAAAGCAGTAGCCAATACTTAAATTGTATGTGCATGTGTGTGTTTAAGATTGCTCTGGCTCTCATGTAGTGAATTGTATTCAAAGTCAGGACGCGAGTGCAGGCAACAGATGATGGTAGATTTGACTAGGGTGGTGACAATAGGAAATGGAATTGTGGTTTCCCCTGAGAAGAGGGAAAAAAACCCAGAAAGATTACATCTAATTATAAATATTACATTTGTCATAATATAGTTGAGTAGAATGACCAACGGTTAGGGAATGTATGAAAATACTGACATGTGTGCATGTACCTGGAAGAGGGGAATGTAATCTGAAACTGTTTCCATCCATTCTTGACAACAGGACAGTTTAAGTTTTAAGTAGTTCTCTTGACTTAGTTTATTTTAGTATCTGTGACCTACTAACTTGGGTAACTTTGTGGATTCACTTGGTGATTTCTCTTACCTATGAAATGATTAATGATTAACGTTTACTCCCACCCCCTATTTTTATGTATGCTGGTGTGGCAGATTGATTGCAAAACTGGCCCCGATTCTTCACCTACCCACCAATCCACCCTAACGTCTACACTCTTTGCAATGTGCTCTTTTAGTTCTTTATTTCAACTGACGCATTCATCTTTTTTACTCCTGAAATCTAGACTGGCCTTGTAACTTGTTTTATATGATAGACTATTAGGAAATGATGCTGTGCTAGTTCTGAGACTCACCATTAAGAGGTCTTGCATGATTCATTCCACTTTTTCTGTGGCTCTCATGCTTTCATCCTGAGACCAAGCCTGGCTGTCTTTCCCAAGGAGATGCATCAAGTAGAATCAAGTCAGTTCAATTTTTCCAGCTGAAAGCCTACATGTGACTCCACCTAAGATCAGTGTAACTGAATAGTTAGACAACAGATCACAGATGCATGGATGGCCTCTACTGAGCCCAACTCAGTCAGGAGAGGTGCCCAGCTGCTAAGATATAGGCTTGTGAGTAAAAATAATAGTCTATTGCCATGGAAGTCTTGTGATCATTCATTTTACAGCACTATGGTGACCCACAGATAACTGAGTTAGTTAGTAATTATTCCCAGGAATATTAGAGATTAATGAACATACTATGCCTTTAATGGCAAAGCCTGTATTATATGCTGCCATTTTTACTCTTCAAAACATCTTAGAATGTTGGCTATACAGCAGATGATAAAACATATCAGTGGCTAGTTATTTGATTTGACAATACAAACATCTCAAATTTTTCCAAAATTTTAAATATTAAAATTATTCACTCAATATTCTGTAGTTTTCTGTTTCATAGTGCCTAGAATAGGCTTCTAAAATGTTTACTGAAAGAATAAATTAAAGAGTGAATAAATAGACTTACATAAAGTGACTGCATTATAGGATAATTGTGTACAGTAATATATTTTGTGTATAGTATAATTGTATACACCACTGTATCTTTCACGTTCTATGTTTGTAATAGATATTTAGAAATTACTTTGAAATAAGTAAGTGAAATAAAATAATAAATGTTCCATTCATATGTTCTGTGAACTGAATTGTGCCCCCAAATTCATATTTTGAAGCCCTAATCCCCAATATAACTATATTTGGAGAGCAGGCTTTTAGGAAATGATGAAGATTAAACGAAGTCACAAGGGTGGGGTCCTAATCCAAAAGATTGGTGGCTTATAAAAAGAAGAAGAGAGATCTCTTTCCCCATTTCCACATACTGAGGAAAGGCCATGTGAAGGAACAACAAGAAGGTGGCTGTCTAAAGCTACAGGCCTCACCAGAAACCAAACGTGCTGAATCTTGTTCTTAGACTTCCTAGCCTCCAGAACTGAGATAAATTTCTGTTGTGTAAACCAAACACTCTATGGCATTTTGTTTTGGCTGTCCAAGTAGACGAAGGCAATATAAAAACAATCATTTGACTGTCAAGTTTACATGCATGAAATAGTGTTGAAAGCTAAAGAACACCAATAAGAATCTTCCGAATGGGAGTAAAATGTGTCAAGAGAAAATAAACGGGATTATTTTTAGCTGACTGTGAAAAGGACTGACATATGTAACTTTACTTACATGGTTCTATAAGGCCTTCAGAATCATAACGGCATCACAATCACATCTTACTTCAGGTCTACTCAAGAAAGCAGAATGGAAACAGCCTGCTGAAGGGAAAATGACCAATTTATGTAAGAATAAACAGATTTTGGTCCCTTCCTGTTGCTTCTGGATCTCCCTCTTAACTCTACTTCAAGTCAAATTCATTTATTCTGGGTTGTTTTTGTTTTTGTTTTTTGTCTCTATTTATATTAGTATGCAGAGTCTGCTGACTGCTCTATAGATAAGAGTTTGTAAGAATACATTTCACGTTTACGGACATTGAAAGCAATTAGCAAGTTTTGTGGCACAAAACAATCATTCAACAGAGTAGTTTCACCTCTCTTGTCTAATACATTTAATATATCTTTTCAAAAACTAATATTTTATGAAATAGTCAATACTTAACTTAGTAAAAAATAATACACAAACAAAAGTACCATACAGTTGGAAATGTAGAAATAGTCTTAGGTGACTTAGAGCCATTAGCATTGTGGTCAGAAAGCTGTTTTGTGCAGAAGGGAAAAGCAAAATACATGGAAAGCAAAATCACGGAAGCAAGTATTTTAAAGATTAGGAGAGAAATACTGCAAAACATTTTCTTCCATCAAGGTCATATATATTTAATGATAAATGAGATTTACATGGCAGTAATATAGTCCTGCAAAAATTAAAAGCACTTATATTGTTTGAATATAAAGAAATAGAACAAAAATTGCTTGTTTTTAGTATATACTGTATCTTTCCAAAATGGTACCTTTGTTCAAATATGCACATATTAAAATTTTTCTTTTGTTTAATTTGTTTCATTTTCAAAAATATGAGATTATATTTAAAACATTTTGACTTAATTGTTCCCATGGGGAAAAAATGCCATGGACATCCTTCCTTATTGATATACATTAGATAAACTTTTGTTACTTTTAATAGTTTATAGCTTTCTATAAAATGAATTCAGTGCACATGCAACCATTTTCTATACAGATGGTTCCTGGCCTACAATGGTTCACACCATGATTTTTTGACTTTATTATTGTGTGAAAGTGATATGCATTCAGTAGAAACTGTACTTCAAATTTTGAATTCTTTCCTGGGCTAGCGATACGCAACAAAGTAGTCTCTCACGAGGCTGAGCAATGGCAGTGAGCCACAGCTGCCAGTCAGCCACGTGATCACAAGGGTAAACAACTGATACACTTAGAATCATCCTGCATCCACACAACCATTCTGTTTTTCACAGAGCATTCAGTGAAGTACATGAGATATTCATATTGCGTTAGATGATTCTGCCCAACTGTAGGCTAATGTAAGTGTTGTCAGCATGTTAATGTAAGCTAGGCCAAATTATGATGTTCAGTAGGTAAGGTGTATTAAATGCATTTTGATATTATGATATTTTCAACTTATGATGAATTTATCAGAACATAACCCAACCGTTAAGTTGAGGAAGATCTGATTAAAGATACAGATCTTCAATGTATCAACATTGTACTAGAATTTTTATATTAATTGCACTCATTCCTGTATCTCTCAATTATTGATGCTTTCATATCTGTAGAGAAATTTCAAGGAAGAAAATGCTGGTTCCAGAAGTACACATATTTAAAATTTTAATAAATATTGTCAGATTACTTCTCAAATTTCTATAATTTACACTACCACCAACAATGTGTAAGAATATTTATTCTTCTATACCTTTCAAGTGCAACAGTGACAAATGATATTTCATTACTGGTTTAAATTTGCATTTTCCTGACTTCTGGTAATGCCAGACATCTTACGATATGTTTATTATCCTTTTACATTTTCTATTCTGTAAGTTATTTGTTCATAACATTTACTATTTTTCAATTGAGTTATTTTACTTATTAATTTGTAAGAGCTGTTTGCTCCTACAATTTGAAATTGTTCTTTGTATTTCTCTGTCATGTAAACTAGGAATATTTTTTCCAGTGGTCTGTCCTTTGTATTTCAATACTATTTATGGTGTCTTTTACCAAATGAATATTTTTACTTTAGTCAGTTCTTTGATCTTTTTCTTTATATGTTTTTAGTTATATGCCCTAATTATCTGGAGAGATAATCTAGGGTTTATTTGTTTATAATTGATTATATTTGTATAAAAAACTAGAGAGAATAAGAGGTATTATTCCTTTGCTGTCTTAAGTTGGTATCTAAATGTTTGCATTTTCTCACTTCCTATGTTGTATGAGTTACAGTACCAAAAGATGAAATTGCCTAGTGCCCAGAAATCAACCTCATTTAGATTTTGTTGTGGACCAATGTGGGGGGAAATGTTATGTGATAACATTATATTAGATAAGACTCAATCTTAGTGGACCAAGAGAGATTGTCCTGCTGGCATTGAAGAAGAAAAATCAATGTTGATATTGTCAGAGGGCTACGTGGCTAGGATCTTAAAGGAAACTCTAGGAGCTGAGGGTGACCCCAATTTATGGCAAGAAAATAGGAACCTTGATTCTACAGCTGCAAGAAACTTAATTCTTCCAACAATCTGGATGATCTTGGAAGAGTACCTCTAATCCAGATAACACAGTCCAGCTAAGGTTAAGATTTCAGCCTGGTGAGACCCTGAACAAAGAATCCAGTTTAGCTATGCCTGGACTTTTCTCCCATTGGAACTGAGATAAGAAATTTGTGTTCTTTTAAATTGCTAAATTTGTGGTAAGCTGTTATATAGTAATAGAAACTAATACAAAGATTGTCACCCTTAAGACTCTAGGAGAAGGTGGCTCAGTCAGTTAAGTGTCCAATTTTGGCTCAGGTCATCATCTCCCGTGTTGAGGGTTTGAGCCCCCCGACCGGGTCTGTGCTGATGGCTGGGAGTCTGGAGCCTGCTTCAGATTCTGTTTTCCTCTCTGCCCCTCTCCTGCTTGTGCTATGTCTCTGTGCCTGTCTCGCTCAAAAATAAACATTAAAAACAAACAAAAGACTCTAGGAAAAGAAAGATCCCTTCTTTCCAATCACTGATTGAATTGCCTACTACTCTGAGTAGAGTTTTCAAGGAGATTAATTTTGATTTAGAGAAATAAAGAAATTCAACATTTCTTGAATCCTAATATTCAGAAAAATACCTATTCCTACCATACTAAAGATACTAAGATATTCATATCTTTTTCTTGTTATTTTATAGGTTTAGAATACAATAATTAATTTAAAAGAAATAATTAAATAAATTATTTAAAGAAATAATTTAGAATAAAAATTAAGTGCAAAAGATCTGCTCTGGACCAAAATTCTTACTCCATAGTTACCAGCAAATATTTGGATTCTCTGTACTTTAGTTCCCTTATCTGTAAAATAAAGATGGTTGGAATATTAATTGGCTAGATTATAACAATGCTTTATAACAGTGCTTGGAAAATTGTGAACTCAATAATTATTAGCTATAATTGTTCTATTATTGTTGTTATTATCTTAAGATATTTAATCTATATAGGTTTTATTTTCTGATTACTGTGCAAAGTAGGGATGTAATTTATTTTCCTGCAAATGAATCATCTGCTGGGGCGCCTGGGTGGCTCAGTCGGTTGGGCTTCCAACTTTGGCTCAGGTCATGATCTCACAACTGGTGAGTTTGAGCCCCGCGTAGAGCTCTGTGCTGACAGCTCAGAGCCTGGAGCCTGCTTCAAATTCTGTGTCTCCTCTCTCTGCCCCTCCCATGCTCATGCTCCATCTTGCTCTGACTCTCCATAATCAATAAACGTTTAAAAAAAATTAAATGAATCATCTGCTGGCCCATTTAATTTACCTGTATAATTTATCCCTTCCTTTTACTGTCATGTTACCTTCCTCATTTATATCTTAATTGGATCTATTTCTAGATTCTGTTTCATATATCTATTTGCCTCTCTCTCCACTGATACTATACTATGTTTTATTATGGTGACTTATTATGACTTTTAATGTCAACTCTGGCAAATTGTTATTCCACTTTTTCAAGATTTTCTTGTTTACATTTAATTTCCGCATGAACTTTGGAGACTTTTAATCAAATTTTTAAAATGTGATTCTAATTAATATATCATTAATTCTTTGTATTTCCATTTGACATTTTAATGGCTTTAAGTCTTTACTTCCTGGAGAATGGTTTATCTACCATTTGTTGAGAACTTTTTTTATTATTATTTAAACTAAAGGATGTCTCTATGGGAATCTATATCCTCTGCATTCTCGGTGTCTATGGTTCAGATAAATTTGACTTCATCCCTGGCCATCGTGACTGGCTACTGTTCACCCAAAGCAGGTCAATTAGGTTTCACTGAACTTCAAAACTGAGAATGTGCAGTGCTAGAGCTGATAGTTAACATTGTTATTCTGTGGAATCTGATTTGACAGCCAAGTTCAGAAAACCAAATAATAGATTTTTTTGAATACTATACAAGCTTTATTTGTACAACCATATGAGATATTTCTGTGAACCTGTCCCAAAGAGGGAAGACAGTGCCTTGCCTCTCATGCCTGTTACTGAAATGTAAACAAACACAATCACAAATCAAAATTACAAAATTTTGACGAATTTTTTGCTCCTGTTTTAATTGTTATGATCATCAGGGGAAAAAAGTATTTTCCTAAGACACACAGCTGCAAAGGGCAGGCCCAGTGTTGGGTGTCTCTCTCAGTAGTATTGTACCAATATGGGAAGTAAGGCTTCCAGCTCCTTCCCTTCCCCCAGAGCTGCAGCAAATCCTACTCTTGTCTCCTTTGGGCCAAAGAAGCCAAAGATTTAAGTCTTTTGTTCGTAGATGGGTAGATCTGCAAGTACTTTCTGTTGTGCTCCACCTGGCACTTAATTAAATTGACAATGAATGCTGGGTGTTTTGGGCTGTGTTCCTGGCAGGCAGCTGTAATTTGCTTAATCCAGAGTATCCTAGATGATGTCTATAATGAAGAATAGGTTGGTAAAATGGCTGAAGGCTCTACAATTGCTGTCTGTTTTCAAGTGCTAATGTAATGAGGTATCCTTCAATCTGTTCCATTTATCTTACCTCCAAAAGCCAGTTTCAGTTCTTCCCCAGAGCATCCCCATTGGTCCACAGGGTTCTACTTCCTCCTGAGGCTGTTGACTCTTCTGGATTTTAGAAGGATAGAGTTCACATCTGGTTATAAAAAGAAGACAGAGAAGAATCTAAGCATGGCATAGACTGGGTCATTTCCAATGGACAGGAAATAAGCAAGTTAACAGATGGAGTTGGAGGGGGGTCTTCTTTGGATATTGATGGAGAGTCACCTGACAAAGGTTCTGGTAGCAGGTGGTGGGAAATTCTCAAGTGAGGACTGGTGCACTAGTGAATGATGTCTCAGCTCCTAGGACTAATAGTCACATGAACCATTTTCTCAGAAAGAGTCCTAGATTTACTCACCTGGCAGCTGATCCTCTCCTTTCTTAGGTAGCTTCTATGTAAACAGCAAAGCCCCCCAGTTGGGAAATACTGCCATTAATGTAGTTCACTTCTTTTTCTTCTCCCCTGTACTCAGATTTTCTCTCTTGTATTTATTTCACTGTCTCATTCACTAAATACCTATTCTCTACTTTTTTCTTCTGCTAATATGCAGTATTGTTTTGTTTTTCATAGACTTCAATAGATTATTAAAACAATGTTCTTAAATCATTGAGTGAAAAAAAGTATAGTTTTCCTTTTCTTTTAAAAAAATGTTTATATATTTATTACTTTTGAGAGAGAGAGAGAGAGAGCTCAAGGAGGGAAGGGGCAGAGTGGGGGAGAGAGAGAGAGACAGACAGACAGAATCTGAAGCAGTCTCCAGGCTCAAAGCTTTCAGCACAGAGCCTGATGCAGGGCTTGAACTCATGAACCGTGAGATCATGACCTGAATTCACCACCTGTGAGATCAGATGCTTAACTGACTGAGCCACCCAAGCACCCCTATTTTCCCTTTCCTTGAATACAGAAAGAAATAATGTTTTTAGACTATTAAGAGGAAGAAAGAAAATGCTATCTTTTTAGTGCAAAAATAAAGGAGAATAAAAGTAGTGTTTATTTTCCATGAAAAAAAAGAAGCCTTAAATATTCTTAGCTGCACTAGAAATAATCAACTAAGAACAGAAATGACAAAATGAACTTGTTTTGATAAAATTTATATAATTCTCAATATGACATTTAGTTAAAAAGGTGCAAGATCTAAATAAAGAGAAGCATATACATTTTAAATCCATTTTCTAAAGGCAGAATCTCATATTCTAGAGACAAAACTATCTAGAAGCTATTTAGCCCTTATTATTTAAGTTTTGTAAAGCAGGTAAAACACAAGATACGGAACATAATCAAATGTCTGCAGATTGTACAAAGCTAATCAGAATTGAGGACATATCTTAAGATCCCCTATTATCTTTGGCCTCATATCTGCTTAGCTACCATGTTGACTTATCTCTGGTGATGTCTATCCCATTGTTCTTCCCATGTTCTGGAATTTCTTTATAGAACTTCTGCTGCTGAACATTTCAACTAGGAATAAATATCTTTGCTGTTCAGTCTATTACTTTTGTCTCATTTCACTTTTCTGGGCGAGGGAGGTCTTTTACTTCCACTATCCATTTGGCATTTGGCTACAACATGTATTTCCAAACTTGAGTCTTAGGTGGAACCATAAAAACCTTTCATTTTTTTTAAACCTATCCACTTCTAACAAAAGCAAATAAGGAGAGGCTTAGTTTCATGGTTTTTCTTTCTGTACTCTGTGTGTGTGTGTGTGTGTGTGTGTGTGTGTGTGTGTACAAGCGTGCATGCACTCATGTGTGTTTGTTTTATCTTTCTGGTATGTATGTGAGGAAAATTAAGTCTACTACTCATATAAAATTACCAGGGAGTAATCTTGATTATTTGAAGAATGGAGTGAGATCTTTTGTATATTTATATTCCATTTATATTTATGATAGCTAACAATTAAATCTGTCTGTCATCTGAGTTTCTCTAAGTCTGGGATCTTTTAATGTTTATTTTCGTATTGTAACTCATATGCCCAGAACAGTGCCTGCTGAATAGTAGTTGATCTAAGAATACATGACAGTTTATTTATTATGAATCAACAAATGATACTTGATTCTACAGGCAGACTTCCAAATTTAAACTTATGGGTCAAAATAACTGTTACCATTGATGGATGGATGTCATGTTGCAGCTTCAATGATTTACATATATCTTCTCTGTTTTATTTTTATTTTAATATTCACAAATCCTCTGGAAGTTAGTTCCCAATTTTATAAATGGAAATTAAAAAAAAAATCCTCTAATTTGCTCATGGTCAAATAGTACAGAAAAAATCCTGAATTAAAAATCTACTTCTGTCCAAACAGTGTTTTCCCCCACCAAAGGCCATACTGTCTATCCAAAAATAATTGCCATTTTCTAACTAACATTTACTAATGCTAATTTCTTAATATAAAGTAGATTACTTAATTCTCACAACAACACATTTAAAATATTCAGTCATCAAGTAGGAGAGAAATCTTATCTTCCTTTTGCAACTTCATGGAAACTTCATACCTGCCATTGAAGGGGCAACTTAGTCAATTAATGAGTCTGGGAGAAGGAAGTTCTTATATTTCTTAGTCTATTAGGGCTGCCATAGTGGAGTATCACAGACTGGGTAGCTTATATATAACAAAAATGCATTTGTCACAGTCCTGGCAGCTGGAAAGGCCAAGATAAGGAGCTGGCAAATTCCTGTGTCTGGTGAGAGACTGCTTCCTAGTTCATAGACAGTCCTATTTTCACTATAACCTTACATGGTGGAAGCAGCAAAGAAACTCTCTGGTGTCTCTTTTATAAGGGCACTGGTACTATTCACAAGGGCTTTGCATTCATAATGTAATCACCTCCCAAAAGCCCCACCTCCTAATATCACCACATAGGGCATTAGACTTGAAACTATGAAGTTTGGGGGAGCACGAATATTCGGTCTATAACATAGAGTATTTTAGGTTTTCTGGATCTTCATTTTTTGGCGAGGCTTATTTTCTGAATATGTGTTCTCTCTTCCATAATAGGGCTTCTGGATTGTATTGATGGGAGAATTTGCAATTCAGGCTATGCTTATGACGTGGGGAACAATCTGGACACTAATCAGCAGTAAAGTGTTAAGGTTCCTCCTTGTGTCTAGATATCTAAGACAAATTTTCCAGTTCAACTTTACGAAAAGTATAACGTATTTTGATCTCCATCTGTGTGACACTTGTGACTGTCAGTTCAGAAGTTGAAGGAGAAACACTGAGCTCCTTAAGCCTCCAAAAATTACCACCTCTTTCTTTAACCAGGCAATTCTAAACTCAAAAGTTCTTCCACAATTATTTGCATATTGTAGATCTCAGTTACATAAATGAATCAATATAATGTTTGTGAAAGAACTTTATAAACAATAGTGGATATAAAATTTTTACTTATTTTACATTAGGTTGTAGTGAAGACAGGCACTTAGAACTAATGACATGTAGTTTTTATTGGTCTAACCCCCAAAAAGAGAATTGGATTTAAAATGAAATAAAAGAAAAAATGTTGGACTATGTTAAAACCTGCTGGAGAAAGAACAGGCCCTGCCATAGACCATAATACTTATAATAATATCATTTTGTCAATAAAATTATGATTTTAATAAATAATTTTATTATAATTTTAAAGGACATAGCTTTGAGCTAGAGCAATTAACTGGCACTCAAGTTTGCATTGCTGCTTGCCCCAGATGCAAGAATAAAACCCTGGTCTGCCCAAATAAGATTATGTATATATTGCACCCATTGCAGGGTCCAACACAGTACCTAGATCTCAGTAAATGTTAGTATGTTCTCTTTCCTTCTTTAACTCAAAGATTAGAACCCCCATATTCCATTTGCTTTTACTTATTTTAAGATCTAACACTTTCTAGGGGTGCCTGGGTGGCTTAGTCAGTTGAGTGTCCAACTTTGGCTCAGGTCATGATCTTGCAACTCGTGAGTTTGAACCCCGCATCAGGCTCTGTGCTGACAGCTCAGAGCCTGGAGCTGCTTCAGATTCTGTCTCCCTCTCTCTGCCCCAACCCACTTGCATTCTGTCTCTGTTTCTCTCAAAAATAAATAAACATTGGGGCGCCTGGGTGGCGCAGTCGGTTAAGCGTCCGACTTCAGCCAGGTCACGATCTCGCGGTCCGTGAGTTCGAGCCCCGCGTCGGGCTCTGGGCTGATGGCTCAGAGCCTGGGGCCTGTTTCAGATTCTGTGTCTCCCTCTCTCTCTGCCCCTCCCCCGTTCATGCTCTGTCTCTCTCTGTCCCAAAAATAAATAAAACGTTGAAAAAAAAAATTTAAAAAAAAAAAAAAAAATAAATAAATAAACATTAAAAATTTTTTTTAAAAAGAGCTAACACGTTCTATATGGTCAATGACAGTGTATTAGGTGAGTAGTTTTCAGAGAGAGAGAGAGAAAAGTTTTTATCTTTAATGATAAAAATTATCAATTTTAATATTGATAGTGTCTCATATGGAAAATCCTGCAGTGTTGGTTGTGATCTCTCCTCTTTCATTTGTGATTTTACTCATTTGGGTCCTTTCTTTTTTCTTTTTGATCAATCTGGCTAGGGGGTTATGAATTTTGTTAATTCTTTCAAAGAACCAGCTCCTGGTTTCACTGATCTATTCTACCATTTTTTTATTTTTATTTTTATTTTTATTTTTATTTTTATTTTTATTTTTATATCATTGATTTCTGCTCTAATCTTTATTATTTCTCTTCTTCTGCTGTCTTTGGGCTTTATTTCCTGTTATTTTTCCAGCTCTTTTAGGTATAAGGTTAGGTTATGTATTTGAGACCTTCCTTCCTTCTTTAGGAAGGCCTGGATTGCTGTGACTCTTATGACTGCCTTTGATGCATCCCAAAGGTTTTGGGTTGTCGTGTTTTCATTTTCATTGGTTTCCATGTACTTTTTAATTTCCTTTTTAATTTCTCGGTTAACCCATTCATTCTTTAGTAGGATGCTCTTTAATTTCCAAGTATTCATGGTCTTTCCAAAGTTTTTCTTGCAGTTGATTTCTAGTTTCATGGCACTGTTGTCTGAAAATATGCAAGGTATGACCTCGATCTTTTTGTACTCATTGAGGACTGATTTGTGACCCAGTATGTGACATTCTGGAAAATGTTCCATGCGCACTTGAGAAGAATGTGCATTCTGCTGCTTTAGTATGTAGTATTCTGAATATATCTGTTAAGTCCCTCTGGTCCAGTGTGCAATTCAGAGCCATTATTTCCTTGTTGATTTTCTGCTTAGATGATCCATCCATTTGTAAGTGGGTTGAAGTCCTCTACTATTATGGTATTATTATCAATGAGTTTCTTTATGTTTATGATTAATCAACTTATATATTTGGGTGCTTTCATATTGGGGGAATAAATATTTACAATTGTTAGATCTTTTTGGTGGATAGACTCCTTAATTATCATATAATGCCCTTCTCTCTTGTTACAGTCTTTATTTTAAAATCTAGTTTGTCTGATATAAGTATGGCTACTCCAGCTTTCTTTTGACAACCATTAGCATGACAGATGGTTCTCCATTCCTTTGCTTTCAATCTGCAGGTGTCTTTAGGACTAAAATGAGTCTCTTGTAAGCAGCATATAGATGGGTCTTGGTTTCTTTTTTTTTTCTTAACGTTTATTTTTGTGACAAAGAAAGAGTGAGACAGAGGGAGAGCTGGGGAGGGGAAGAGAGAAAGGGAGACACAGAATCTGAAGCAGGTTCTAGGTTCTGAGCTGTCAGCACAGAGCCCAATGCAGCTTAAACTCATGGATTGCAAGATCATGACCTGAGCCAAAGTCAGATGCTTAACCAACTCAGCCATCCAGGTGTCCCTTAGTGTCTTATCTGTTCTGATACTTATGTCTTTTGATTGTAGCCTTTAGTCCATTGACATTTAGAGTGAGTACTGAAAGATATGAATTTAGTGCTACTGTGTAGCCTGTTGAGTTGGTGTTTCTGGTGATGTTCTCTGGTCCTTTCTAGTCTTTGTTGCTTTTGATTTTTTATGTTTCATTTCCTCTTTTTTCTCCACTCAAAGAATCCCCCTTAAAATTTCTTGCAGGCCTGGTTTAGTAGTCACGAACTCCTTTAGTTTTTGTTTGTCTGGGAAACTCTTTATCTTTCCTTTTGTTTTGAATGGCAGTCTTGCTGGATAAAGAATTCTAGACTGCGTATTTTTCTGATTCAGCACATTGACTATATCCTGCCACTCCTTTCTGGCCTGCCAAGTTTCTGTGGATAGGTTTGCTATGAGCCTGATCTGCCTTTCCTTATATGTTAAAGATTTTTTTTCTCTTGCTGCTTTCATAATTCTTTCCTTGTCTGCATATTATTTTGTGAATGATATGCCTTGTTGATGGTTGGTTTTTATTGAATCTAATGGGAGTTCTCTGTGCTTCTTGGATTTTGATGTCTGTGTCCTTTTCCAGATTAGGAAAGCTTTCTGCTATAATCTGCTCACAAAAAACTTCTGTCCCTTTTTCTCTCTCTTCATCTTCTGGGACTCCTATGATTTGGGTGTTATTCCTTTTTAATAAGTCACTGGATTCTCTAAACCTTGTATTGTTATCTTTTGCCTTTGTTTCCCTCTTTTTTTCCTGCTTCATTATTCTCTATAATTTTATCTTCCAAGTTGCTCATTCACTGCTCTGCTTCATCCATCCTTGCCATCATGGCATCCATTCAACATTGCATCTCAGTTACAACATTTTTAATTTTGTCCTGATTAGATTTTATTTCTTTTATCTCTACAGAAAGGGATTCTACACTTTTTTCAACCTTAGCTAGTATTCTTATTATCATGGTTCTGTATTCTAGTTCAGATATCTTGTTTACGTCTGTGATCAATTAAGCTCCTGGCTGTTATTTCTTCCTCTTCTTTCTTTTGTGGTGAATTCCTTTGTTTTGTTATTTTAGAGAAAAAAATTCATAATGTAAAAACTGAAAGTTAACATATTAAAAAGAAAACAAAAAATCAAATAATGGAAGCTAGATCTTAGGTGTGTTTTGGTCTGCTTGTTGAAGGAAGCATGATGGACTAGAGAAAAAAAGGGAAAGAAAATAAAAAAGGTAAGAAAAAATTTAAAAATTAAGAAAAAAATTAAATAATAAAGTAGAATAAAATGAAATAAAGAATATGAAATAGAATAAAAATTTAAAAAATAAAAAATAAAGTAAAAAAATAAATATTTCTCTTCCTATATCCAAGAATGAGGAAGAAAGGGGAGAAAAAAGGGAAAAAAAAGAAAAAAAACGAAAGAAACAATTTAAACAAAAATGGAAGCAAAGAAAACGAACAAATAAATGAAACAGCAAACAGAATAAAACCCAAATAAAGTTATATACAGTTTCCCCTAGAACTGAAACTATGAAGCCTTCTATAATCTGTACAGTAAGTAGGTAGAGTGACTTGTGCTGTTCTTCTAGCGGATGCGCCTGGAGGGCACAGTTGGGCAGGACTTGGTGTAATGGCTCCTTTCTACACTAGGTGGCGCTGCTTAGTTTACTGGGGTGGATGAACGCAGTGTGCGTGTGAGTGCACATGCATGTGTGCACATGGTAGAAGTGGAAATGGCTTTACCCAGCTCTCTAGTCTCTGACACAGGAATTTCATCTCTCACTGACCAGAGATCAAGATCCCCTCCTTTGTCTTGGGCTTCTACCCTGCCTCTACCCTTTATGTGTCCAACCTGTCCCCCCTGCCAGGCAGCACCTCACTCCAGAGTTTTATCTCAGATGGGGTTGTGTGAGCAATGGCCAGGTGATAGCTTACCCCAGAAAATGTTTATCTGATTGTTCAATGGCAGAAGTTCAGAGATTATGGCAAACTACAATATACAGCTGGTGCCAGGTTTCACTGCACTCTGGTGTCTTTGTCCCAGTATCAGCAAACATGGCTGCTCTCCAGGGCCCACTGGGACCTTTGCCTGTGGGGAGGCCATATGGTCTCTACCAAATGCACTCCAAGCAGGGTAACTCTTTCTCCCCATGTGGCATGTGGACCACTCAGACCCTGCTGCCTTCTCCTGGGGATTATCCTTGCTTCCTCACCAGAGCACCACCTGGCACTGAGATTCTAAACTTCAGATTCTGTGCTTCACTATTTATAGAATCCTGGTGGTATTAAAACCTTCCCCTTTCTTCCCATCAGTGGTTTTGAGGAACAGATTTCTTGTTCGGTTTCCTGTGAGTGTTTTCGCTCTTTCTCTCCCATTCTCTCCAGCTACTTCAAGGGGAGTGCTTTTCTTGCACAATCCTGGTGTGCTGCACTCTCCCCCTTTTCTTTCTCTGTCATCTCTCCACAAAAACTGCTCCCTACTCTCCACGGCTTTTCTCTCCCCCAGTTGACCTCTCGGCACTGCATACCTGCCAAGTTCTGTGGCTCAAGTTATGCAGATTGTTGTGTTAATCCTCAGATCAATTTTCTAGGTGTTCGAAATGGTTTGGTGCTGATCTGACTGCATCTCAAGGACCAGACAAGCCCAGGGTCTCCATGCTGCTCCAGCATCTCAACTCCTCCCCCCTAGATGGAAAATTCAATATGCAAACATTGTATTTTGTACAAGCATCATTGTAAAGCTACCTAATTTTGATGGATAATTGTGTTCCTAAAATAAGTTGAAGTTAGACAAATTTGGAAAATGGAATTGCATTTCAAATAAAAGGAAGTGGCTCAATAGAGACTGAAAAAATGCTAGTAAATATTACAGTAATTGAAAACCTCTCAACATGTTAATATTACGTCTATAATCCATCTGCTGGCAATTAAAGATGTTTATTTTTTTTCTTCAAAGGGAAATTTTGAAGAAGTATTTTTAATTTCTATAGGATTTTGATTGGTGTTTCTCTACTAACATTGGAGTGGAGTGTGATTGAACACACAGGTGGGCATGTGAAAGACCATGTGAATAAATGTGAGTGGAGTGTGCATGTGTGAGGATGTATGAGCAACATGTATGTGTGAAGACATAAGAGCACATACAAGCATAACCATGAGCTTATGTGTGGGTATATGTAATCAGTGTAGGTTTATTCAGACAGGGATGGTGTTCAATGTATCAGTGCTAAATAGAATCTATGAGCTTCCTTTATCTCTACCAGCAAATCCACAGATGCTTCCTGGCTGAATATTGCCTCTGCTCATATAATTTGAGAAAGACCCCAATGTGCTTCTGACACTCCTCCGCTCTCCTCTGGAGAAGCCATCCTTTAGATTATGATATTGAGGAAATCATACCGCTGTTTTGGTTTATTTTTTTTTCTCTACTTTTCCTTCTTATTGGCAGACACTACTGTTGATAGTATCTTCTCAGTTGTGCAAATGTTGCCTAAATGACAAATGACTCAATGTAAGATGACATACACATGCAAAAGATGCCACTTTAGGTTTTTAACTGTAGCACCTAATCTTGGGCAAAAACGATACTCTATCTTTGATTGTAACTGCTGTGTTAGTCAGTATTCTTTCTTTTTTCCTAGCCTTTTGCTACTGTTCAGCATCAATAATATTCTTTTGTAGGTAGTACCCATTTTGTGAAAAAATACTTTTTTTTTAACTTAAATGTTTCCCCTTACTTAATCTATTCCAATGGATAATTCTTTTTTTTGCCATTTCTTCTATCATGCAAATCAAACCAGAGTCTATAACTTAATATTCAAATATTTTTTGGTTTGAACTATATGTAGTCATATGGGAGACTTTGTTTTAATTTTAACATTGATTAAAGATCTTCACCATAACATAAAAAGATAATTTTCAACTGAAGTTTTAGTTTTTTGAGGTAAGCAAACTAGTGTTTGTGTCTATGTTTAATTGCATATGAGTCTATTTGCTCCTCTATAAATTACTTTATAGTAGGGGTATATAACTGGTAACAGTCCCTTATGTTTGATTTGACTAGTATAATGTTTTCTAGGTATTTGAATTTGAAAAATTTTATAAAGAACATCAAGTTCTAATTCTCCAGGTTTTGCACCACTCTGTATTACACGAGCTTGCATATATATGTATGGATTGATCTGCTTGGCCTCTCAAAGCATTTAAGACTGAGACTCCCAAATTAAAGGGATGTTAATACCCTGTTAGGACAACATAAAAACAAAAAAAAATGTATAACGAGCTGAGTACCATCAACAACTTGAAATAATTAAAATTATTTCTAACTAATTATAATAATTAAAAATTAGCTATAATACATTATTGGTTGTCATGCAGCTGAATAATTAGGAAAAAGTAAATAAACAAGGCCCAACTTCTTTCAGTCTAGGAAGTCTCTTGTAAGAAGTGGGACTTTAAAATCTACTGTTACAAGAAGATATTAAAAAGAAAAGATATGCTACTCCCAAAAGTTACTTACATGAACTGAAAAGAAAAAAAAAGAAGAAGACGACAAAAAAAAAGCAGACAAGACAAAAATAGGATGTTGTGAAGAATATATGGAAAGGAGACATAAAGAAGAATATAAAAGCCAAGAGATCCTAAGGAACCTGTTGAAGACAACGAAGCAGTTCTCAGTTTTATATTTCAACTTGTATTTAGTTTACCCATTCCTATATTTTTAATATATTTTTTGTAAGATTTACCCCTTGTGACTAAGAATTTCATTTTTATTGAAATAGATATTGCCTCTTATTATGCTCCTGAGTGACTGCTCTATGTCAGGCAGAACCATAGAACTGGTGTACCATATTTGACTTGGCAAAATGTAAGGGGACAACATTTAGAAAGATTTTCATATCATAATATTTGAAAATGACAAATATAATCCACAATCCATGTACACTTGGGTACAGTGCACAGAAATATATACCTCTGACCTCATTTGAAGTTAAAGAGACCAATAAATATATAATCCCAGCGTAAAGTGGTTTGTTACCATCCGTTTCTTTTAGGCCAAATCTTATGTTCTGAGTTCTCAGAAGTGTAACGTGTCTTTTTCTCTGAGGTTATGAAAAGACTATACTTGTTATGTTGTCTCTCAAAACAGTGGTTAGAGAAAAAGTTATAATGACATTAGTTATATATTCTTTGGCCTTATCAGAGTAGTACATGTAGTTGCTGCAATTAGAAAAATATATGAAGTGATTTAAATATAATTCTGAATATGCCTCAAGTTAGTTCATAGACACACATACAAGAGAATCTATTAAACAAAGCAGTAGGTAAAAGGACATGGGATATTGAAACCTCTCCTTAAATTGAACTATTTTCCCCTTTACTAAGAGTTATGATATATACAACGCAGAGGTTTTTATTTTCTTAAACTCTTTTGGGTAGTGATCTAACCTTTAATGAGCTAACCTTTTGAGTTCAAATTCAGTTCATAAAATGGCATTTTCCAAAGAGCAGGAAGAGTCATATTTAGAAAATATAAGTACATCAGCCAAAAGTCAATTTGTGCATTTGCTATTCACTTTCCTCAGTGTTCTCAAATCATCCAAAAATATCTTCCTGGGTGCTGCAGCCAAACTTTTTTTCTTCATATATTAGCAAAATATCCCTGTTGGATAAGAATATTCAGTGTTTCTTTCTTCAAAATACCTTAAAATTCAGCTGGCAGTTCATACTTTTTTTTTTTACATGCTTGTAAAAAAATATACAGGGAAAAGTATATTCTGTGGATAAAATCTGATTATTAATCTCTTGAAATAACTACAACTGAAAGCAAAGCCAAAAAGTAGAGAATGGTGGGAAAACGTTGAAAGAGATCCATAAAAACTATTCAAATTCTAAATTAAATTAAGCTAACTTCCTAGCGAAAGTTCGAAGAGACCTAATAATGTTCAGTAGTTTAGTGTGCTCAGTGTTTACTACTTAACATATAATTTGTAGGTATTTAACCCTAAGAGAGGGTGTTCTTGAGTAGACAGCCTCTGGGCAAAGGAAGCCAACAGAAGCCTTAGCAAATGCCTCTTAATTAAACTAGAATCTATTTTGTGTCAACAATTTACCTAACCCCACACCAGGTACTTTTGGGTTGAGGTTGAGAGAAAAAACAAAAATGAAAACAAACAACAACAACAACAAAACACCAAAAGCAATTTCTGAGTGTCACAAAGCAAGACACCACCAAAAAATGAGAGCTGTTGGTGGTCTTCACTTAGTCTGTGGCGATCAGAGATGGGGGTGGAATTAGAAGAATCAGGAAAACAGCCAATGGCACAAACGTCTGCATGATTATTGTTTTGTAGGAACATGCATTCTAAAAGCAAACATAATTATGACAGCCTGCTTGTATATGAACTGCCTCTCTCTCTTATTCACAGCTTAGGCATATTATGTAAATCTTTTTTATTTTAAGCTTCAAAAATAAATTATTTTAGTACTCTTTTGAATAAAATTTAAAGAAGACTGCTTTCTATGGTAACTGACAAGGTTTATCTGAGCAGCATTTCTGCCCCCAGCTTCTTTCTTATTTTTACCATGACTTATAATGTTTTCTCTCTTCTTGAGAGAATGTAATTACTTGAGAAGTAATGTACTGTGTGTGTGGATGTGAGTAACAGGCCTTTCAAGCAGCCAGCCTGTCAAGGCACTGGTCTATCGGGCCATGCCAGTCATGTCAGGGGACCACTTATTTGGTGGGCCTTGTCACATAGTGAGGTATTTTCTAGATACTGGGGAAAAAAAGAATAATATAAAATGTTTTTATGCTTTGCAAAAGATCCATTTTATTGTATATGTAAACAGAATACATACATATGCGTATATTATTTTTGTAAACAATGTGTTTGTGTGTGCATGTGTGGGAGTGTGTGTATGTACGTGTATGGGTAAAAACAAGGACTGCTATTTAGAGTATTATCTGTTTGCCTAACTCTATAGTAGATTTGGGTGCACAGCATTTGAAGAAGGGACAGCAACAAAGCTAAACAACCTGGTATAATGAAGGAAGGAGTAGTATATAGGGAGCTGTAGAAGGAGACTGTGATCAGGTAAGCCAGGTAAGCAGAATAAGAAGAAAGAGAATAAAGGGACCTTGGCTATGATCAACCATAGAATGGACTTTGGGTAATAATATTTATTGAGGATGGAAGTTGTTTCTTATGGGTATTTCATTTCATTTCTTTTTAAGTTTATTTATTTTGAGAGAGACCGAGAACAAGAGAACACAAGCTAAGGAGAGGGGTAGAGACAGAGGGAGAAAGAAAATCTTAAGAAGGCTCTGCACCATCAGCGTGCGTAGCCTGATAGGAAGTTTGAACTCACAAACAGCGAAACCATGATGAACTCAGCAAAACCCAAGAGTCCATCACTTAACCGAGGAGCCACCAGGTGCCTATTATGGGTATTTCATTTACAACTTTCTATTTCCACATATATAATCCTCAGTATTTTCTATGTTTCTCATTATTGTGTTTGTGTATATTTCAGGCATCCAAAACATATAGCCAATGATGTAAAAACACACATGAAACCAGCACCCAGCTTACAAAATTTCATCTTCACAGTTATAGTTGAAGCATATTTATATCCTTCTCTCCTTAGAGGTAGCTACTGTTCCCATTTTTATCTGCATGTTTATACATATGTAGCATGTTATTTGAATAAATATAATTGACATTTTAGAGTACTTATCATTTTGGGGGACATTTTTAATAAACTTTATCTTTTAGAACAATTTTAGGTTCATAGCAAAATTGAGTGGAAGGTACACAGATTATTGATACACACCCTGCACTCACATATGATAGCTGCCTCCATTATCAACATTCATCTCTGGTGTGGTATTTCTGTTACAATTGACACACCATTAACACCAAAAGTCCATAGTTTACATTAGGGTTCACTTTTGTTGTACCTTCAGTGGGCTTGGACACAGGCACAATGACATGTATTCACCAGTAACAGTGTTATACAGAATAAATCCTTTGCTCCGCCTAAATCCTATTTGCTCTGTTCATCCCTCCTTCTCCCCTAACTCCTGGAAACCAATGATCTTTTTACTGTCTCCATAGCTTTCCTTTTCTGGGATGTCATATGGTTGAAATCATACAGTATATGTGCCTTTTCAAACTGGCCTCTTTCACTTGCTAATATGCATTTAAGTTTCCTTCATGTCTTTTATGGCTTGATAGCTAGCTCATTTCTTTTTAACATTAAATGACATTTCATTGTCTGAATGTGCCACAGCTTATTTATCCACTCACTTACTGAAGGACATCTTAGCTGCTTCCAAGTTATGCAATTATGAATAAAGCTGCTATAAATATCCATGTGTGGCTTTTCATGTAGACATAAGTTTTCAACTCCTTTGTTCAATAGCATTGAACAAAACAGGCAAACTTATTTTTGCTTCAGAATGTTAGCTATGTGTCATCTACCATTTCTGTGTATTTTATAGCGACACTATTGTTTTTCTTTAAGGACAGCAACTACAGTATGTTGCTGGAAATGACTCCTTTTTCTCTCTGTAACCAAATACATGCATAGAATTTTAGTAAAATAAATTTGTATGGTCAATAAACACATTCCTAGTATTGTAACAGGCTCAGAATTCCCAAGTTTCCAAGTTGCTTTCTCTCTCTCTCTCTCTCTCTCTCTTTTTTGCTGTAAAATATTACTAATAGTTTTAAGCCTCTCCTGGGTTATTATCTGCAGTAATGGCCTATGTTAACTTTTAAGATTATACTGATTCTCTGGAATATAAAATATTTAGTATATTGCATAATACATTATAGGTGTTCTATAAATAATAATTAACTATTTTCTCTCCTCTGCCATGATATAAGGCAGGCTATTTCTCTAATCTATCTTATTCTGTCACAAAATAATAATAAACTTAACTATATGAGAAATAAAAGGCTCATAAAATATTGCACAATAAATTGTGCTGCCCTCTGGGTATTGATATTTCTTTTAAGTTTCATTTCCTTATTTGAAGGTGAATGACCAATCTACTAATTGCCATGAATTGATCATCCGTCTAATTGTAGTGCTATGCACTTTGCAGCCATATGTTTTCCTCTTGTTGAATATCATGACCACAATATTATGTATTAGTAGCGACTCTCAAAGAACCACAAGGAATTTTCCAGGAATTAAGACAGAAACTGATACTAATTTATTTTTTTATGTTAATTTATTTTTGAGAGAGCACAAGTGAGGGAAGGACAGAGAGAGAGGGGGACAGAGGATCTGATGTGGGCTCAGCACTGATAGGCTGACAGCAGGGAGCCCAATGTGGGGCTCACTCTCACAAACCGCTAGATAATGACCTAAGCTGAAGTTTGATGCTCAACCAGCTGAGCCACTCAGGTGCCCCTGATACTAATGTTTTTGAGTTAATTAATATTGGTATGATCAGCTTTGATAGTTCATTACTGACATGATGGACCTATAACAGGAATCTGTTATATGCTAGGACTTGTCATTTGATATATGGCATGTCTCTCTGAGCTTGTTTTTTCCTGTCAACTACTGCAGTACTGGCCCTACTATGTTCGATATGAATGACTTATAATTCACTCAGATGTCGTTTCTTCCTGTCCCCTCTAAACACAGGACAGGAGAAGTAGCTTTAAGACATTAATCTACTTGGGCTGCCATAACAATACCACAGACCGGGTGGCTTAAACAAATTACTTTCTTACAATTTTGGAGATTTTAAGTCCAAGATCAAGGTGCCAGCAGGGTTGGTTTCTAGTGAAACTTTTCCTGTCTTGCAGGTGACTGCTTTCTTACTGTGTCCTCATATAGCCTTTCCTCTTTGCTTGCATGGAAACAGAGAGAGGTATCTTTGGTGGTATCTCATCCTCTTCCCATAAGGATACCAGTCCTATCATATTTGGGCTGTACCTTTATGATTTTATTTAACCTTAAGTACCCCCCATGTCCTTATCTCCAAATACAGCCCCATTGGGGGTTAGGGCTTCCACATATGAATCTGGGGTGGAGAGGGCCATTCTATACCAGATTTCTTTCCTTAAATATACTTAAATACAATTCTCTTTCTGGAAGCACCATAGCATATGATGCCAATACAACATCTGGAATCAAGGATTACATGATTACAAGGTAACTTCTATAATTCAATGTTAGTGTTTATTCCCTAGATCGTGTTTTATCATATATGTTTGCTGTACTCACCATAATAAAAATACAAGTTCTATAAAACCTTGGAGCTGTGGTTTCAAATGGCATTCTTAGAATCCCTTGGATTCATTATTCACAGCATATATGCCAACACCCACCACAGGGAGTTTAATTCAGTAGGTCTGAAATGAGGCTTGAAGAACCTGGTTGTTAAAAGCCTCACAGATCATTCTAAATTTAGTAACTACTCAGATAGTTTGCATATTCCAATCTATTGGGTGGATAGTAGTTTATACTATAGGTGATCACTTTTTCACAGGTACATTATAAGGATATTTCTTTTTCAGAAGATGTTGCTCATGCATAATATTTTTGTTACCTACCTCAGAACATGGTATATAGCAGGTTACCAAAACTTATTTGTGGACTGAATTAGCAGAGGAATTAATACATGGGTGACAGAGGACAGTGATGAAAACCAAAGATGTACCTCTGAAATGCAGCATGATAAAATAAGTTCTACTATTCAGCAATTTTGACAGAAATTTTGAGAAAGGAAAATAAAGATAAAAGGAAATGTGTGAGCAAGAGGGGGGAAAATCTTGTATAAGAGCCCCAGAAAACCTGAATTGAAAATTGGAATGATAACTTAATAGAACAAGAAGGTGACTTTGTGTCTGGTGCAGATGCTTTATTGTCCTTTAGCATGAGTCACAGACTGTTGGTTTATTTATAACTCTGCCGCCATGTTCTGTAGTAATGTAAAATCCTCATGATAAAATAGAGCGGGAGTATACATAGCAGGGTTAGCTCTGCCTTTCTACACACTTTCCTTAATAAGACTTGGGGACTTGCAGAGGCTAACTCCTTATGTAGCAGGCTGGTGACAAGGCACAGCACAGCATTACTCTTTAAACTACTTTTCAAATGCTGTGATTACTGACATCAGCAACATATTCTTTCTTAGTGCAGAAAAGGAAAGCAGTAACATTGGTGACGGGGCATCTTAACTGTAAGGAAAAGAAAAAGAATTCAACAACTTGTGAACCCTGTAAAGACTAAGAAATAAAAGGAAGGAAATATCAGGATCTCTATGATAGCAAGAACAATTTCATTGCTGTGGAAAGTGGAGTGCTTTCTCAAAAAAGGCCAACATGTTGAGATTGATACTGAGGGCAGAATTGGTTCTGTAAAGAGGTTTTCTGCTTGACTAAACTATATTTTCACATTTAAAAGTCACAGTGGGAAACCAAGTACCAGACATTAGAGAACTTTTTTTTTTTATTTAAGGATCAATGTTTGTCTTTAATCAAGAACAAATGACCCCTTTGAAACTAAAATGGGGAAATAAATAAATCTGGTTTCTCAGGAGATTAGTAGTAGGATACAAAGATGTTAACTTCTAGCTCACAGATGCATTAAATTCAAACCAAACCACTGGTGACTAAACATTTTAATATCCAATAGCTTTTCCAATGGCCTAAGTGAAATTACTTGATAGTCCCAGTTCAATTTCCAAACATAGTTGACACATAAATACAAAACATGGCTCAATTAGTGATTCCTGTCTTTAGCTTCAGCCAACATTAAAGGAGCGTTTTCCGAATCTGTAATGCAGTTAGGGAACATTTCTTTGTGATTCAAATAGTGATTTCAGGGCAAAGACTTTTAAATCAGAAAATGAAAGCTGTGAACAGTTAAGAACTTGAACATTCGTTTCATATCTGCATTTGTCCTGTACAGTGTTGAGCATTTCAGATGACCCTTTTTTGAGATTTCTTTTCATATGATTGTATATAGTTTCTCTCTGAGTACTTTTTTTCCCTTTCTTAGGAAACTAATACTAAATGTAGAGCAGAAGCCTATCATTACAAAATAACTTTCATCAAGCATAAAATAGGATAATGCTAAACAGGAAGATTTAATACCTTCATCCTGAGAAGTGACCCATTTATTTCAAAATACTTTTAAAATATCTAGTGGATATTAAATAATTTTCAGTATCTACTTATTTATTTACTTTTTCTATTTACTTAACAATTCAGGTCCCCTCCAAATAAAAAAAGAGAGAGATGCAAAATTATTGCATAGTAAAAGATTCTGAAATATCTGTAGTCTTAAAAATTAGCACAGTTATATTAGAATCTATGGCATACACTTATTTTCTAAGTGGTTTTCTATTTAACATTTTCAGTTTGTCAACTCAGAAATGCCTTTTAAACTAGCATATTCATTCAATAGGACAGAATAAGTATTTAAAATTTTACCACAAAAGCCAATATTTCTCTTGATATTTATGAATCAATTCCCTCCAAATTTATTTCTTCTTTATCTGCACAGTTCAACATACTAAGCATTAGCCACATGTTGCTACAAAATTAAAAATTCAGCCCCACAGTCTCACTCCCCATATTGCAAGTACTCAAAGCCACACATGGTCAGTAGCTATCTAATTGGACAGAAAAGAAATAGAGCATTTCCATCATTGCAGTAAATTTTGTAGGACAGCACAGCTTAGATTACACCACGATGATTCATGTGATGCATATATCATATATGTTATACATAATTATATTAGGTCATGTATTTTACCTTCCTGTTACTCATGCATAATTTGTATTTGCCTCAATACATTACAATTGCTTTCAGTTTAATATGCCTATTTAAAGTAAACCCTTTTTCTTTTTGGCTGATGCTATAAAATGTAAACCAGGAAGTTGTTAGGTATGTATACTTTGTATGTATTAGATTATAACAACAGAAGAAGCCAGGTGAAATAGATGGAGGGAGAGAGAAAAGAAATATAGAGGGATAGAGAATGAGAGAGAGAAGAGAAAGGGAATAAAGAGAAATAGCAAACTCTATTATTATTTCATTCATCTGCTTAAACTTTCCTATCACTGTGACAATACTGACATAATAAATTACTCATTTTCTAAATAAATAAATGTTATACATGTATTATAGTTTACCTTATGATTTTTTATTCCCAAGTTTGATATAAAGACCTGTCTCACTGAGTAACATCATTGGCCTTATGTCAGCTGCCATAATTTTTAATGCACCTTGTTGAAGGTATTGAGAAAGCTGATGCACTGGTTCATTAAAGGTTTTCTTTTTCATAAAGGAGAACCCAGAAAATGAGTGATTACAGTAGTTTAAGTACACAGCTCTGGTGCAAGGCAGGCAAAGACTGAATTTGGGCAATTCCCTTAGCTTCTTTGAGCCCATGTTTTCTTAGTGGTAATAATACCATCATTGGGTTGCTCTAAAGATTAAAATAAAGTAAAATACATTTCACTTACCACCTTGCCCTTAGAATGAAGCTTAATCAAAAGTAGATACTTTTATTTCTCTGGAAAATATTTTCTTTACTGTCAAATTCTATGTATATGTGAGTGAAACATCTTTATTTAAAAAGGGAGAGCTAATTATGACATTTAAATGCTTATATGGTGTAAAATATAAATATAAAAAATGCAGAGGAAATCAGTTGTAAAACCTGCCCATGTTTATTAGTCAGAAGTTTAACTAGTTTTCCAATAAAGTAAGTCTAAATTAAGCTGGCTTAAAAAACTGTTAAGAAATACTGAGTTAGCACAAAGAATCAAAGGAGGAGTTTGTAAGTCCACCTTTGGGAATGCCAACAACTTGGGAGCCCTAGGAATCCCAGTAACTTGAATCCAGAGTTTAGAATTTAGCACTCTCTTCCTTTGCCTTTATCTATCTTTTTTGGCTTTGTTTTTCCTAAAGCTGATTAGGCTTTTCCTTGTGACTGGAGACATGGGTACCAGCAACCACCACAGACATCTTCACAGCAAACCCACATGGAAACAACTCCTTCCAACTAGCGTCAGATGAAAAATAATGGGAAATCTCTCATATAACTTCTTCATTTACCTGTCTGTGCTATGACCCTAATCATCTCAAAGATATTTGTATTTTTAATTATAGTTTTTATTTATAATTTTAATTATGGGCCCATTTTTTAGGCAGTGGAATGAAATTATGCCTGCTTATACTGGGACGTTACGTGAGGTATAGAGAGGCAGAGAAAAAAAGAGGGTGTTTGCAGAAGAAGGGAGGAATCTCAGCAATTAGAACAATTAATTTCTGCAGTTAGATTCACAGTCCTCATGTTAAATTAAATGTTTAGTGTTATTAGGTAGCATATATAGATCGATCAAGCAATTGCTAATATCGTAAACTGCTCTGGAATCAGGTGAAATGAAAAAAAAAGGCATAAGCCAGTATTCACAAGGTGGATATGATTCCCCACCAAATTAATGCAAAATTTAATTAATGCTTCTTTGACAGCAACTTTTAACTGCAGAGACTTGTTGTAATACACAGTTCTCTGTTTCAAAGGAGATTTCTTTAAAATTTGGAATACTAAAATTTCAGAAAATTGGGAAATATTTTAAGCATAAGATGTGCCATTCTCACCCATGAATTGTACCACAGTACAAGATAATATATGTATGGGATACTAGGATACAGTATTTTTAAGCAGGAGATAGTGACATAGGAGCTGTTTAAATTAAGGATATATACTTTACTTTTCAGGCAAGGTTGTACATCAAGACTTCTGATTACCAAAAAAAAAAAAAAAAACAAAACAAAACAAAAACAACAAAAAAAAAACCTGGAAATTAAAGACAGGAAGGTTTCACTTGCTACATGCATAGAGAGGTCTTACTAGTATAATCCTCCATCTAGTCCTCTGCATGAAGGTAAACTACTCATGGTTCAAAAAGGCATTTGCCCTTTCTCTGGTGTTCTGCACTGTGGTGAAAGGATAGATATACATGTATAAATGTAAATTTATTTTAGATTATAACATATTTTATCTACTCTTAATGCTTTATTCAGGACAGAATTTAAGGGCTTGTTGTTATATCCAATCATATAATTTTGCTACATCTGAGACATAGATTTTTTTATTCAAAGAAATAAGCAAATTTATTAAGAAGGAAAACTTTTTTCCTAAGGTATCTAAATATATCACCTGTGTTCATCACTCATTGAATAAAGGGAATTTGTTTCTCTTAAGGGCATATAGGTCTTAATACTGCTTCAGTAAGTCAATGGCCAATAGGTACAACCTCTACATTACATTTGTCTCTTGTGAGAAATAAATTACTCCTAAACTAATGTAAGAGAATTATGCATGATATTTTGTTTTGTTGTATTATTTTTTTTGTATTACTTGTTTTCCCCAAGGCTAGTCTATAACAGATATGCTCATGAGTTTTCAGATAATCATGGACAACATGGCAAGTTAGATTTAGAAAGATTACTGGATTTGAGTAGAAGATATGAGTATTTTGTAAGGCAGAGTTGAATGATAAGAAATGTATAGGAGCAAAAATACAGAAAATATTAGTTTTTTTAATAATTTATTTTTTAATTTACATCCAAGTTAGTTAGTATATAGTACAACAATGATTTCAGGAGTAGATTCCTTAATGCCCCTTACCCATTTAGCCTATCCCCTTTCCCACAACCCCTCCAGCAACCCTCTGTTTGTTCTCTATAGTTAAGAGTCTCTTATGTTTTCTCTCCCTCACTGTTTTTACATTATTTTTGCTTCCCTTCACTTAAGTTCATCTGTTTTTATCTTAACGTCCTCATATGAGTGAAGTCATATGACATTTGTCTTTCTCTGACTAATTTCACTTAGCTTAATACTCTCTAGTTCCATCCACGTAGCTGCAAATGGCAAGATTTCATTCTTTTTGATTGCTGAGTAATACTCCATTGTATATATATACCACATCATCTTTATCCATTCATCCGTCAATGGACATTTGAGCTCTTTCCATACCTTGGCTATTGTCCACAACACTGCTATAAACACTGGAGTGCATGTGCCCCTTCAAAACAGCACACCGGTATCCCTTGGATAGATACCTAGTAGTGCAATTGCTGGGTTGTAGGGTAGTTCTATTTTAAATTTTTTGAGGAAACTCCATAGTGTTTTGCAGAGTTGCTGCACCAGCTTGCATTGCCACCAACAATGCAAAAGAGATCCTCTTTCTCCGCATCCTCACAAACATCTGTTATTGGCTGAGATGTTAATGTTAGCCATTCTGACAGGTGTGAGGTGGTATCTCATTGTGTTTTTGATTTGCATTTCCCTGATGATGAGTGACATTGACCATCTTTTCATGTGTTGGTTGGCCATCTGGATGTCTTCTTTGAAGAAGCAGCTATTCATTTCTTTTGCCCATTTCTTCACTGTATTATTTGGGTTTTTGGGTGTTGAGTTTGATAAGTTCTTTATAGATTTGGATACTAACCCTTTATCTGATATGTTGTTTGCAAATACCTCCTCCCATTCTGTCTGTTGCCTTTTAGTTTTGCTGATTGTTTCCTTCCCTGTGCAAAAGTTTTTATTTTGATGAGGTCCCAATAGTTCATTTTTGCTTTTGCTTCCCTTGCCTCTGGATATGTGTTGAGTAAGAAGTTGCTGCAGTCGACATCAAAGAGGTTTTTGCCTGCTTTCTCCTTGAGGATTTTGATGGCTTCCTGTCTTACATTTAGGTTTTTCATCCATTTTGAGTTTATTTTTGTGTATGGTATAAGAAAGTGGTCCAGGTTCATTCTGCATGTCGCTGTACAGTTTTCCCAGCACCATTTGCTGAAAATACTATCTTTATTCCACTGGATATTCTTTCCTGCTTTTCCAAAGATTAGTTGGCCATACGTTTGTGGGTCTATTTCTGGGTTCTCTATTCTGTTCTATTGATCTGAGTGTCTGTTCTTGTGCCAGTACCATACTGTCTTGATGATTACAGCTTTGTAATACATCTTAAAGTCCAGGATTGTGATGCCTCCTGCTTTGGTTTTCTTTTTCAAGATTTCTTTGGCTATTCAGGGTCTTTTCTGGTTCCATACAAACTTTAGGATTGTTTGTTCTAGCTCTGGGAAGAATGCTGGTGTTATTTTGATAGGGATTGCCAGAGAATATTCTTTTTTAAAAAGATGTTTATCTATTCATTTTTTAAAAAAGAATGTTTATTTATTTTCTACAGAAAGAGAGAGAGAGAGAGAAACAGAGAGAGGCAGAGAGAGAAGAGAGAAAGAGAAGAGAAGGTGGGGCAGAGAGAGAGGGAGACAAAGAATCCCAAGTAGGCTCTGCACTGTCAGTGCACAACCCGATGTGGGGCTTGAAGTCACAAACTGTGAGATCATGACCTGAGCTGAAATCAAGAGTCAGGTGCTTACCTGACTGAGCCCCAAGTCACCCCCAGAAAATATTCTTAACATTTTCTGGTGCTATGAAAAAAGATTTGAAAAAGGAAGAAGCTTTAATTTGGGGTAATGGGTATGGATGGTCATAAATGCCATTGTCCTTGATATTTTGTCATATTATTCTGGCTTCTCCTGTAAAAAAACAAATCCCATTCCATTCACGTTTAAATAAGGAAAAAAACTAAAGGATCCAAGTACTTTGTCTCATCCTTTTGACTGTCACATTATATAATATAATGTAATTAATGTACATTTTGTTAGGTATTATATACATAATATATAATATGTATAATATATAATAAATATATTTTATATACATACAGATGTATTATATATAACATTATATACATACATAATATATGTATGTATATATTATATAATATAATGTAATTCATATATTATAAAAGTTATGTTTGAACTTATACTTTGATACTCTGTTCTCTACTGTTTTGCTGTTAAAAACAGACTTTTGGTTCTGTATGACTAAACACTGACCCTCTCTATATTATAATATTCTTGACATATCATGTTTTGACAGATTTCAGGCATATATCTGCCTTAAATAATACCTGGCTGTTTTTTTTTAAAGTTTATTTATTTAGTTTTGAGAGAGAGAGAACACAAATAACAGAGGGGTGCAGAGACAGGGAGGGAGACAGAGTCTGAAGCAGGCTCCAGGCTCTGTATTGTCAGCACAGAGCCCAATGCAGGGCTCGAAGTCACAAACTGCAAGATCATGACATGAGTTGAAGTCAGACATTAAACCGACTGAGCTACCCAGGCGCCCTTACCTGGCTGTTTTTTTAATGTCTTGTATTTGTTTTTAGTTATTTATAACTGATAATTTCTTTTTTTTGAAGTTTATTTATTTATTTTAAGAGTGGGGGTAGTGGGAGAGAGAGAATCCCAAGCAGGCTCCACACTGTCAGTGCAGAGCTTGATGCAAGGCTTGATCTCACCAACAGTGAGATCATGACCTGAGCCAAGATCAAGCGTCAGACATTTAACCAATTGAGCCATCCAGGTGCCCCATAACTGATCATTTCTTTTTTTTTTTTTTAATTTTTTTTTTCAACGTTTATTTATTTTTGGGACAGAGAGAGACAGAGCATGAACGGGGGAGGGGCAGAGAGAGAGGGAGACACAGAATCGGAAACAGGCTCCAGGCTCTGAGCCATCAGCCCAGAGCCCGACGCGGGGCTCGAACTCACAGACCGCGAGATCGTGACCTGGCTGAAGTCGGACGCTTAACCGACTGCGCCACCCAGGCGCCCCATAACTGATCATTTCTTAAGTGAGATTGTGACTTTCACCAATTCTAGAAATTTCACATATAAAATTTCTTCCAATATTTTCTTTCTCTTACTATTTTACATTTAAATATGTATTACCTTCTCTCGTCCTATTCTCTAGTAGCACTTAAACTTTTTTGTATTTTATATTATTTTATATTTCTGACTTATGTTGAATGTTCTGTGTTTTCTTCAGATGGTTCATCCATCCAACTAATTCTTTCTTTGGCTGTGTTTTTTCTGTTGTTTAACTCATGTAGAATTTTTTTTTTTTTTAAATTTTTTTTTTCAACGTTTATTTATTTTTGGGACAGAGAGAGACAGAGCATGAACAGGGGAGGGGCAGAGAGAGAGGGAGACACAGAATCGGAAACAGGCTCCAGGCTCTGAGCCATCAGCCCAAAGCCTGACGCGGGGCTCGAACTCCCGGACCCGTGAGATCGTGACCTGGCTGAAGTCGGACGCTCAACCGACGGCGCCACCCAGGCGCCCCTCATGTAGAATTTTTATTCTGAGTTATGGTTTTGAAAGTCTTTACTAGTTGGTTTTTAGTGGGCTTTCCTCCACAAAAATCCCCATATACATATTTATAGTATACTCTCCTCAGGAAATTTTCAATTTATACTCTAATAACTTAAGTTCTTAAGTGTTCTTATTTCACATATATGTGTATTAATTTCCTATTACTACCATAACAATTATCACAATAATTTGAGATAATTACTACAATGGTGAAGTAAATTAAAGCAATACATTTTTATTCTCTTATAGTTGCGGAGGTTAAAATTCTTAAATAAATCTTAAGGGGCTAAATTCAAGACGTTGGCAGGTCTGGTTCTTTCTGTGGCTTTAGAGGAAAATCTGTTCTTTGCATCTTCTAGCTTCTAAACACTGCTGGTATTCTGTGATTTTTTTGGCTTATAGCTTTATCACTTCAGTCTCTGCTTCTATTATCACATTGCTTCCTCTGTCTGTAAGTCTACTCCTTATAAGACCTTTGTGATTATAGGATAATCCAGCATAATGTCTTCATCTTAAAATTTTCAACTTAATCACATCTTAAGGCCCTTTCACTATGTAAAGTAACATATCCACAGGTTACAGGGATCAGATGTCAACATATTTGGAGGCCAGTATTCAGGCTAACATAATATGCAATAATTCTAACACACAATATTTATATATCTAGTTTTTAAATTACTTTTCCCTGATGCAGATAATTTATGGAGACTTGCTCTTATAATATTTTATGATTTTTAATTGGTATTTTTATTTTTTTATATCTCTATGGCATTTCAACGAGGTTTGGTTTTAAGTTTGATTTCTTACAGAAGATGTCTTTTTTTTTTTCTTTATTTCTCTGCCTGAGACCTGGAGGAAATAAAATCTAGTCTGGTTTAAATTATTTTTTCTTTCATATTTTTTGAACCAGACAAACTGTGCAAATTCAATTCCCATACTTAGCCAGTTGCCATAAAATCTCAAGAGAAGCGATTTCTATTTTACTTATACCAAGAACCTGGAACACAAGAGATAAATTTTCTTTCCTTTCTGTCTTCAAAATTATTTCAGTTAACTTTTTTTTATAGTGTAGATCTTTCTCCATTCCTAACTCTATGTGTGGTGAATTCTTATATTGGTCCCTACCCTCCACAGGTGCAGATTCACTGATTTTCAACAACCCCCTCAGAGGTATACAAATTCAGGATTTATAGCAGCTTCAGAAATTGCATATTTTCCTAAATTTGTCATCTCAATTTGTTCTGACCTCAAAAAAATTACATTTCTGTGTGATATATACAACTACTCTATTAAAATATGATTTTGGTCTCACAATTTTGGATATTTTGTAGCCACTGGTTCATATGGAAGTGAGCATAACTATGCCTCAGCTTTTTTTTTTTTTTTATTTTTTTAAATTTTTTTTTTTCAACGTTTATTTATTTTTGGGACAGAGAGAGACAGAGCATGAACGGGGGAGGGGCAGAGAGAGAGGGAGACACAGAATCGGAAGCAGGCTCCAGGCTCTGAGCCATCAGCCCAGAGCCCGACGCGGGGCTCGAACTCACGGACCGCGAGATCGTGACCTGGCTGAAGTCGGACGCTTAACCGACTGCGCCACCCAGGCGCCCCTGCCTCAGCTTTTTTTAAACAGTAATTTATTTAGTTAATTAAAAAGTGGATTCCATTTCAAAATGGTAATTTAATACTACTTTAGATCTATTTCAAGTGAATAGAGCTTACCAAATAAGTTTTAGAAATTTATTTCCATGTCCTAAGTTTTATTGCAGGAGAGTTTGCCAATATATGTTTGATAATTATTGATATTTTTTATATTTAGTTATTTTAGAGAGACAGTGTGTGTGAACAGGGGATAGGGGCAGAGAGAGAGAGAGAGAGAGAGAGAGAATCTTAAGCAGTCTCCATGCTCAGCACAGAGCCCATTGTGGGGCTCAGTCTCACAACGGTGGGATCATGACTTGAGCCAAAATCAAGAGTCAGACACTTAACCAACTGAGCCACCCAGGCTTTTAGATTATAGTAGCTTTTAGATTACACATTTGGGATGGCAATACTCTGAAGTGCAATGCTCTGCATGGTGTGGATGAGGAAAAGGAGTTCAATATTCATTTCCCAAACTTAAATGCTAATCTGTCAGAGATTCTATAAAGCAGAATACTTCACATAAGCCAATATTTACCCACATGTTTTGATCAGACCTCACTGAAACCAAAATGTACAAAGCCCAAAAAACAAACAAACAAAATAAAACCTTACAAAAATATCTTTAAATGAGCTGTAAAGGAATTATATATATATTTTTTTAAATTTTTTTTTCAACGTTTTTATTTATTTTTGGGACAGAGAGAGACAGAGCATGAATGGGGGAGGGGCAGAGAGAGAGGGAGACACAGAATCGGAAACAGGCTCCAGGATCTGAGCCATCAGCCCAGAGCCTGACGCGGGGCTCGAACCCACGGACCGCGAGATCGTGACCTGGCTGAAGTCGGACGCCCAACCGACTGCGCCACCCAGGCGCCCCAGGAATTATATTTTTAAAATAAGGTTACATTTCCATATTAATTGGCAAAATTGCAATTATACCTTTAAGTGTGATAATAATTACAAATGGTCTATTTCCTGTATATTTGGAAATACATTTTCTGAGTAATTTAGAAGGAGTATTTCATATATTTTCACTTATGCCCACTAAAGCTAGTATTTTATTTATTAGTGTTTCCAACATGGAGTATTTACTGCAATCCATAGGTGATGTTCTATTCTTATCACTGACACTGAAGCAAATGGAATTTTGATGTTTATATATCCATAAACTGAGGAAGAATCAATAGAAATTAATACCTGTGACCAAAGGACAAGGCTCCTCTTGAATATTAAAATCAAACTGTGAATTTCCTTACAGTATCTCAATAGCCACATTTTAAATCCAAAACAGAGAGATTGACTATTTTCATTTACTTCTCAGGAATATGTACTTTTCTATCATTCATTTTAGTGAAAGGGTTTCATTATTTTGTTTTCACAAGGAATTATTTTTATTGCCCATAAATAGTTTGCTTGTAAATTTGAGGAATGATTCCTTTAAGGATCCATAATTTATGAAGCCTATAAAGATTTGGGGTAAAAGAATGACAGCACAGTCTAGTAGACTTAAACTCTAATTTTAAGAATGTGACTTGGAGCACCTGGCTGGCTCAGTCGGTTAAGTGTCCAACTCTTGGTCTCAGCTTCGGTTATGATCTCACACTTCCTAGGATTGAGCCCCTGTTGGGATCTGCACTGACAGTGCAGAATCTGCTTGGGATTCTATACAAACAAACAAACAAACAAACTTTGAAAAATAAAGAATGTGATTTAAAGTAAGATTACAGAATTAGATAATCCTATGAAAAATGCATATGATGTAGCATTTATTGTTTTCTTGGCATTTGGTTTTCTACCAAATTGGCCATAATATCTTAGAAGTCCTTAGAATAGAAGTCCTGATAACCACAAAGTTATAATATAAAACAAATGCAGGGGGTAAAGAAAATTTTCTATAGCTACAGATCAATGATGCAGCTCTAGAAATATCTTAAAAACTTGCAGTAAAGCTGTTTTAGTGTTGTGTTTCCCAGATTCTGCTTCATTGCTCATTTGTGAAAACAAACATTTGCCATGAAGACATAACTGCCAATTTAGCCTAAATAAGACAAATGAGATAATGAGACCAGTGGCAAATGCGAGTTGACAAATCCTGCAGAATGCCCAGCTTCAAGTAAAAACCTTTCCTTTCCTGCCAAAAGGTCTATATGCTAATGCTAACTAATTTGCCAACCTTGGCCCTACATTGTTTGACAATAGCTGAGCATCCCAATTTGTTATAGTTGTGACATTAATTTGGATGTAAAATGTGGCTTGATCTAGTAATCTATGCAACCTCTTCACCCAGCAACCAATCACACAGATGTATACTTTGTACTGAAAAGGCTTAGAAATGCAAAGAGGTTTTTTGTTTTTTTGTTTTTGTTTTTGTTTTTTGTTTTTGTTTTGTTTTGTTTTTAAACTCAGGATATATTAATATAGAAAAGGTAATGGTATAGACATCATAAGTGTGACTTTCACCTGCGCATATCCTGGTTAGAGTAATAAAGGTGAAATAAAGTATGTTATTAACTTTAACATAATGAGGTCATTTGGAATATTTGCCCTGAATCAGTTATTCAAATATCTGTAACTTAGCCACCAGTTTTGATGGACTTTGAGAAGTCAATTTAGAGGATTAAAAAATATATATATCTTTTGAATCTTTCCAGAATTACAAAATAACCACAGGTAATGATTTTCACACATTCTTCAATTCATTTTCCTTATTATTTAAAAGAAAAATGTTCCTATGTGTTTGCATTACTCCTGAAATAACTTAATTTTGTGGATTACAGTAGAAATAAGCTAAAATTTATTTAGAGAAATCTGGTATTTAAAAAAAATAGGTACTTACAGTTAATAAATTCTTGTTTTGTGCCTTTAACTAGGTTAAGCAATAATAGTACTAAAATTGCATGTAGGAAGGATAGATTTTGAAAACAAGTGCTTATTTTGACTGAGTATGAATTGGTGTGGGTCATTCATTTTAGAAGTACACTAGAATTGCAGGGCCCTAATTCAGACTTTGTAAACTGTACTAAGACATTTAGTTCCTCTCAGGTAGCTAAAAATGAATGTAAGACATTTTATAATTACAAAATTAGTACATACTAATTCTACCATCATAAAATCAATTAATCAAAAACCACTTTGGAAAGCTGTTTGGAATGAGGAAGTGAGGAAAAGCAAACCAGACAGAAGTCAAAGTCTTTTTGTAACCTTTGCTTTGAAAAACATCATTAAAAAATAAATTCATCAAACGGATAGATTTCCTCCCAAATTAGGACAATTCATGATAATACCTATAAGTTTCTGTAAATAGCTTTTTAAATTTCATTTAAAATACATTTATAGAAAATATTGGAGCTTAAAATATTTTAAATTACAAAAACAGAATTTTGAAACAATATTTTGAATTCTTATCTCCTAGGTCTATATTCTTATTGAGGGGGAAATAATCTAAAAATATAAAGGTCTATTCACAGTTTTTAAAAATGCATTAAAATGTTTTTAACTCTGCCATCAACTTATAAAATTATAGAAATAAAGAACTGCAAAGAACTTAGAAGTTATATGAACACACTTCTAGACAAATGGTAACAAATGTTAATTTGATTCTTGAATATTTTCTATTACAAATGTTGCAGGCAGCCTCTAAGATGGCTCCCAGTGATTGTCCCTCCTAGTATTCATGCCCTTATTATATATAACTCTCTTTTTTGTATGTAGGCTGGTAATGACTCACTTCTAACAAATAGAATATGGCAAAATTTATGGGACTTCACCTCTAAAATTAGGTTACAAAGAAACTTTGACTGATATATTCCCTAATATATCAACCTACAAAATAGTAGTGCATCCATGGGTCTCATAATAACCAGGGCTCTCCAGGCTCTCTAAGGCACAGGCCATATTTGAATGCAAAAGAAGCTGGAGAGGGTCCAGACACCACCACTTGGTCTAAACTGCTAGAAGAACTTAATGGGAAATCAATATAAAAGTTAAGTGAGAAATGGAAAGGGTTGCTTCCCTGAGTGGTGGTGTCTGGACCCTCTTCAGCTTCTTTTGCATTTCAAGAGTAGCCACAACTCACTCATGGAGTTTAATGATAAACACTTCTGATAACCAGGTACAATATGCTTGGTACATCAGCATTCAGATTGTCAACACATTCCAGAACAGAGTGGCAAGAAGGTAAATCCAGAGTCATGTTATCAGTTGTTGCTTGGTATGAGTGAATTCAGACCCACTGTTAACACTTTAACATCAGTTTACCCCTAAATTCTGGATACAGCCATATCATGTATACTTTTTAACACCCTTTTATATCTCTTTTGAACAGTAAATTTTTGATCAGTCAAGTCAATCTTCATGTGAGCTACATCAATTGAAGATTGAAAATCAATTTTCTTAATATTCTTCTCTGTGATTTCTCATTGGAATATATCCTTTTTTACTCAGTGTCTTTCAAACAACCAACATATCTTTTATTATACCAAACACCAGTAGATGTGCTATTAAAGTAATGTTTTGTACACCAAATATATAGTCACAATATATCAATGGTGTCTTCCAATAAGATAAGTGATTATTAAAAAGTTCATTGAATTTGGTTGGGGCCTATCAAGTCTGTGCTCCCAGTCATAACCCATTTAAAAACAATCAGCTCTGACAAATATTATATTTTAAGTATCATTGTGTACAATGATTCATCTACTTCCCATTGAGATGACATACCACAGATTATATTTTGCCTTGTTCCTACCGATTGTGTTACCAGGAAGCCTTTCCTAGTCAATGCTTCTCGGACATTCTTCACAACTTGTTCTGTTGATATTTTTTCTATGAGTGAGTTCCTCTAGCCTGGACTTCCCTGATACCCAGGAATTCTCCTCACAACATATTTGACTCCATGGTCATCTACATAAGATACCCATTCTAAACAAGGGATCACACCTTCTCCCAAAATGTCACTCAGGAAAATCGCCATTATTTTAGGGATAATTTGTGCTCCACATACCTGTTGTTCATCATCTTTCCAAGTCTTGCCAAATTTGGCCAGTTTCTTGCCAAAGTAATCCCTCTAAAATTTCTACCTGGGACAGTATATACTTTTCAACATGTGGCATGCTTCCAAAAATGCTATTTCTGCTTGGCTCAAAACACTTTGTTATATATTAAAAGTTCCTGAATCCCTTCAAGATCATTGTGGTCAGTGTTGACTTCACCACTACACTTGCATTGCCACTATTAAGCATGAGTATGGTCTAGAGAAACTATTTACATACCCACGTCATATTGAGGTTATTAGTAAGTCATTAATCACATATATTCTTTGCCAGAATCTACTCAATCTATGTGTACTGTAAGAAATTCCTAAAGGGAATTTGCTTGGGGGTCTAGAAGAGAACATCAGTGAGTATGGATCTACACCTTCTCTATAATATTAACCCCCTCATTATCATCAACCTCTTTTCAGTTCCTATTCTTGATCTCATTACATTCACATTTACTATATTCAGAACAGCAGAGAAGGCTCTGGCATACCAAATAAGCTATAGCAATATAACATTCCTCATATCTTGGCAACAACTTTAACAGTGTGTCAGTCTGGTTTGTGGTTATTTAATGCACAGGTGATCAAATATTGTACAATCATAGATCTGTGCAGTGTAAATATAATACTTCTTTCAGCATAAAAACTTGATTAGTGAACACTGCCTATAAACCTTTAACTAAAAGAAGGTTCCAAATGACAAAGATGCAGTAGGGTCATCAGTGAGTGATGCATCATACTTTTTCTCCTCTGAATTACACAAGAAGAATTTTTTTGGCAAAATTCCTAATTAATCTTTAGTGCAGTGACTTTTTTTCTGGAGAAAACTGCTGGTGGTCTTCCCCAAGGACCCCAAACTAACTTTTGTCATTTTCTTGCCTTGAGACACTCTTGAGGGAACAAAGCATTAGCAATTTTCCTGACATTATCACTCACTTCCTAGTTCCTTTATTTAAGTTACTGTTTACCTGTTTTTCATTATCCCCAAATTTTACCTACTTTCTACTTGGATTGGGTTGAGGGGCTCAGGCACAATCCACAACCATAAAGTTGGGAAAAGGTATAACTGTACCAATGTCTTTTCTTTCATCCATTCTCATTCTTGGATTTGTGAGCCACAGATACCCTACATACCAAAAAAAAAAAAGTCAGAGCTGCCAACATAAGGCCTATTTAACCCAACAATTCTTTTGAAATAAGTGCTACAAGAGTCTTAGAGTTAATGTCATGTGCCAAAATGTCTCTCTTAATAGGAGCCAACAAACTGAATCAAGGCCTTGGTACCAAGGGATACTGTATTACAATAGAAAAAAAATGTCAAGTGGAAAAGACAAAGATTTGTATTATGACATCATCTGCTACATATGCATTCCCCATTTCTGCACCCAAAAATATTCCTTTTATATCCTCCCTATTTAAGCATTAAAACCAGTCACCTGCATGCAGATAAGTTCTTTGTTCCGTGTTCCATTTTTTAGCAAATGTTTTCATTGACCCTTTCAATTTCTTTTCAAAGCACCACTCTGAAGGTGAGAATGAAAGAAATATCTCCAAATAATATGGTGCTTTTAGCAGATCAGTATATCACAGTCATTGTGAAGTAGGTCCCTGAAGAGGAGAAAATATATATGGGTGCTCCAAATTGAAATGATTCAAATTGTTCCTATATTTCTGTAACATTTTGACCATTGTTCCAGTATAGACATTTACAACAACAATAACAAAGTGGAGAATGTACTAATGCCTATCAGAACCCTTAGAAATCCTCCAGAAGCTTTAAGTAATGGTTCAAAATGATCTGCCTGATAATAATCAGCTGGACTCTCCCTGTGGAATTCATTCCATGGCAAGTTAAAAAAAGAAAAAAAAAAGATCTTTTCTTATCATCATTCTGAAGAGTCATAGGCAACTATTGGTACCTCAACTGAGAACAAAGAAATATATCTTCATTCAGACGAACTGCCCCTATGGAAACTCATCTCTTATACTCAGCTTGCTACTTCAAATAGTTTTTGAAACATCCCATTCTTGTTCCTTTAGAATTTTCTGCTAAGATTTTTAGGGAGCATTGCACATCTACTACCTTTTCTTCCTTTCTTGGGATTCCAGAAGTCCTTCCAAAATTAGAGATCTCTGCTAGTTGGTATTTTTAAGTATCCAGTTGTCTATGACTCACTTAATCAAACACATAGGCAGGCTATCACCACTGCCCTAGAATTTGTTAAAATCCACACATATTTCCTTAGAATAAACTCCCAGATTTTGTACAAAAAGCTGAACATACTACTCCAAGTAATTTAACCTACTGTACCAATTTGCCCTTTCCTACTTTTCCAAGAATATTTTTCCTCCACCAGCTGAATTGCTGAAATTCCTTTTTCTGAGTGTTGTCACAGGTACATCATGCTGCTTGCATTGTTTTATCAAAAAGAAACATAGAGGTAGGTCATTCAGCAATGGCATATGGAGAAAGAAGGTCCTAGGGTTGGTTAATTGTCATGCAAATGGTAGCCATATTATGTGATGATTCTCCTGAGTCATCAGCTACAGGATTCAGTATATATATATACAGATAAACACATATTAATATATCTATACAGCACTTAGACACACACACACACACACAATTTTCACTTGAACTTTCTTTGGAAACTTCCAGTGAGAGTCTCAATTGTCTTCATCATAGGCTCAGAGTTTCCCTTTGGTCTTCTGACACACTTTCTCTGAATTATTCTAACCTTTTTCCCAGCCACGAATCCCACGCAAGATAATTAAGAAAGTAAATTCATTATTTTTATCCTGTTTGCCTTTAGTTGCTGGGTGCTGTCTCTACTAGAGCCCAATACCACGTGAATAGTTTTTGGTGAAAGAGGAATGAGTAGCAGTCTATTATCATCGTAGCCTATAACAAGGATTTGGGGAAGCATAAACTGACTTCTGTCACAAAGTTCATTGAGCATGATGGCAAGTTGGTAAAATGTCTAACGTCATATATTCATTTGGTTCTAATGGTCCCAGTGGCCTAGCACAAGTGCTGTGCTACAGCACTTTCTGTATCCCACAATATGAAACTCTGTTCAGATGTCCACTTGAATTGTCTTTTTCCTAGTCCACTTAGCTCTTCTTTCACTTTGCTTATTTTATTTTATTTTTTTTTTCAACGTTTATTTATTTTTGGGACAGAGAGAGACAGAGCATGAACGGGGGAGGGGCAGAGAGAGAGGGAGACACAGAATCGGAAACAGGCTCCAGGCTCTGAGCCATCAGCCCAGAGCCTGACGCGGGGCTCGAACTCACGGACCGCGAGATCGTGACCTGGCTGAAGTCGGACGCTTAACCGACTGCGCCACCCAGTCGCCCCTCACTTTGCTTATTTTAAATAGGCAATAAAATTCCCAAAATTAGGAGGGTGTATGATTAAGAATTAAATATATTCATTAAATGCTGGACTGTCTTATTAGTAGTCAAATTCTTCAGAAACAGTAATTTGTTCCTATTTTTGTAAAGCTCTCTTGAGGCACCAAATGCATTTCAAAATTTTATTGTCTTAGCCTGTTTCTGAAATTTTGAAAACTATTAACCATTCTCTATAAAACTTATGTGTAACTTTTGTTATCAAGGGTTTTTTTTGCTTCTTTTCCTCATTCTGTTACTATTATAATGCCAACAACCCAATAATTCAGTCTTTTCTTCACCAATATCATGCTCAAATCTGTCTTCACAGAAGTATAATAGTACATGATAAAAGTATAATAGTACATGACAATACCTTTGACAATGTGGTAAAAATGTGTTCAATTTCTACCTATGTAAAGGCAAATGTGAGTTTTATTTTCTTCTGTTGAAAGTATGAAAATAAAGCATCAACACAATCAATCACAGTATATCAGTCTCCATTAGCTTGTTGTATCTTTTGGATAGTTTATATCAGATACTCCTATCAACTGCATTACATTATTCATTCTTTGTTAGTCTACATCAGTCTTCACAATCCTTCTTCCTTTCTCATTCATCAAACTCAAATTGCTATAGGGTACCTTGATATTATTACCCTCATTTCTACCATTTCTTATGTCAAAGTTGAAATTTTTTGTTGCCCTTGGGAATTCTTTTTTTTTTAATTTTTTAATGTTTATTTATTTTTGAGAGAGAGAGACAGAGTACGAGCAGGGAAGGGGGAGAGAGAGAGGGAGACACAGAATCTGAAGCAGGCTCCAGGCTCTGAGCTGTTAGCACAGAGCCTGACACAAGGTTCAAACTCACAAACCGTGAGATCATCACCTGAGCTGAAGTCAGATACTCAACTGACTGAACCACCCAGGTGCCCCTGCCCTTGGGAATTCTATATTGCCTAATATTTATTGACAAATAAGCCTAGGATGGTTCATTTTACATGTCCAATTTATTCTGAATGAGTATAGGCTTGCCTGAAATTTGACCTAAAGGAGATAACAGCAATGTTTGCCACTTAGATCACATTTATTGTGAAACATGAATTTAGGTAAATACCTTTCAGCTTCCAGGATTTTGATCTGCAATTGTATTTCACTCATGAATAACTTCATTCATTGAATACTTTTGAAGAAAGCATTTTCATAACCATCCAATCCTACCAAAGTCCCTGTAGGGTCTCCTCACTGCCATAGGTAGGGATGCTGGTAAATTAGTTACCTTTATCCAACAAGCCAAAGAGGAAATGCTCCACGTGCCCTGGTATTCAACCTAAAAATTTAACATAGCCTTAAGATTATGCTGGGTAAAGCAGTAACAAGTTCCTGGAGTAAGTCAGACTTCACAGATGAGATTAATTTTGCACCATGTTTCAGCCCTCTTATTTAGTTCTTTTTTTCTTTTTTCCTATTTTAAAGTCATCCAGGTAAGGATAGATTGAATATAACAAGATCCTTTAAGAGAGATGACTTTTAAGGTAGATGCTTTGTGGGTATCTATTTTTTTCCATTTTAATTCTCTCCTTTTATTTATTTTTTTTTTTAATTTTTTTTTTCCAACGCTTTTTATTTATTTTTGGGACAGAGAGAGACAGAGCATGAACGGGGGAGGGGCAGAGAGAGAGGGAGACACAGAATCGGAAACAGGCTCCAGGCTCTGAGCCATCAGCCCAGAGCCTGACGCGGGGCTCGAACTCACGGATCGCGAGATCGTGACCTGGCTGAAGTCGGACGCTTAACCGACTGCGCCACCCAGGCGCCCCAATTCTCTCCTTTTAAAAAACATGGCAGCACAACTCTACTTGACTTAATATGCCTTCTTTTTTCAACCATTATCCTTAGGCTTCATTTCCCATTCTCTTTTTTTGCCCTTTTAAAAATTGCTCTAACTTTTACACATTCTCAAACTTTACAGAAAATATTGAGAAATTAATCCTTTACTATATTGTAATGCTCTTTTGTCCCCTAAATAGAAAGATTGGAGTTTCTCTGAATTATTACACCAACATTGTTTGGGGAAGGAGCATGTCATCAGGGACAACTCTATTTTGATTACTGTATAACTGATCCAATAAAGTTGCCACTATAAGCATTTTATTGTTCAATAGAAATGTTCCATTTTAACATGGAAGAGGAGACAAGGACAATTCTTTTTTGTGAGTACTTGCTTGATTGCCTTTTACCATTTGAAGAAGATATATCTGTCACATATTGGTCATTAATGGGATGAATGACAAAACCACAACTAATTTTAGGAGATACTCCAAGTAGATGTCTTCATTCTGTAATGTCCAAGCATCAAATTATTAGATTAAATTCAATTATCTTCCAATCTTCAAAAGATTACTGGAACATCAACATGAGTCATTACTTTTTTTCCCCAAATACTGATCTTAAAATTTTTATTGTTATTCTCTAGTTAATAGTTTAATTTTTGCCAATATAGTCACTGTATCTTTGGGCAGGGGTGGCCATTTTCACTGTTTGTCTCTTTTTTTCCTATTCAATTGTAGTCAAGTATGTCATATAATTTCCTTGGCAAAATTTTTACCATCCCAGATCACAGATGGACAGGTCACCACCCAGGGATCAAAGTTTTATCATTCCTTTCTTCCCATGTTGCCTCTTACCTCATAAATATTTTGCTATATTGAAGAGGGGTCTTTGTGTCAATTCCATGTTTTCCTCTAATCTGCCTGTGACACAGCCATTGATTCAATTTCAGTTGATACTAAGTTTAGAATCCATGAAAATTCACAAGAAATTTTTGCTTCCATTTGAATGACATGCAATAGGCAATACAGCACTCTGACCTGCAGTTGCTTTGGGAGGTGAGGCTCCATCTCAAGCAGAACTTGCAGGTGTCTTCACTGTATAGGTGCACTTTTCTATAAAAGACAGGGTCGAAGACAGTTCTTTTCATTTCAATTAATTAAATCTATCCCTGCCATTTCTTTCCTATTTATTATACTCTGCATGTCACAGAGCCCATCAAGGAGTATGCATAAAGGCATATGCCTCCCATCACAGCTGCAGTTCACCAGTCAGCAGATCACAATAAAGAATTCTGACAGCTAGGGGCGCCTAGCTGAGTCTTTTTATTTAAAAACAATTTTTTTTTAACATTTACTTATATTTGAGAGAGAGAGACAGAGCATGAGCATGAAAGGGGCAGAAAGAAAGGGAGACACAGAATCTGAAGCAGGCTCCAGGCTCTGAGCTGTCAGCACAGGGCCCAACATGGGGCTTGAACTCACGAGCGATGAGATCATGACCTGAGATGAAGTCGGATGCTTAACCGACTGGGCCACCCAAGCAGCCCAAGCATCTGACTCTTGATTTTGGCTCAGGTAATGATCTCATTGTTTATGAGTTCGAGCCCCGCGATGGGCTCTGCCCTGACAGTGCAGGGCTGCTTAGAATTCCCTCTCTCCTCCCCTCTCTTGTTTGTGCTCTCTCTCTCTCTCTCTCAAAATAAATAAACATTTAAAAATATTTAAAAAAAATTGGTAGCTAGATGCAACTGCCCAGCTTGGTAAAACACAGATAACATATCACTCCACATTCATTTCTGGAGGCAATAGTCCTGGGTCATATTTCCAGGAGTTTCTGAGTCTAGGATAATAGTTTAAAGCAGCTATTTTTTTTTTTTACCTGCATATGTATCTGAATACATCATCATTATGATTATCAGCCTATAGACATATCTTGTCAAAGATATTTTGCAGTTGTGGAGTTCCGAAATAGATTCGATATATAAGATGTATCTGATTAGCAAAATCACAGAAGACTTCATAAAATTTTAGGATAAATTTCCTGTATTGCAAGCCCACTGCAAAACTTAGTAGCTCTAAACAAACACCATTTCTTTGCTCACTTTTCTATCAGTAGACGGTTTGGTGAGCTGGGGTCAAGCTGGGCTCGGTTCTTTTGCTCATCTTGCCCATGTTAACTCATGCAGTGACAGTTGTCTGGGACTGGATGATCCCACACAGATGATCTCAATTTTATGTCTGGAGCTTTTGCTGGGTGTCTGGATATTCTTCATCTGTGTGATGTCTCTGTTTACATGATTTCTCATCTTCAAGGAAGCTAAACTGTATTTACTTGCAAAATGAAGGTTCCAGGGTCCTCAGAGAATGCATTATACCAGTAAAAGAAAGCTGCTGGATCATCCAAGATTCAAAAGGAAAGATGGCTGATCTCACATCTTGTGGGAGGAAAAGAAAGAAAAGAAAGAAAGAAAGAAAGAAAGAAAGAAAGAAGGAAAGAAGGAAAGGAAGAAAGAAGGAGAGATATTTTAATCCACCACAATCCCTTTAATCAGCACATTGTATTTTTAACGAAGCAGAATCACATTATGCAATGGAGGATAGTATAGTGGTTAAAAGTGAAGATACTGGTGCTTGACAATTAGTGAGAATAACACTATGAAAGGCCATAGAGCATGGCGGTTTAGATTGCAGACTTTGGAACCAATCTACCTAGGTTTGATTCTTGGTTTCTTCACCTAATATTTGTGTGCCTTGGTTAGGTTACTTAACAATCTGTATTTTGGTTTTTTCTTTGCACAGTACAAATGATAATTATTAGTAACACATGTGTCATAGGGTTATGTGAGAATCAAATGAGCTAATGTATAATATATGAAGTGCTTGATCTAGTTCCTGAAGCATTTTAAGAACTGAATAAATGTTATGAATCTTTTGTTACTTAATTTACATTGTGCATTGGTTATTATGTTGTTATTTCTTTTAAAAATTTTATAAATGATTATTGACTTGTGGTCAATTATAACTCACAGGATTTTTTTCCACATGCACCACAGTTAATTTCAAACAGACTATTCTTCAACTAGTATTTGAAACTTAAAGCCAGCGTACTGTTTTAATCTGATAAATTATGGTTTTATACATTCATTTTAGTTTACAAATATGTTTTTCATTTTAATTGTTTTACTATTGGAAATTTCTCCAGTAACTTTTCCATTATTGCTATTGTGACATTCTGAAGTATGTGATAAAATATATATACAGTTTTTGTCTGAAGAAATCTAAACACTACCAAGGATTTTTTATTTTTCCTTTGTTCTGTGTCCTATTGGATTAAAAATTAATCCTTTTCTCCTTTCATTTTTACAAAGTTGGAAAACTATACACTCCATTATATACTTTTACTAACTTTTCCTACCTCTTAAACATACTTTATTTTTTAATGTTTTTCTACTTCATTCATGTTAAAGAGGTTGGCATGTTATAAAATTTGTCAAATATTCCCATTCTGTCCTTTAAGCTTTGTCCTACAAAATTGTATTTCTACTTTGTTTCAAAACAAACGAAAATAATTTATTTATTTTATAAGCCTTATATTTATGCTTTATACTTTTTGTATACTTAATCTAATTTATTGAAATGTTTTATTTATGTTTTGCCCACTATTATTTTTTGCTCCTCACTTTTTAGTGTGTTTGCATCTTTCCTTGCCCAACTACCTCATTTAGTAAATTTTCAACAAATGTCTGGAGTTATAAACTCTATTGGTGAAAATGTTTTGTTTCCTTTCTCGATATTAATTTAGCTAGATATAGAGGCAAATACTGTGATTTATTTTCTTTCACTATCCTAACTATTCTATGTATTGTTCTGATAGGATGTCCTACTTCAGATAACAGATTTCTAATTCAGGTAGTATTTGCATATTTTCCCATTTTCCTTGAGATTTTATTTTCTAATTTATTTTTCCTAAGCATGCTTTTTATCCTTATGTTTGTTTGTCTCATACAGCAGTGGCATATATTTTCATTCTAATGCATTTTTTGTTGTTGTTAATTACAGAAAATTTGAGACATTGTTTATTTGAATTCGGATGTTCTCCCAACTGTTCTATTCTCTTTTACTGGAAATTCCATGATATATAACTCATAATTACTCCATCTATCTTTTATGTTTTTCATTTTGTAATGCCTTGGATGATTATCTCAATTATAACTTTTGATTCATTAATTCTCTCTTTCCCTGTTCTCAAACTACTATTTATCCTTTCCGCTTATTTTCATTTCAATTGTTTTCCGTTCTAACAATTTTCTTCTTTTTCTTATTTTCTGATCTTGTTTTATGTACACTATTTTCTTCATAGTCGCTCTGAGCTTTAAAAGTACACTTATTTTAATATCTTCAGAGCATTCTGGTATTTTTAATTCAACATTGTGAAATTTACTTATTTTTTGTGGGTTTTTCTGCATGGCTTTGGGTTTCTTTTTGTATGATGTAATTTTGTTCTGCAGGTCCACATTTCACATAAGTTTTCCTTTCTTTATGTTCATTTTTCTCCACAAATAATTTTACAGTTGTCTCACACCCCAGCTACTTCCCAGGGACCACACCTCAGAGGCAATATTGCTTTGTAGATACCTTCAAGGAGACTGCATAATAATCTTCAACAGTACAGATTCACTAGGCTTCTGGATATGAAATTAGTTCTGTTTTCTCCCTTTTCTAAGGCAAATAGTGAATTATGGACCCAAACCTGAAGAGACAGTTGGATCTTCTTTTGCTTCCTTTCACTTGTGAGGAAACATGATCCTAGTCCCAGACTTCACCCAGAGTGCATCCACCTCTAGTCAGTGTCATCCTGTTTCCTTGTCAAGATTGAAGTTCCAGGCCCCATTATCTTCTCACAGTATCCAAAGATATGCTTTTAGTTCCCACTCACTAATGTGAGTTTTCCTCTGACCCATAAAATCAGTTTTATGGGACGGAGAAGACTATGGAAAACTTGAATATCATATTTAGAAAGTGGCAGAAACTAATGTCTCTGAATAACTATGGACAAGATCTGCCATGTGGACCTGTTTTTATAGTCACCTTTGCTATAAGAGCAAAAGGAAGACTCTTGAGTTACATATTTGAAGATTGTTATCAGAGGTTATTCACCTGGGTTAATGGTAAATGGTAAACCCTTGAGTGTTTTAAGGTTTTAGTAGCAACTTATTAAGTGTTGAATTTTCTGCTGCACTATGGTGATAAAAAGAGGATTGTGCTTTTTAATTTTTTTTCCTCTGCTTCAAAAGATTTGTTTGGAGTCTACCCCAAACCAAATCCATCAGCATATGAAAATGCAAAAAGCATTATATTTCTCATATAATACTGTTAAAAAATCCCCCCAATTAATTCAAAATTAGATAACCATCACTAATGTTTATTAACTTTATTCTCCAAATGGTATAAGTTTGGCTTTGCACATGTAACAATCTGGAAGTCTTTCTTCAATGTAAAGATTTTGGAAGACTTATTGCTATCCTTATCATCCACCCAGAAGTTACGATTCCTTATCATTCCTTTCTAAAAATATGCACTTCTAAATTAGATAATATTCCTTTATGTAACAGTTTATTAAGACCTCAGAAGATTCCTTCTAGGTGAACTTATATGTTTGATTTTTTTTTTGTTTTATTATTGATCATATGATCTACATATAGTTTTTGAAGATTTGCTCTTAAGATGTAGTGTCTTTATAGTAACATGGATATGTTACTTGAAGGATACCATCCATGTCAAATTTTATATCTGTGGACGTTTTTAACTTATTGTCAGTTTTTTTCTTTTGAAATAAAAAAAAACTTCTTAGGTAAACTCAAATATTTTATCTGAATCTTTAGAAAGCTCTTTTGCTCAATTAAATAAGGGAATATTTTGTTTGTTGAAGATTTCTTAATTTTACTATTTTAGTATCTGTGATGATATGACTATTACTTGTATTTATTTCACTTTTCTATCACTAGTCTGTTCTGTATTTTTGGTCAGAATTAGGTCCAATGTATGATTGTCTCCTCTTATAATTTTTGCATTAAAACATACTGTTTATTTAATTTAGCAGTGTTGCAAATCTTGTGTTTAGCTTGTTGAACTGCTACGTGGACATGCAGATATTCGAAAATTTCCTTTTTTCAAAAACAATTTACATATATGTTTTTAACTGTGGTAGAAAAACACACACTTTGCCTACCTAAAGCATGCTGTCTTGTGGCCACATGATAATACTCCACAGCTCTTACCTAGTCTTTTCCTTCTTTCCTTTGGAATAACTTTTAGAATGTTTTATGCCTGTGGATTTCTCTCTCTATTATCTATTTATCTAAATATCTATCTATGTTATCTATCATTTTTTACTATTACACCCGTACTCCAAATAATGGATGGGTTATTTGGGGGAGAAAGTTCATTTTCTTTTATCATATTTCTGTTATGAATTCCATATACTAGAATCATTCTCAAGATTTACCTGGTGGATGGGCCCATGAATTTTGGTATCAACTCTCACATAGCTGTGAACTTTAAGATACTGAACTCTAAGCCACCAAATGTGTGTATCTGCATGTGTGTGTATATATGTGTACATATGTAGATACTATTCATGTAGTTATAGGTATGTGAAGTGAGTAGTATGTCAGATGACTTCATTAAATGTTAACTATCTTTTATTTTCTATGAAATTGTTTTAATACTTCTTTTGTTAAAATTCCCATACAAACAAACATTGAAATCTGGAATATGAAAGGTTTTACCTTTTTCCTATTATTTTCATCAAAAAATTATTAGTCACATCACAATCTTCATTTGTTTTCAATTCCTGTTCCCCATTCATACGTTTAATTTTATCTGAGTATATTTCTTTATCTTCCTTAAGCTTAAAATTCCATTGATCAGAGACAAAAATAGTAACCAAAAATTCCCCTTTCTGATTTTGTTTTGTGTGCTCCAGTCCTTACCTAGGGATCATACTTTCAGAGTAACAGTGCTTCTTGACATTAAACATTTCATAGAAGTTTGGATACCAATAGTTTTAGTTTTGGGAATTCTGCAGATTCCTTTTCTTTTTCCCCAAAATACTGATGTTTTTATGTAAGCGGAGCTGTCTGTTGACCTTAAAAATGCTTTTATCATCAGCAATGACATTTAGAGACTAAATTGTCTTGCATGACAGGAAAATATGTGATATATTATTTAGGTTTTTTTTCTATTATTTAACTTTAAAAACAATTAGTTTTGCATAGTGATTTTATTCAGTCTTCCCTTTCTAATGAAAGAAGATATTGAGAACTAATATCTTTCCTCTACAATGACTGCATCCACATTATATTTCAAAACAGGAGTTAACTGTAATTTTCCAAGGAATTTCAGAAGCTTCTAGTACTGTGCTATATATAATCATGCGACATAGCATTTCTGTTCTGCTATACGGTTTGCAAAACATCCTCAAGTACATATAATTTGTACGAAGAAAATAATTTTTAAAAGACCGAAAATGTTCAGATCATACCCTCTTAGCTGATGATATAGGGATGATTATTCTGGCTTCCTTTTGGGAATCAGTTCTCTAAGAAAAAGGAGTAATTGCTAATATTATTTTGCTTCTATAGCCCATCCTTGCAGACAACACCATTTTAACTCATTTCTTTCTACGTGAAATATCAAGAATAGTTATAATAACAGGTCATCAACTATCACATGCATTATAAGGAGTGGCCCCAGGACATAAAGCATTAATCTTATAAATTTGAAAATGATTATACAACCTGATTGCAAATGTTGACCTCATAATATTTGGAAAACTGAGACACAGATAATCCACAGTGCTCAAAGACAAATGCTTACTTAAGCTATCCCCTGTTGCCTGAGATGAAGTGATTAGTGAAATATGGCTGCACTTAACTGTTATGGTGGGCGAGGCCTATAGGAATAAGTGATTTGTTGATTACTTCTGATTGTACTGAAGAGTTTACTGAAAAGTAATATGAGGTTTCATTGTTAAATTATGAGATCAAGGTCTAATCAGAGAATAAGTTAGTTTCTGTGATGACACTAAATAAAAACAAAATATAGTCTTACAACAGAAGTAGAATTCCAAGCTTCATCCAGTGACTTATGTGAAATATTATTTGGTAAGAACTGGGGACTTGCAAATAGTAATTGAAGACATTTATTTTAATTTTCTTAAGTTTATTTATTTATTTTGAGAGAGAGAGAAATAATTCAAGCAGTGTAGGAGTAGAGAGAGAGAGACAGAGAGACAGAGAGACAGAGAGCTAGAGAGTATCCCAAGCAGACTCCACACTGTCAGCACAGAGCCCGACATGGGACTCGATCTCACAAACATGAGATCATGACTTGAGCCAAAATCAAGAGTTGGACACTTAACCGACTGAGCCATTCAGGTGCTCCAATAATGAACAAATACTTCAGTTTAAATATAAAGGATATTAGGAAGCTTATCAGATAGTTGAGATGAAAGGGGACAGAGAAAAATTCAGTATAGAAAAAAGTAAAAACAAGATAGAATCTAAATTATCGGGCATATTCTCTGTATTCATTGCTCTTAGGCTTTGCATATTGCATGACCAGTACTCCCATTTGTCAGTGAGCAGCCACGCTAAAAAATGGTGTCTATAATTTTTTGCTACCTCTGTGTTCATTTCCTGATGAGCACATAGTTCCTAAATTTCATTTTTAAAATACCTATATTGCATGGACACTCCTGAGATCTTCCTAGTGGTGAAAAAGGCACCGAGATGACTTTGATATGAAATAATACAACTTCTTACTAAGTTTTTTCTCCTCTCTGATTTCAGCTTTTAGAGTCAATAACTTCAATGCATCAGAAAACCACAGAAGTTTTTCTTTCTTTCTTTTTCTTATTAATATAGTATTTGTCTGTCTTCCCTCTGTCAAACTGACCCAGCCACTTTCCCCAGGCTGCCTGGGAGGTATAGAAAAAGGAACATACAGGGCAGACAAGACATGGGAAAAAAGACCTATGGGAGGTGGAGAAAGCTCCTTCACATGGCAAAGAGGATGAGAAAGGCCACCATCAAGCAAAAGAGCCCCATGACCTCCAAAAGAGTAAAGCCCAGAATGGCATAGGAGAAGAGCTGTTGCTTCAGAGAAAGAGTCCTGGCATAACCAATGATGAGGATTCCAAACACGGTCACAGTCACAGTCACAGAGCCAGCCACTACTACCAAGGCAGACCCAGCCCCTGTGAACTTGGCTGCTATACCAATGTCCCTTGAAATGGCACTGGTTTGGAAGCTGTAGCTAGGAGTAAATGAGGTCAGGGGACATGGGGTTGCCAAGCTGCTGAGGCTCTTATCTGTCAGTGTCTCTGGTGGTTTTAGCACCACTGCAGACAGTGATCCGCTCAACAGCGGTCAGTGCTCCTGACCAAGAAGAGGGTAGAGAAGGACTTTGCATGGGTGTACATCTTCAGGGAATGAGGTACAATGGCAGGAGAGATGCTCCTAGTGCAGAGAAGACAGTCAAAGTAGTTTTTCTGATTCACATTAATCTGACAAAAAGGAGCAACTCCCTGCTATTAAGGGGCAGGCACTCAATAGCACCTTTACAGTCTTAGAAACTCTCAATATTATCAGGTAATTAGGCATTCAGGGAACTCTTGCTGTATATGTCAGGTTTAGAAATATTCCATTTTTTGTAGTTACCTGAAGATGTAGACACCTTTTTGACTTTGTAATTGTATGGTCATGCATTCTGATTTTTTCCACAATATGAAATGTTCCCTGCGGTGCTTATTCTAAACTATCAGTGATGATGACCACAATGGACTGACAGTTACTTTTATTTACCATTAAAATCCCCACAAATGGAGACAGCTTTGCATAGACTATTTAGAAATTGCTTAGCAAGAGCCTTCCCAATTAAATAATTTTAAATTGTACATTCTTACTGTCAGGCTTTAAAACCTACAAACAAAATGCTGCATTTGATTCACAAAATATATACAACTGGTAATGGTGGTGGTAGAGCAGTGTGAAGCAGCCTGACTTCTCTTTTATATATCTATAAAAATAGGAGAAATGAGTAAATATTTTAAAAAGATTCGAAATTTAGCAAGTGATATTTATTACTTCTGCTTTGCATTCACCATCGTCTGCAAATGTGAATAAAAAGATCTATGTGCAATAGAAAATATCTGTAGTTCACTTGTCAAATGAAGGAGCAGAGGAACTTTTACTAAGATCTAGCTAAGGGTGTCCAAATGCAATTCCACTGAAGACTGCTTCAGTCATCATTTTCTCAAGCCAGGTTCAAAAGGGTGAAGTCAGTTTTTCAAACAAAATTTTAATTATTGCATATGCCCTTTCAAGTCAGTGAAAAACAACCACCTTTCCACTCATCAAGTAATTGTGTTCAATGTCTACAGAGGACACCAGGCTCCAATAGTTCTAGCTGATATACGGACACGTTGTGCTAGTGTTGAATAATGTTCTTATTTTGGATGTGTCAAGGCCAAAGTAGCAAGCTTAATTTAAACATATAGCAAAGCATCAGTTTGTTTTCATTTTAAAGTAGAGTTACCAAATTGAAGACCGTTACTATAATAAAACTGTTAAAACAAATTGACAGTCAATATTCTTAAACTTTAATTTGATTAATCCCACTCTTAGCAATTGCGCTATTGCATTATGTATGATCCTTGGTTATGCAAAGAAGGAATGAGTAGAGAGTTTCCATGAGTAAATTTTTAACTTCATATTGAACTTTGCAACATATCAGTACTACTTAGAGATTCTATGTTCAATAAATGCATTATATTATTGTATTTGTCATGACTAAAAGGATGATGTGAACATTCCCAGGTTTATATAACTATAACTTTAAAGGTATAAATAAATAACCTGATTGTATAATGAATAATCAGAAAATCTTTAATTTTAAATACAGTTAACTAATGTTCTTAATCATACTGTAGACTAGTAAGTAATTTGATTTAACAATAGCAAGAAAAATAATCTTAAAAAGTAAACAAGAAATCTGTTTCTTAAGTGATCAGAGTAACTTTTATCCTTAAAAATAACCACTATATGAATCTGTCATACTATAGTTTGTTAATTAATATTGATTTATAATGATAGGAAGGAAATAATAATATAAGTAATTCTCAGATGCTAAAGTGACATGTTTATCATAAGTATATTCATAAAAATAATATGATGCCTCTGAACTAATTGGGTACTCTTAGGATATTATATTTTTAATCATATATGCTATTTTTTGTATTTGATAATATAATATTTACCCAGTTTAATAAATTACTGTCTATTCAGAAAAACTAAGTGTTATTTCACAAAGGCCTAAGGCAATTGTATCAATATGAATATTTTCAACTTCAGAGCAATGATTCTGACAGATTAGAAGAGTAAATTCATATAATAGAGTGTCATGATCCAAATAAAATCTAATCACTTGGGGTAAAATTATACCCTATCTATGGAAGGAAGACTAGAATCTTAAAGCACTATTCTTATGAAAGTTAATTTACTTTCGGTGTGATTTTTGTATTTATCGTTTTCAGCATATTACTGAACTAATGGAAAACAAAACCGATGTGTGGGATGATTAGTTACAGTTATACTACATTTGCCTTCAAATTATGGATCTTTGAAAAAATAGACCGGTGTGCAATAAATTGATTTTCATGTCTTTTTGGCATCCTTTATTTAATAATTTGTGTTTTCCATTGATATATGACTTTGTTATTTAAGTTTTTTAGTTTTAAATCAATAAGCATATTAAAAAGAAGAAGAAAATAAACAAGTGTTTGAATTAAGCATCAACACTGTGTATTTCTATTATCCCTTGCTTTTGTAATGTCACCCGAGCTTCTCCTAGTTCAGCAAATTAATACAATGATATTTTCTGGACTTACTAGATAAAATATAGATGTAAATAAAGTATCTTAGTTTAGAGATGTTTCCAGATTGGCTATAAAGATACTCGAAGGAAATAAACTCATCTTCAATAAATCTAGAGAGACAGATAGGTAGGTAGATAGATAGATAGATAGATAGATATGGATGGAGTTAGATATATCTAAACTGACCATTCATAGCAGCTCAAGTTATTTGTAATATATTCTGTTATATACATGTCTATATTTAGTAAAGGCAATATTTTAGGTTGAAAGGAGATAGGGCTAAGTCAAAATAAAAGCGAAGATGTAAAAGAGTAATCCATTGGTGGTCTAATCTTGAAATGTGAACAAGGTGAATGTGAGGGCCAGGTCAAGGCATTTTGCCTAGTTTTATCATGGGTAAAATTAAGCTGTATGATACTGTGTATGGGAAATAGAAATGAAAGTTGACCTGTGTGCACAGAGTATTTTTCCAATTAGTAAAGCCAAATAATTCTTTGTTTCTTTGTCTTTGAGAGGTTGGTCACCTTGGTAACAGTGAATACCAAACCCAGACTTTGGCTAATTATTAGATAATTGCATAGTTGCCTACAGCATCTCCATAAACCTTAGGCATGTCTGGCCCTTTGCTTTCAAGCCTATGAGTATGGCCTACTGTGCTTACATATACTCCAATCAATTGCATAGTGATAAGGAAACAGAAAAATCATACAGAGTGCTTTTGCTGGGTCAGGTGATAATAGTTCCAAATGAGTACCTTGAGCACCTTCATTCCATTTCACACTGTATGTTCAATTCATAGATGCTTGGCCTTGTATACTTTCTATGTTGTCAGCATTCTGGGAAGCAAATTGATATCTTGGTTAGAAATGGTCAAATTGAGTGCCATCTGTTACAGTGAAGGACAACTTTCAGGCTAACTTTTATTGAGTGTGAGTTGGAGTTTTCATTATAGTAGCAAAGTTGAGAAGCATTTCTAATAGGCCCAAGGGGTAGTGTTTTTCTAATATTATTTTTCTCATTTTTTAAAAAAGTTTATTTATTTATTGGGAGGGGGGGAGGGCAAAGAGACAGAGGGAGAGAGAATCCTAAGCAGGCTCCATGCTGTCAGCACAGAGCCAATGCAGGGCTTGATCTCATGAACCATGAGATTATGACCTGAGCCAAAATCAAGAGTTGAACACTTAACTAAGTTATCCAGGCACCCCATTTTTTCTCAATTTTTATAGGTTCTTCCCTCAAAAATTGTTGTAAATGACATGTGTAAGAATTTTTTTTTTCAAACTGAATTGGCAGAAAATAATTGCCCATCAAAGTAGAAGAAAGGCTGTCTAACAGACATATTCTCAGAAATCAAAGAACTAATATGTTAATTATCAAATGATAATGTGTAGAACATCTAGAGTGAAGCTCTATAGAAAAGTTGTTAATAGCATTTGATCAACTTAAAAAAAATGTCCTTGCTTATCTCATTGACATTCATGCTTATATTTGGTACTCTGTTGTGGCACTATTTCTATAATGGATTACCATCTTATAAAATACAAACAGTTTTTAATTTTTTGCTCATTTATTTATTTATTTTTTAGAGAGAGAAAGAGAGCACATGAGTAGGGGAGTGAGAATCTTAAGCAGGCTCTAAACCCAGTATGGAGCCTGATATGGGGCTCAATCTCATGACCATCAGATCATGATCTGAGCTGAAATCAAGAGTTGGATGCTTAACTTACTGAGCCACCGAGGTGCCCCACATAAAATTTTTTAAATAAGCAAATAATAGAACAAAATGTAAACTAAGAATCCTAATCTGATAAACACTATCTTTGAGTCAAGTTTTTTTCAAACTTGGTGAAGCATTTTAAATATCTTTCATACACCCTTTTTGCCATATAGGGAATCTTACATGTAACTTTACTTGTTTAGAAAGAGAAAAGTGTCCTTAATCCATTTCTTTAGTAAGTATATTTGAAACCAATTTCAAATAAGTAAATAAGAACAGAGTTCTTCAAGTTCTATCATAGATCCTGCTTCTTTGCAATTTATGCTGTAAGATCTTGGATTGGTAGTTTTTGACGAGGTGTGATATGTGGAGTCTGTTATGATGTAATGTTCCCAGTCCCAGGACCCATCCTATATGAACAACACAAAATTAAATAAACACAATTTAAAATAAAGGAAAATATGTCTGATGAGACCATTGGACATCTTTCATAATTCAATCCTTTTTAATGTGACACAAAGCAATATACTTTATTCATACATACTTACAAATTGCATAATTGTGTGACCTAACATCTTCTCTGGAAGACCTTTATTCATTTTCTTCTGCTAACAATCACTTCTTTGTTGGCCTATCCTTCATATTTATAATAATGTTAATGCTTTTTGTTTTTATAACTAATATGTGAGAAGGAAGACAATTTTTTTAAGATTGAGAACGATGATATGTTTGATGCTAAGGAGGTAGGAGAAAAAATGGGGAAAATGTTTTTTGTTTGCAGGCAGCTTAATTTTGTTACTTACCTTCATGGAAAAAATCAGAATAAGTGTAGGGTAAACTATGCAAATGATTTAATCTAAATAGATTTGGGAACTTTTAGTAGCTAAATTGAGAATTATATTCTAAATATGATAGGGGATGTTAAAGAAGAGACAACAAATACAAAATGGAGTCATTTGTGCTAAACCTACATCAGCAGACTTATTACCTGAGACTTATTACTTACCCAAATTGTGGTTTCACCCTCTACCAGAAATCTTAACTGGTCAGTGTGGAATTTCCTGGTCAGCACTAGTGAGGTAATGTGCCTGATAGACCCCTGCCATCTCCCAAAGAAGAGTGACTCTGCTTGAAACAATCTACTCTGCTAGTAACTTCTTTGTCCCATCTCCCGCCTATCAGAGCCTTTCATTTTGTACAGCTCTTTGGAGCTTCTTCCTATCTGCTAGATGGGATGCTGCCTGAGTCATGGATCATTGAATAAAACCAGTAAGATCTTTAAAATGTACTCAGTCCAATTTTGTCTTTTAACAGGGATTCCCACCCCCCAAAACCCAGGATAGCACCTCACTTAAAGAAGGAATAAAGAACAAGTATTCTAGGAGGTCCAGGAAAACTGAAGAGAATGGAAGGAAGTAATATGAAAGCTACTGAAGTTTTGAGGTGTTCCAATTGTGGGACCATAGTGCCCAAAGACAAAATATATCAAAGCGAAACATTCCCGCTGGCTTGGTGCTGCAAATCCCAGAAGTACATTCATGTGGGAGAAGGCAGTCCCCACATTATTAATAAGCTTAAAAATAGATTGAAATTAATCTCCTTTAGGTTATCTGACTTCTTTTATATTCTGTTCTCTCCCTTGTGTTTAATATCACTGGGTTTTAATCAGATTACTGAAAAATGTTCTGAACCCAGGTTAGGATTTAGCATGAAAACAACGGAAGAAGAGAGAAAGCAAGTTTTTTGAGTAAGGTATTTCAAATAACTCACCACAATGAAAGTGATGAGGACTCCTGAAGGGCAGAGAGAAGCAGAGGAAACTCATGTATTTGACACAAGAAAAGCTGAGTAGCCAGAAGAGTTAGTCAGAGAGAAGGTGCTGGGGATAAAACGTTGGCAACAACTCCCTTAGGAACTGCACTCTGAAAATCCAAGGTTTAATACAAGCTTTTTTCATTAGTCTAAGTGTTTCTGCACAAATAACTTGTCATTATAATTCAGTTTCATCTTAGAAATTGGAGGGGCAAAAGACCTGTGAGGTCATAGTGCCTGTCACTCTGGTGCAAAATAGAAACAATGGTTCTAGGTACAGGATTGCATAAATTAACATAGAAATAGAAAATATAGAACTATTTTTTTCTATAAAAAGATTTAAGAAGTACAATGTTTACTTTAGATTTTTCTTTTTTAATTGAGATCTTTGGGCAATAGGGCTCTTCAATAAAGGCTGAGGCGAGTGTTTTAGGACAAATAGTAGGAATGGTAAACAGCATCATGGTGTAAGGACCCATGGATAAGAGACTGACCTATTTTACTCTGTAACTTTGATACTGATGCTTAATCCCTCCCTGCAAGAGTTGCAATTAAAAATAGCAGTAGGATGCTATCTCAGATCATTGCTATGGAGAGCATTAAGCTATAAACTACATTTTAAAATACTCTTTAAATGTATTCTGTTAAGAGAAATCCAGATGGTGTAATTTATTTCCCTTCATATACAGTGGAAAACAATTGGTGTAACTGATAAGAAAACATGACTGATTGATAGGCATATTCAGATATGCTGATCCAAAATGCTCTGATCTTATGGTAGCTTTTGTTTGTTGTTTTACATTCAGAGGGAAAAAAAAAGCAGAAGAGTATTAAATCACAAACAAACCACTCAGCTCCCAAACTGCATAAATATTATAGAAGAGTGAAGATATGAATTATCTGAAAATTGTTTCTATGCTTTGGACTGTAAAACAATGTGGCATCCATAAATAATTTTACCCTCAGTATTTGTTCTGTCTTTGAAAATTTAAGTCGTAGAATCTCTTTTCATCTCTAATTTCAGATCGCATTTATTTCACTTACCTCTTCATTTAGCTGACAGTGATAATATGCCTGTAAAATATCATTTTTTTGATCATGTGTTTTTGACAGACACGTTTTTGTTTCTTTTCCCTGTTTCTCTAGGCTAGCATTCTGTCTAGATGATGTACCCCTGCTGGTGATGTCAGTCATCAAACACTATAGCAAATGATGGGAGATCAAAGGAAGCAGGAGATGGTTTAAGTGATCAATCAATTTAATATGTAGGTTGTGGAGGCATGGAAATATTCCAACCAACTGTAGCATTCCTGGCCAGATTTAGATATATGAACTGCATGTGTATGAGTTTAACTGAGAAATATGATTTGATGATTTATATACTATTTTTTTCTTTTCATGGCAGTTTAATTCCAGTACTATCCTACTGAGATTTCTAGAGCTTTTCCCTTGGGAGATGTAGTGATGGACCCATAATTTACTTTTTACAGTCTATTGAAGAGAAAAAGAGAGCCCAGAGTTTTTATTTGTTAATCAAAAAATGTTGTATGATGACAACAGTTTTTTTTTTTAAATAAAGGTGCATGCAAGTTTCAAAAGTGTCACCATTCAATTTTCTCAACAACTGAGTAATATGAATCTAAGAAGCAAGATTGCAGAGAAGGTTATATACAAGAGAGCTATTCACAAGCCTTCATATTGAAAACTCATAAGATGGATGCAAGTAACAGGGAATTTTAACTTTAGACAAATAATAGCAATTTCTAAGATCTTTGAGGTAAAGCATTATAATTACAAATGGAATAAGTGTTTTTGAGCAGTCTTAAGAATAATTGTAAGTTTAAGTGATTAGGGTCTGCAAATAGCATCTCTAACTGCATATCAAAGAACAAGTATAAACTATGTTCAGCCTGGGATGGGCTGTTAGTAATTTATTAGTCTTTTCATCCTCACAGAGATAATGATCTTCATCTTAAGTATTCTAGTTGGATTTGAATAGCTGCAATATACAATAGGCATGTACATTTAAAATTATTTTGCACTAACTGATTAATTTAAGTGCCCTCCCCCTGACCCTTTTGGTTGGGATGAAGTCCCACTCTTAACTTATTAAGATCTCCATCTAAAAATTTATTTACTATTTGCATAAGGTTCTTTGTGTGGAAAATCTTAGAATCTCATCTGAATCCTAGCTGCCTTTACCTACCTTCTCCTCTTAGGAATCCTTATGTATCACAGCTTTCACAAATGAGGCTTGAATGGGAAAACAGAGTCTGTTCTTTCTGTCTGAAAACTATTATTTTCTGGATGTGGCTGTGGAATGTTCTGCCTGATACAGTTAACTTGGGCTATTGTGTTGACAAAAATTTTGCCCTCTATACTACGTCAACAATTATCCTGGATTGAGGATTGACAGATTTATGAAATTTGTTCCACGTGTACTATGAGACATACTTATACTAAAGATATTTATGTGCAATTCAAACTTAAATGGGCATCTTGTATTTTACATGACAACTTAAAGGACAAATACAAATTAAAAATAAGTGGTGTAATACTATCTGTTGAAAATAAGGGAGAAGAAAAGAGAAAAGGAGGGAGTGATTTCCTTCTCCTCTTTTTTCGTGGAACATTTTCCTTAGAAAACATGCAGTTGTAAGCACTTTCCCATCTCTTTGAAATGTATATACTTTCTTTTGAAGACTAGAGAGGTCCTTTTTTAACTGGCTTTTGTCACTTCTTATGTCCCAAGGATGTCTTTCTCAGGAATCTGGGAGTCATCTCTTTGAAACATCAAGGGAGAGCCGGGTTTCTGTGGGAAGGTTGAAGCCTAATTTCAGTGAGCATGTTGTTCCTCCTTGCAAAACTGCTTCCTATCATGAAGCTATGAAAAGGTTGTTTTCCTCTGGAGAAAGACACCAAGTGAAAACAAATGGTCCCTTCAACTGCCAGATGAGTCTAGGATGAAGTGTAGTGTTGTCAAGTCCTCTTACTTTAGGACTAGGCAAAAGAGATACTAAGTCAACTACTAACCTGAAAACAGGATTGACAGATTTACCCAATTTATCCCCAATATGGCATGGGGCATACTCATACTAAAAGTGTATTATTCTCAGAAATTTGTCTTTCTTGTTCAGTATTATTTGTTGAGATTAATCTTCATTCATGTGGGCAATTGTAACATTATTTTTCACTGTCATATAGGTTCCACTGAATGAATAAGCCTCAATTTTTTTATACCCTTTATTGATGATAGAGAATTGAGATGTTAATCTAACCTAACAATTATTTATATTTTGAATACTTTATTTTATTTTTAAAGTATTTTTTAATGTTTATTTATTTTTGAGAGAGAGGGAGACAGAGCATGAGCCAGGGAGGGGCAGAGAGAGGGAGACACAGAATCCAAAGCAGGCTACAGGCTCTGAGCTGTCAGCACAGAGCCCAATGTGGGGCTCGAACCCATGAACAGTGAGATCAAGACCTAAGCTGAAGTCAGACATTTAACTGACTGAGTCACCCAGGCACCCCTGAATATTTTAAATTTAAAGGAAATAGATGAAAAAGCATGTGATGTTTATAAATAAGGTTATTAAATATTATAAAGTATTGATTGTTATAATACTGACTCATAGATTCAATTCAATCTCAATAAAACTCAAAAAAATATTCATGGGACTTGACCAAATGATTATAAACTTTCTTTGTAATTATAAGTGGTCAAAAATAATTAGAAGAATCCTGAAAAAAAAAAGAAGAAGAAGCAGGGAACTTGCCCTATCAGGTAATGTAATTTATCATAAGGATTTTATAAAATGTTACACGATAAATGTGAACAATGTGACATTAGATTATTAATGTGAAAATAGAAATAAAACTATTGAATAGACTAGGGAATCCAGAACAGATCCATGCTCATATGCAAATATGCTACACAACCAATTTGCTCTGCAGAACACTGGGGAAAGGATGACTATTTACTAATTAATTTTGAAAAAATTATTGTTGGGAAATAATGCTTCATGAATATTTTCATATTGCAGCACAGTCTAGTATTAAATGACAGGCATTCCTTGGAATTTAGAGATAGGGAGCTGCTCAGGAGAGATTTAAAGATTCATCTCCCCTGAATCCATTGGCATAATTTCCAAAGGACATAAACCTAGAAATCTTTTTCTCTATCTAAGGATGATTTGTCTATTTTTTAAAGCAAAATTTTCTTTTTCATTTTAGAAAGGCAAATGTATAGATCTGACAGCTGCCCCATATAGATAGAAGCTTCATCTTTTTAGGGATCCTCTACTATGGTACAAACCCCACTTCATATGTAGGTATGTCTGAACATCATCACATCACTCTGTGTGGGAACATGTGCTACTAAGATGCTTTGCAGATAAATGGTGTGATGTGTGTGTGTGTGTGTGTGTGTGTGTGTGTGTGTGGTGTCACATGTTTACTTGCAGCAGGTTAACTTGTTAACTTGCACATAGGGTAATATCTCAGATCCTTTATAGTTTCAGATACTAGTTATCCTTTAATTGAAAACAAAAAGAACTCTAGCTCATTTAGTATATAAAAATCATTTCAAGACAGATTATCACTTAAATGTGAAAAGCAAATCTCTAATGTTCTAAAATGAATGGATGTTATTGTGTTGTGTTATGAAGGAATTTCCTTAAGTTTTGTTTTCATGGGAGTCTGACAAAATACCTGGAAGTGATATTGTCACTGAAGCATGGTGCGTGGTGCTATGTTTCAAAATGCCATATGGTTTCAACCTTTTAGAGCTTATAATGTGTATATGAACAAGAACAATAGTCTGGACATGTATGAAATACCTGAAGTTTGTAACTAAAGACAAATAGAAGAACTATGAAAGTTGATGAGACAAACTGGTAGTAGGGTATAGGATATGTCAGAGCACAGAAGAGAATGGTATAGGATATATAAATCAATTGCCTGTAAATTAATATAGGCAAAATACAATGACAGCCTCAGAGTGTTTAAGGTAGTAATAACTAAATAAAGTCACAAGTATAAAGGATCCATATCTTAACAATTATTCTAACCTGTGTGATTTGCAATAATTTTTTAAACTCTTGCATTTACTTTTAGATAACCAAGTGGAATTATTACTGTGTACCTCATAGATTATATCTAAAACAGTGATATAAATTCTGAAACTATCAAAATGAAGACTATGAATATAACTATATTGCTTAGGAACAATAATCTATAGCAGAGAAGAGGTAACTGAGGGGAAAAAAATGAGAATCTTCATCATTTGAAGGCCAGGAGTTTCTAGTTCATGAAGTAAAACACTTAATTTAGGTATATTATTGAAATTGAAAATTTAATTAAAGGGAGAATAAGAAAAATACTTACACTATCAAAAATTGGAGGGTAAAAAGTTTGAGTATTGCTCTGAGAGCAATTTTGATCTATTTACTAATTATGTATTAGTTAAACAAAAGCTGAGTGACAGGCAGTATTCTACCACTAAGAATACAGCAGTGAAAAAAGAGACATAAGTTTCTGCTTTCTTGGGACTTAAACATAGTATGTGGAGATAGAGGATAACTTATAAAACAGGAAAGTTACATGTAGTCAGGTGAAAATAGACCTAAAGGTCTATAATGGACATACCAAGTAATAGCACATAAGCCTATTATTTAAACTTGTAGGTGACATTAGCAAATAATTTATAAATAAATTATTTAAAATAGTTCACAAGGAAGAAAAAAGGGACCTGGAGCAGGATATTATTTTATATTTTAAATACATCTGTAGTGTCAGATTTTTTTTTTTTACTATTTGCAAATATTTTAAGATTCTAAGAAAAATGGAAGAGTGTATGATTCAGCAAAAGATGGCAAAAGAACATTAAGAAAAACTCACATGAGTATAGTATCATGGCAAGAAAGATAGAGGGAATCTTTCTGGAGTAGGAAGTGATTTTCTACTTGATTCCTCAAGAATAGTAGCCTCCTTAGAGAAACTATTCTCTCTCTCTCTCCCCCCCTTACTCATCTCTTTCTCTCTCTAAAATAAATAAATAAACATTAAAAAATATTTCCCAAGTTACAATTAATCTTTCACTAGGAGTAGGTACTTTTGCATTCCCAGTTCCTTCTCTTTCACAGATAAAATCATTAAATATTTCATTAATACCTTATTTCAGGATGATGAGTGATGTGGCAAGGTGTATGTATACTTACTAATTGAAAGAAATCTAATACTATAGAAACGGAAAATCACATAAGGCCATAATTTGTTTTTTTTTTAAATAAGGCCATTTTTTTTTAAATTTTTTTTTCAACGTTTATTTATCTTTGGGACAGAGAGAGACAGAGCATGAACGGGGGAGGGGCAGAGAGAGAGGGAGACACAGAATCGGAAACAGGCTCCAGGCTCCGAGCCATCAGCCCAGAGCCCGACGCGGGGCTCGAACTCACGGACCGCGAGATCGTGACCTGGCTGAAGTCGGACGCCCAACTGACTGCGCCACCCAGGCGCCCCAATAAGGCCATTTTTTTTTTGTATTTTTGAAACTTAGTGCTTTAACAACTTTGGACAATCCAAGACGATGCTCAAGAAAACTTACCTAGAAGATTCAAGGAAACTGCATGGTTAAAGAAATGCCCTGTCAGGAGCAGAGAAGGGTGTGAGATTTTTATCCTACAAGCTAACAAGTTGGCCAAGTCAGCCAACCTCGGTTTCAATGATGCTGGTGGAAGATCTGAAATTCCTGGATCACAGAAAAGAACTTTACTATAGCTAGGCAGCATCAACTTCATGTTTGCATAGTTCCTCTTGCTCCCAAGTCAATGAGATGATGCAGAAACACAGCCAGGTGAATTCCACACATATGAGTTAGTATCAGAGCTAAGGAAACACAATTTCAGATAATTCTAATCTTTTACAGTGCCTTCTAGCAAACCTGTCTGAATTTTGACCTGAAGAGGTATTAACTTCCTTATCCTCCACAGCAAACAGATCTGTAACATGATCTTGAGGGTAAGAGTCACCCTATCTTCCAGGGCCATTAGCTCTACAAATATCCTGGACTGTTAGTGCATAGAGAAGTTATTGACTGTGCTGAAGAATTTTGAGATACACAGGGAAAACTGTTTCCCAACAAACACCTCAAGGGCTCTTGGGCCCAGCCATGTTTTTTTTTTTCTTTCTTTCTCTCCCTCCTCCCCTCTCTCTTTCCCTTCCTTCCTTCCTTCCTTCTTTCCACTTTCTCTCCTTTCCTCCCTCCCTCCTCTTTTCCTCGCCTCTCCTCTCCTCTCCCCTTCCCTTCCCTTCCCTCCCTTCCCCTTCCTTTTCTTTCCTCCCAGAAAAATCTCAAAAAGTAATACAATTTGTATTTTGTATAAATACCTAGTAGTGCAATTGCTGGGTCTTAGTGTAGTACTATTTTTAACTTTCTGAGGAACCTCCATACTGTTTTCCAAAATGGCTGCATCAGTTATACTGTTGGTGGGAATGCAAACCAGTGTTTATAGAAGCACTATCAACAATAGCCAAATTATGGAAAGAGCCCTAATGTCAATCAATTGATGAATGGATAAAGAAGAGGCGATAAATATACATACAAAGGAATATTACCCAGCCATCAAAAAGAATGAAATCTTGCCATTTGCAGCTAAAGTGTATATTCTAAGCATATTAAGTCTGTAAGAGAAAGACAAATACCATATGATTTCACTCAGATGTGGAATTAAGAAACAAAGCAGATGAACATAGGGGAAGGGGGAAAATGAAAAGAAAGGAGGCAAACCATAAGAGACTCTTAACTATAGAGAACAAATTGATGGTTGATAAAGGGTGGGGTGGGTAGGGGATGGGTTAAATGGGTGATGGGTATTAAGGAGGACACTTGTTGGAATGAGGACTGAGTGCTTTGTGTAACTGATGAATCACTAAATTCTACTGAAACTAATGTTACACTATGTGTTAAATAACTGGAATTTAAATAAAAACTTGAAACAAGAAAAAATAAAAACCCCAAACAACAACAACAAACTCTCTATGTGTCTATAAATCCGCATGTTTGTACTTGAGAGATTTTCCCATTTGTGTAAGTGTGAAATGCTTTCCAACTATTACATCTCTTAAATGAAAGGAGCTCTGTTTTCATTGATTTATTGGTATTAATAAGTGCTTAAGTAAATAAAATATTCCCAAATTTTCAGAGGATAAAGAAATCAAATCTGAATTATTAAGTATACAGTATTTTAAGGAAAAACAATCCTTAGAGCAACTGCTGGCTCACAAATATTTTCAGAATCTATGTTCATAGTTAAGATAAATTTTTAGACTGGTATAACAATTTTGTGTGTCTTAAAAAATAGTAAATAGCTATGTGTATTTTTCTTGAGGATAATACACATGTATATCTTATTTATTTGCTTATTTATCTTTAACAAATTTGTATTTGCTTTAAATGAAAAGTCATTCTAGTTACATTTGAGTTACTACATATTTTATACTAGTTATCTGATCAAGTATGCTAATATAAATCATAACACAATAATTATAATAGGTTTTTAACATCACTATTTTTTCTTTGTCAGTCTAAACTATTTCTAAGAATATAGTTAACTTAAAACCTTGAATTATTAAAGTGAGTTAATTAATGAATAATCGTGGATATCTGAGTAATCTCTTAGGAAAAGTGAACAATAAAACATTGATTATGAAGCATAGATTTAAACTTATGTACTCTCTTTTCTTATTTTTAGGTGCTATAGAGTGGTTTTCTTTTTTAGTCACATTAACAAATATGTTCATTTTTACCACTTTAAAAGAGGTGTAAAGAAGAGGTTTACAACTACAGAAAGTTGTGTTAGGTATATTTTGAAGCTTTGCTAACCTGCTAAAATACTTGAATATAGCACAGTTCTAAGCTTTCTATCTCCCACTTTTCTCTGAATTAAAAGTTATCTATTCTGATTAAAAGTTATTCATGTGGGTAGTTTAAAGTATGCAGAAAGCAATAATGACAAAGAAATAAAACCATGCATGCAAGATAATAGAAAGAATTTTAATTTTTTCAAGGGTAAATAGCTTTGTCCTAAGGGATAGATATAGATTGTCTCAGAATATGTAAGAGTATAACAAAAGACATAACTTGAGGAAGTATAGCAAGTTATAAAAGGTATGAGAAGAGTGGATATTATTTGCCTTGATTTATAAAACTTTAAAATAGTTTTCTATTACTACTGTGAAAAATTATCACAAATATGTGGCTTAAAACCTCCCAAATTTATTATCTTACAATATTGGAAGTCAGACTTCCAAATTGGGTCTCACTTGACTAGGATAAAGATGTCAGTAAGGCAGCATGCTTCCTGGGACTCTAGGAAAACCTTGTTAACTTGTATTTCTCAGCTTCTAAAGGCTATGTCCATTCCATGGCTCATGGGCTCTTTGCAGCCAGCAATCACATCACTCTGACCTGTGCTTCTGTAGTTACATCTCAAGAGCCTAAAAAACTCACTTGTGTCAGGGCATAAGCTAGTATTCAGAGGGCTCATTTTTGTTGTTCTTTGTTCAGGGATCAGTCCTAAGCTTCCAGTTGTTCAAATTCTTTTTTTTTTTTTTTAATTTAAGTTAAAGTTAGCTAACATGTAGTGTAGTATTGGTTTCAGGAGTAGAATTTAGTGATTCATCACTTACATATAACATCCAGTGCTCATCCCAACAAGGGCCCTCCCTAATGCTCATCACCCATTTAGCACCTCACCTCTAGCAACCCTGTTCTCTGTATTTAAAAGTATTTTTTAGTTTGCCTCCCACTCTGTTTTTCTTATTTTCCCTTCCCTTCCCCTATGTTCATCTGTTTTGTTTCTTCAATTCCATACATGTGTGAAACCATATGAACTTTGTCTTTCTCTGACTGACTTATTTTGCTTAGTACATAATTTCATTCTTTTTGATCCCCAAACAATATTCCATTATACACACACACACACACACACACACACACACACACACGTCTTTGTATCCATCCATCAGTCAATGGACATTTGGGCTCTTTCCTTAATTTGGCTATTGTTGATAGTGCTGCTATAAACATTGGGGTATATGTGCCCCTTTTAATACTTTGGATAAACACCTAGTAGTGCAGTTGCTGGATTGTAGGGTAGTTCTATTTTCAATTTTTTGAGGAACCTCCATACTGTTTTCCAGAGTGGCTGCACCAGTTTGCATTTACACAAACAGTGGAAAAATGTTTTCTGCATTTTGCCAATGTCTGTTGTTGCCTGAACTGTTAATTTTAGCCATTGTGACAGGTGTGAGGTGGTATCTCATTGTGGTTTTGATTTGTATTTCCCTGATAGTAAATGACGTTGAACATATTTTAATATGTCTGTTAGTTATCTAGATGTCTTCTTTGGAAAATTGTCTACTCATGTCTCTGCCTGTTTCTTCACTGTATTATTTGTTTTGGGGGTGCTGTGTTTGATAAGTTTATAGATTTTGGATACTAACCTTTTATCTGATATGTCATTTGCAACTGTCTTCTCCCATTCTGTAGGTTGACTTTTAGTTTTAGTTGATTGTTTCCTCTGCTGTGGAGAAGCATTTATCTTGAGGAGGTTCCAATAATTCATTTTTGATTTTGTTTCCCCTGCCTCTGGAGAGGTGTCTAGTAGGAAGTTGCTGCAGCTGAGGTCAAAGAGGTTGCTGCCTGTTTACTCCTCTAGGGTTTTGATGATTTTCTGTCTTTTTTTTTAAATTTTTTTTTTAAGAGAGAGAGAGACAGAGACAGAGACAGAGACAAAGTGTGAGCTGGGGTGGGGCAGAGAGAGGGAGGCACAGAATCTGAAGCAGGCTCCAGGCTCTGAGCTCTCAGCACAGAGACTGACGTGGGGCTCGAACTCATGAACTGTGAGATCGTGACCTGAGCCGAAATCAGATGCCTAACTGACTGAGCCACCCAGGTGCCCCTGTTGGTTTCCTGTCTCACAGTTAGGTCTTTCACCCATTTTGAGTTTATTTTTGTGTGCGGTGTAAGAAAGTGGTCCAGGTTCATTCTCCTGTGTGTCACTGTCCAGCTCTCCCAGCACCATTTGTTGAAGAGACTTTTTTCCATTGGGTATTCTTTCCTGCTTTGTTGAAGAGCAGTTGGTCATACATTTGTAGGTCCATTTCTGGGTCCCCTATTCTTCTGCGAGTTGTTCAAATTCTGAAAGCTATGGTAAAAATCTTTTCTGATCTTTTCATTGTTTCGTGTGGGGAAGAGTAAGTCCATCTTAATCCAGTGAAAATCCCAGAATACTGTTGGCATTATTTTTAATGTTCTACCTTATATGGGTATATCAAGCAGCTCATTTTTTTTTAATATTTATTTTTGAGAGAGAGTCAGAAACAGAAAGAAACACACAGAGACACAGAGAGGCAGAGAGACAGAGCATGAGCAGGGGAGGGGCAGAGAGAGAGAGAGAGGGAGATACAGAGTCCAGTGCAGGCTCCAGGCTCTGAGCTGTCAGCATAGAGCCTGATGCAGGGCTTGAACTCACAAACAGTGAGATCATGATCTGAGCCAAAGTTGGACTTAACCGACTGAGCCACCAAGGCACCCCACTCCTTTCTTTTTTTAAAATCTCTAATCCACAATTAAGTAGATTGTGCTTTTTAAAACTGAAAAGGACCATTCCAATTTCTGATTTTCACTATTTCCTCAAAAATCAAAAACAATTGTTTTGCTGAGTCTTTGTAGTGATAATGGTAATCACTTATTTGCCTCCAGTTCTGTCCTCTGTCTTATCAGAGTATAATTGGACAAATTACTAATGCAACCAAGGCTATGATTGGAATGTTACATATGAGAAAAACCTCATTTAATCAGGTATGACAAGCCCATATTAATAAATAGGGATCAACCTAATATTTGGAGCCAAATTCTAAAATATCCTCCCAAGAAATCTGACTTGTTACCTGGATTATTAAGACTTAGTCTCATATATTTAGAACTTACAGGTAAATTTCTCAGTAAGAAATTCAATATTTAGTAACCTTAACATTTAGTTAAGTCAACATTTAGTAACCCCCCCAATATTTAGGGACCTTAACAAATCTTACAGAATCTCAATTCAAAGGAAATTTACCCAAATATATTGATATAACAGTTGAAGTCTAATGGAGAGTGTGCATTGGGCTTGGCTCCTTAGCCTCAGGAATAAAGAGTGAGTCATAATTTTGAGAGCCAATCTATGTATGATTCCTTGTGAAACTCTACACACAGAACTTAGTTATTTGGCACTATTGGTTGCCAAAACTACTCAAGTTTGATCTACAGAACAAAGTCAGGAAGTTTTATTGAGTTAAATAACACCCTTGCTTTACCTCTGCAAATAATCAGGCCAATTCTAATAAGATCAGCTTTTTGTGAACAAGAATAATTTTTGGAGATTCTGACCACAACCAGGAGAAACTGTCAAAACAAATAGCCACAACTTTAATATAGGTAAAAGAGATTACTAAGCATTCTTGTAGTACAGTGCTAGGTTTATTTACTGGTGATTTTCAACTCTGTAGGGCAGTGGTTAACTTGTGGAATTTTGACTGGTAGAGATGTAAATAATTCTGTCCAGTAGAAAAGATAACCTTAAATATTATGGCATATAGATTTGTTGGACACTAATCAGTTTTGAATTTTACCCAGCTATCTATCAAATTTCATATCTTTATTATCTATTTCTACAGTTACACTTAATTGTTCTTTAACCTGGTCATAACATGTTACTGCTCCCATTATTAAATAGTAAGTTAAATATCAACTTTGAGAAGTATTTATTTTATATTTCTTTGAAGGTCATATTTTTTAACCTTTTGAAAGTAACATATTAAAAAATTCTATTGGAAAGATTCTATTATTCCTGGATTTAAAGATGAATACACTTACATATTGTTAGGCTTTGTAACTATCTTAAGGTCACATATTATAATTAGACAAAGTAAGGTTTGCCTACAAGCATCTGGTTCTCTAGAATATATTCATATTCAGCATTCTATATAAATACAGTCACTTTAGAACAATAGATCCCATTACACAATACCTCCTTAATAAAAAAATTGAGATAAAAACAAGCACGTTTGCAAAATTTCCCTACATCTGAATGATTAGAATATTGTATACCCTCAACAGAATGTTTTAAACTCAGCCTCTAATGCAATTCTGAAAGCTATCTGCAAGAGAAATTATAAAAGAATAAATCACAGTTGATGATTAAGTCTGGTACTTGACCTCAAATAATACTCTCTCTATATATATATTTTTTTGACCATAAGGTACTCTTAAAGTAAATGTATTATTTTTAATAAACAATTTAATAAAGATTATCAATTAGGCTGAATACATGTCTTTCTGCTACAGCCAATAAGATTTGAGTTTTTTTACTATCCTAAATTACACACATCTTATGTAGACAATCAAAATTAATTATATCAAACATAAAGTTTCATATTTGAAATGATTCCACTTTGAATGAGGAATCATAATTTAATTATCAAATAAATAAAACATACACCTACTTAAGATACATTATACTATACAATAATTATGGCGGTCTCATACAAATATAATCATAATATATTCAAAATCAGACATTATAAATTTCTTCAAAGGAAAACCTAATTAACATGTTCCATTTAATGAAATTAATATTTATTAAGCCATTTATGTGCTATATTTTCCATTAAAAAGAGGATATAACACTGATATTTAAAACTACATTCAGTAACAAAGCCACATAAAATTTAAATAAATGTATCTATGCATCCTCTGTTGTTTACTATCTTATGCATGAAACTACAATGATGAGCCTTAATTTTGCATTTATTTTTTAAAAAAACAAATTGCCTTCTCTTCTAGATGAGTTGGTGGAGTTTTGGAAATTTGACAACACCCATAGAATCCACATTGCCAAAATAGTGAACACATATTACATTGATTTGCTAAATGTACTTTGAAGTAACAGTAACTTCTGAATGGCCTCTGCAGTATATTTTCTTATTTGAAGTGAATGGGATATAGACTGTTCTTGTACTATATCACAAGAATTAGTTTCTTGGGATTAGCATAATGCAATTCTCTGAATCCTCCTTTCCACTTTACTGTTTCTATGTGCCTGTTTGTTTATAAGAAAGCACTATCACTCACTCCGATTCATTAAAGAAATGCCTAAGCAGCATAGTTCTGCATAATTCTGAGCATCACTTTAAAAATTGTGCATTGAGAAAACTGGATCTGTGCAATTTTTTATTCAGCTTTAACACTTTATGTTGAGACATATACCAGATTTATTTCAGGGCTGATTTTGCCAAAATATGATCAAACTGCCATAAAAGTATATAAAAGCAGCTACACTTCTTATTAAACAGGTTCATTTTGATATGAATATTCTCTGTTATGGGCTAACAGGGAAGATATTTTGCTATTTATATTATGGAAAAATTATATCCAACTTCTATCTAGCATTTCATTGCAAAATATAACTCAAAATGGGAATAGATGATGCCAACTGGAGTGGGTACCATGCCTTACCTGAATATTTTGATCATTTTGAACAATAAGGGACCAAAGTGCAATGTACTGTTTTGAAAATTCAGAACATCACTTTGCATTGATCAATTATGTGGAACATCTTTGAACATTCACTGTTTTATACAGAGTTTATATTTGATCATGTATCTGTTATTTAATCTGCTTTACTGTCTATCAGGTTCCCCACACATAATGTAATCTTGCATAAAGCTATAAAAATCAGATTTTAAAACTGTCCAAATATCTGTAGATTTTGTGTCTGAAGCTACACACATTTTCCGATGAAAGGCCCTTTATATTCAGTTGATAGATTGTCAGCGGACTCATGCTAGCTACTTGGAGAAGTAGTGGAGAATTTGAAAAATAATATCTGTGAGTTAGGTTCAAATTAGGATAATGTTACAACGATACTTTCTAGCCTTTTGTTCCAATATCTCTGTTGACTGCTAACCAAGAGTCCTAACTAAAAATCCAGCTTTAAACCAATCAAGGATGATTTAATTTTTGTCTCTCCTTACTTCTGATTTCAAATATTCGGTCTGGATTTATTATTACTTTCATGATGTTCTGCTGACCTTGAGTGACTAATTCCAATATTAGCTCACGTGTGTCACAGGTTGATTACATGAGTGTGTATATTTGAGCATACACCTATATTTGTGTTTGCTAGAGCTTTTCCTCTGGAAACATTTATCACATGCAGTATATGAAAAAAAATATATATCATTGGCCCTTATGTTTAATAAATTCACCACCTAGAGTGAAAAGGGTTTATGTATCTGTGGTATGTAATGTGAATATACACACAAAATTGCAAAGAACACAACTATGAATAAAGGTTACATAATATGCTTGATATAAACTAATCCATTAAAAAAAAATCATTAACACCTATTCTCTGACAGGCATTGTTTTGAGCATAGGGGCTAGAAAGATAAACAATTATGAAAACACAGAAGAGGCTTTTACTCTGGATTGAAGAAATTTATAGAGATGTTACATGGTCAATGACATTTTAATTAATCCTAGAAGATAAAGTAGGATTTTTCTGGAAAATAAAATAGTAAGATGACAGTTCTTTCAGACAGGTAAGAAAAATAGAAGATAAAAAAGGGATAAAAACCTAGATTTTCATAGATTACAGGAATGTTAAGTAAGAGTTGTAAACTAATGGTGAAATTATTGCAAGAACAATGTTTTAAAAGAAGCACTAGAAAGCCAGAAGTTTTTGAACCCTTCTTTCTGACCTTTTAACCCATAAATTACAGAATGGAGGTTGAGGGACTAGAGAGCATTAGATTTCAGTAGAGAGGAAAGTAAAATAAACCTGCTTATTTTACACATTATAAATGACTTTTAAAAAGGCTAAATATTGGTCAAGGAATAGAAGTATATAAGGAAAAAATCGTGGAAAACTAATATATGTTTACTTATTTTGAGAGAGAGAGCATGGAAGAGGGGCAGAAAGAGAGGGAGAGAGAGAATCCCAAGCAGGCTCCATGCTGCCAGTGCACAGCCCAATGCAGGGTTTGATCTCATGAACTGTGGGATCATGACCTGAGCCGAAATCAAGAGTCTGACACTCAACCAACTAAGCAACCCAGGCGCCTCTATGTTTAAAAGAAATATAATAAGATTTACTATGGGAAAGAAGGCCAAATAATTCAAGGATAAAAAAGTGTTCAACATTATCAATAAATGTAGATCAAATAATTAAATATTAATTCATCATTACATTTTCAAAATTTGAATACATGCATCTCATATATACGTGGTGAAATATTTCAAACTATATTAGAAAGGTCTAGTAATCAATACAGTATGGTATTTGTGTAAAAACAGACACATAAATTAGTGGGACAGAATAGCAATAAACCCATGCATATATGCTCATTAATTTATGATAGAAGAGCCAAGAATATACAATCAGGGAAAAGACAGTCTCTTTGATAAATGGTGTTGAGAAAACTAGATAGCCATATGCAAAAGAATGAAACTGGACCACTCTTTTACAACATAAACTTACAAAAATTAGTTCAAAATGGGGTAAAAATTCAAATGTAAGACCTGAAACCATAAAACTTTTAGAAAAAAACATAGGCAGTCAGCTCCTTGGCATCAGTGTTGGCAATGGATATTTTGGATTTGACACCAAAAGCAAAAATAAACAACTGGGACTAAATCAAGCTAAAGATTCTCCACAGCAAAAGAAACCATCAACAAAATTGAAAGGCAACCTGCTGAATGGAAGAAGATATTTGCAAATTGTATACCTGATAAGGAGTTTATATCAAAAAAAATATAAAAAGCTCATACAACCCAACAATCTAATTGAAAAATAGGCAGATGATCTGAATCAATATTTTTCCAAAAAAGATATACAGATGGACAATAAGGATGGAACAGAGGCTCAACATCACTAATCACCAGGTAAATGCAAATCAAAACCACAATGATGTATCACTTCACATCTGTTAGAAAGGCTATCATCAAAAGGATGAAATACCAACTGTTGGCAAGGATGTAGTGAAAAGAGAACCTTCATACACTTTGGAATGTAAACTGGTGCAGCCACTATGGAAAACAGTATGCAGGTTCCTCCAAAATTTAAAAATAGAACCACCATATGTTTCAACAACTCCATTTCTGGGTATTTATCCCCCAAAACCAAAAACACTAACTCAAAAAGATAAATGCATCACCATGTCCATTGCAGCATTATTTACAATGGCTGGGATACAGAAACACCCGAAGTGTCCACCAGTGGTTGAATGGATAAAGAAATTGTGATATATATTCTACATATTCCATATATATATATATATTCAATGGAATATTATTCGGCCATAAAAAGGAATTAAATCTTGCCATTTAGAAAACAAGAATGGACTTGGAGGGCATTACATTGAGATAAGTCAGACACAGAGCAAAATACTACATGATCTCATTTCCATGTGGAATCTAAAACAACAACCAAAACAACAAAAGCTAGCTCATTGATACAGAATACAGAGAACAGATTGGTTGTCACCAGCGGCAGGGGGTGGGAGTGAAAAAAATTGGTGAAGAGAATTAAAAGATACAAACTTCCTGTAATAAAATAAATACGTCATTAGGTGGTAATATACAGCATGGTGACTATAGTTATTAATACTGTTATTGTATATTTGAAAGTTGCTATAAGAGTAAATCTTAAAATTTTTCCCCACGAGAAAAAAATTTCTGTAACTGTATGATGATGGATGTTAACCAGACATTGTGGTGATCATCTTGCAATGTACACAAATAGCAAATCATTACGTTGCATATCAGAAATTAATAAATGTTGTATGTTAATTGTACCTTAATAAAAAATGTGGTGAAATATACACATTATAATGCTTCTTTTTGGAAGACAACTCAGACATAAATATTTTAACATGTTCATATTCTTTTGCCAGTTAACTGTAATTGCACAAAAAATAGCTTTAAAAGGTAATCGCATTCAGCCAAATATTTATGCACTGTGATTTTTATTCAGCTTTATTTACTGTACTAGGAAATTGGGAAATAAAAAATTAAATATTTAAATACATAATATTTAGTTAAATATAACCATGTATGGGAATACTATATAGAATAGACTATTATACAAAAATGAAACTATGTTTATAATAATTTTATCTTATATATGATAAAACATGAAATGCAGAAAAGTAAGACACAAAATTTTAAATACAGCATTATCTTAAGTATGTAAATATGTATTTGATACACACACATGTTGATAATTTTTTATTGGTAATAAGATTATGGGTAATTTTCATTTTTTAAAAATTATATGTGCTTCCTTAATTTTCCACATGGGATATATATTTTTTCTAAAGAAACAGACTATAATTTTTAATATGAACATACGAGAAAATGCCTGAAAGTATTGTGGCAGTTGAATTTTTGCTTTTTATAATAAGTAACACAGGACATTTGACAGTAGACAGGGAAAAGAGCTGATTCCTGCAATGGAGGAGTGGATACAATAGCGGGAGAGAGACCTATGCCTACATCTCTAATTATAATGCACGGGGAGCAAGAGGAATATGCTAGTAAATATAACAGCTTTGAAGGCAGTAAACTGGAGAGCAAATTTACTTATGGCAACAAAATGTTTGAGACAGTTCACGAGTTATTTACTAAGACTTTATCTCCTCATCTGTACAGTGGGAATAATAAGGTAAGGGGACATCTGATACAGCATGGCCGGGGTTATTACAATGTGATAGGTATACTGAAGGAATACTAAGATAGCATTAGGGACACAGAAGAAGAAGCAATTAATTTTGTCTTAGAAGGCTTAATGAAGAGATTGTATTACTCTGGACCTTGAAGGTTCAGATGAAAATCAAATCAAAGCAACAAATAAACAATGTTGTAAAAGCATTGGTCAGACTCTGGAAATATTCGGGTCCTTCAGGGTATGGATAGGGCAGGAAAAGGTGGAGGCTACGGAAAAGTGGGCTGAACCAGGATACGAAGAGTATGTTATGCTTGGGATTTATTGTGTATCAAATACAGAATTTACTATATATTTTAAAGCAAACTCTATGATTTTAAAAATATAATTTTAGTAGGTTGAAGGTGGAAAGAATGAAGTGGTAGGAGACTGGAATTGTACACCAGTTAGGGGTATATTACAATTATCTGTGCAAAATATAGTTAAACCTTAGACTAAAAATGTTGTCTAGGTGAAGGTGGAAAAAATGTATCTATTTGTTTTGAGATACTTTTGAAATATCCAGATGGATAGATCTGATTTGTAGTTTGTAATAAGTGAAAACCTGACCCTGCTGTTTGCTAAACTGTTAGGAGAGACCTGAGAATTGAAAAATAAACCACAACTTGTATAATAACACCATGACTTTTAAAATTGTAAACCAAGTCAAACTGAAACCATAATGTTCTTACAAAATATCTAAAGTCAAGTTAAGAACAAAACAAAACAAAACAAAACGAAACAAAGCAAAACAAAACAAAACAGTAGGTTAGGAGCACCTGGGTGGCTCAGTTGGTTGGGTGTCTGACTCTTAATTTAATTGTGATCCCAGGGTCATGGGATTGAGCCCCGTGTTGGGCTCCACACTGAGCATGAAGCTTGCTTAAGATTTATTCTCTCTTTCTCCTTCTGCCCTTCTCCCCACCCCTTGTGTATGCTCTCTCTCTCTCAAATTAAAAAAAAAAAAATTAAAATAAAAAAAAAATCCAGCAGTTTATTTAGAGATATATGGTCCAAGATGATCATAAACAAATTGATCTGAAATTTACTCTGCACAAGTTCATGTGTTCTGAGAGACTGAATATAAAAATGGACGATGGCCAGGCCCTAAATGACAATAGAGCTCTAACCTACCACTTCTGTAGCAACCAGAGCAGGAAGCCAAACTACAACCTCTACAGTAATCAGTCCAGAACAGTCAGTGACTCCCAGCTTCCATAATCATTGTCCCTACTTCCAACTCAGGACCAACCAGACAAAAACCAAATATGATCCCAAACCAATCACATACAATGTGCCACTTCTAGTTACCGTGCCTCCAGCTTCCTGATGCAAACAACTTTCAGTCAGAAGATATTTGAAGCTTTCCCTTTTTTTCCAGTATTCCTACACCTGCCACTTTGAAACTCAAGTGACTGTCTTTGACTCCCATGCTATAACAACCTCTGAATAAATAACCTCTGTACTTATCTGTGTTGTCTTTGTTTATCATTACAGCTTTAAAGGTAAGAACACTGACTTCTGCAGTCTACAAAATCTAAACCATCCCTTTCAAACTCTCATATACCTAACTCCTGCACAAAACCTAAGTACCCTTTCTAACTTACTACCTATTAAAGACAGCCCACAGTTATCACATTAAGTAATCTCCCTTGTTACAGCAAGCAGTAAATTGTTGTTGACAACAGCTGTGTTCCTGACAGTCTGGCTGATGAGCATCTACAGCTGAATTATATGTATAGAATAAAATACATATATTGGGTGAAAAGAAAAATAGAGTGAAAGAAGTTAAATGTAGAGATCACTTTAGAAAGTAAAAATAATTAACATTGTTTGATATGCGCTAGGTACTATAAGATATTCTCCTTATATATTATCTCCTTTATTCACCCAACCTAACCAATGAGTGGGTCTCACTAACCCCATTTTATGTGACAAAAGAGTATGCAAAAAGTTAAAGGACTAAAAAAGTATGCACAAATAACACTACAAGTGACTTTTGCAGAGACTGACCCCACAGAATTTAGTCATAAGACTAAAATGCTTCAGAAAGTCAAAATAGACTGAAATCCAACAAGATATGGGGCACTTGGGTGGTTCAGTTGGTTGAGGATCCAATTCTGTTTTTTTTAATTTTTAAATTTTTTTAAAAATGTTTTTATTCATTTTTGAGACAGAGAGAGACAGAGCATGAGCAGGGGAGGGGCAGAGAGAGAGGGAGACACAGAATCTGAAGCAGGTTCCAGGCTCTGACCTGTCAGCACTGGGCCTGACACAGGGCTCAAACTCACAGACTATGAGATCATGACCTGAGCTGAAGTTGGATGCCCAACCAACTGAGCCACCCAGGTGTCCCAAGGATCCAATTCTTGATTTTGGTTCAAGTCGTGATCCCAGAATCATGAGTTGTGGGATTGAGCACTGTGGCAGGCTCTGCATTGAGCTTGGAGCCTACTTAAGAGTCTCTCTCTTTCTCTTTCTCCCTCTCTCTCTCTCTCTCTCTGCCCCCCCTCCCACTCTGCCCCTCTTCTCAGCTCATGCTCTCACTCTTAAAAAAAAAAAGTCCAAAAAGATCACCTTCAATTCTAGATCATTAGTAAATCTGAGGAGAGCAGCTTCAGAATTGTGGTGGTGGCCAAGGCCAGACTGCCGTTGAGGACCTAAGGGACACAAGAAAGTGGGAACAATGGATACTGACTAACTTCTCAAGAAATCTGGTTGGAAAGGGGAAAATATAGTAAGAACTTTGAGGAGAGGCATGAATACGGTTAATCATTTCCAGATGAGAGGTCACTGAGATGATTATGAATAGAAAAAAATGGAACCCGTCAAAATTGAGTAGCTGAAGATACTTTTTAACAAAAAATGAGACTGTTTAACAGAGTTACATTTTGGAAAAAACAAGGGAGTAAGGAGTCAATGATTAATAACAGAGTTTAATGTTTACTATTGTTAAATAGAGGCAAAACTTTGTCCTGTGAGAGTAAATGTGATTTTGGGAGATGGTCAAGGTATCAGTAATTAAGTCCAGTGAATATATTTGATGACTGTGATAAGTATTATCATTTGAAGCTCAAATTAAGATTTGATGATAATATTGTGATGTGTATTATCTTAAGACATTTTTGGCCTTCAGAAATCAAAAGTAATTTCAGTATTTTCAGCATTACAGAGGCACTATGTATTGTTTCCTAACAAGTTAACAGTTAATGTTGATATATAAATTCCAGAATATTCCCACACATCCAGTTTCTACTATGAATTTAAGGAAACACATTTGTATGTGGTGCGGTAAAGCTGAAAATTCAGAAATAGTCACATACAAGAGGATAACTAATGAAACAACAAATATATATTTGTCTTACATATATATATGTACATATATATGTTCAATCAAGACCCATGCATGTATATATATAGTCAAGACAAAACAATTTTTCATTTCGTTCATCTTTGTGAAAAACTGTAAACACTGCCAAAACCATACTCAAATCTTGAAATTTTAATATTTAATCTGTTTCTATGAAAGAACATGAGCAAATGTAAATTTTAATATGATCAATGCATTACATCAACTTACAAATCTATAGTGTATAAAGATTGATAGGATATGACAAACTGAGATCCAAACCTTTTCTAGAAGATCTAGGGGATCATTTTCTTTTTGATATAGATATAAAAATTTCTGCTTCAAGTTTCTCGGTTAGAAGGGAGTTTGAGTTTTAATCTTTTTGACATTCTTTACAACATTCCTTGTCTTCATCAAAAAGAAACATTTATTGAATTTCTAGGATGTGTTAAATTTTAGTAAAGATAATAAGAATCTGAAAAGGAAAGTCACCTTTAAAACAACAACAACAACAACAACAAAACAACAGGGAAACATTTCCTTTTTTATGGCCCAAACCGGATTCTGTTTGTACATTCATTGTGAGTATTTATTGTAGAACTAAAAAAGCTTACTGGTGAGTCAGTTTCTCTCTCATCTTATTGATTGTAAGAAAAACTTAAAATGACTACCAAGCTGCCAAAAGATCTTTATAGTTAACGATAATTTGTTAGTATAATAAACTATGAATAGTTTGCAAGCTCCAATTTCCAGAATATGCATAAAAGATGATTAAATAAAAAAAGTGACTAAACAGAAAGATACACGGCACTGACGATTGGAGAAAACAGTGTGCTTGAAATGTATTCACTTTAGAGCCAGAATCAAATCTTACAAAGTCACATTGTTTCATTTCCAAAGGACTGACTTTAATGGAGCATTGTGTATCATAAAACAACCTTGGGATGTACTCCTCCTGTCATTCTAAAGTGCCTGATGCATGCTCTAATCAAAATAACAACTATCCATAGATAGTGCCATAGGCCATTTACTCTGTTAAAGAGTTTGATCTCCTTCAAGAGTTTCACATTTCACTCTTATTAACACCTGTTTTTTCCTCTCAATCTCTTTGTGCCTAGCTATAAGCCAGAGGTGTGATTTGGGAAAAAAGGCAACCATAAGTGGCAATAATAAAATTGCTTTGTGTGAGTTAACCAAGCCGAAATAACAAAAAACCCAAAACACTGTCCAAAGTGTGTTTAGCCAGAATCAGCAAGCATCACACTTGTTATGAGATTTATTTTCATTATTACGAAACATATTCTTCATGTTGATTCTCTTTCTCAAACGCTACTGTATGATTTTCAAGTAAATTTAAACTTTGTAGATGATGATGATTTTTTTTATTTATGTAGATGATGATGATTTTTTGAGATTATCATCAATCACACTTGGGCTCTGTGCTGACAGCTCAGAGCCTGGAGCCTGCTTCAGATTCTCTGTCTCCTTGTCTCTCTGCCCCTCCCCTGCTTGTGCTCTTTCTCTCTCTCCCTCAAAAATAAATAAACAAAGTACATTGGCATTACTGATAGTTCTCATATGAGCTCTAAAAATTCTTGGAGGTCAAACAAACCGTATTTAAATTTCTAACTTTGAAGGTTATTCAATCTCTGTCACCCTTGCCACCTCTCACATTTAGGGAGGTATATATTACACCAATTCTAAACAATGTATCCAGGGATGATTGTAACTGAAATGCAAACTTCTAGGAAGACTAGGAATATTTTTTCTCTTTCATACATATTCTACCTCTAGAAAATAATGCATAAAGCTTCCTAGCAAAGAATATCCCCCAAATAGTACATCCACAAAGTAAGGGAATTTCTTATATTTCAACATAGTTGATTTTTTAAAAATTTTCATTTATGGAGAGAAGATTTAGGGAAGAAAACATAAAAATTTTAAGAAAGTACATCAAAATGCATTATGTGTTAATAATCCTAGAAATAATTGATACAGTATTATAAATCTATTTTTAGGATTCAGACCAGAAAACTTAAGTAATATTCTCAAACTCACACAGCAACCTCACATAGATGAAAGACAGGATTTTAGACTAGGACAAATGTAGCAAATTTTTTATTTCTCTTTGTCCTTCTTCGCCTTCATTTCTTACCTCCTATACCAAATGATTCTGGTCTCAGGAATGAAACTTAAGTTAATATTACTGCATTTTTTTAGCCACGTTATAGGATTTTCTGTGCCCAATATCCTGAAACCAAACTACTATTTCACGAGAAAAATGTGTTTTGAGTTGTGAACAATCAATATGCAAACACTTATTGGTTACAATTCATAGATAAGACATGGTATATGCTCTGATTAAAAGATGGATCCAATATAAAATGTTCAATATGGGAAATCAAATAACCCTGAAAATTACATCATTTGAGAGTGAGTCATCAGCAGGTATGTTTCACAGGGAGTGGATTTTAAGCCTTTGAGCCATAACTTGTTTTATGGCAAGTTGTTAATACTGTAAGCACATCAGAGACAATATGATGCTATTACGAATAAAATCTTGGCAGAGACTCAGCATTCAAATTTCCTGTTTAGAAGTCAGTAAGGAAGATATTTTTCTTTCATGTGTATTAAAGAGAAAGGAGACATAACCACTTTTACAGAAAGAGGAAGAATGCTGAGATGGAGAAATACGGGTAATGCTTGCTGAGATAGAGCAGGCTAATCTACTTTATTTTCAGACAATATCTTTGGACTAAAATTTGCAATTGTGCCTAAGTTAAATTTGTCCTTAAAAATATTTTGCTTGGCTATAGAATGATGTTTCAAGTCCCACAAAACCCAGCACAAATGTAAGGTTAATGCAGGTATTTAATTTTTGAAACATATATGTTGTCTGATTATGTTTCCTGAAACTAAATTTATGAAACATAAATTCTTTCACATTAAACTGATTCAGATTTCATTGGATAAATTTCCCTATATGTTTGTGTATTTCTAGTAAGTTTTAGAAATAAAATTAAAAGTTAAGAAATATTATCAGTTGATAAAATATGAATTCTAGTTTACATCATATAAAGCTATTAATGAACAAAACAATAACCAAAATTAGAAAATATTTTTATATTTTAGATTATTCTTTAGAGAGTAGTTAGAGTATTCTCTCTCTCTTTCTTAAATACATGCATACACAATACATCCTCATATATCCATATCCCCAAATGTCAACATATTTATTTTGTAATTTTAACCCTTAGAATTAGGAACCCTCATAACAAATTTAATTGATATCAAAACAGTGTAGTAATCATGTATGTAGTTAAGTCTTGCATTGAAATGCTAAATACTGACATTAATATCATTAATCATTAAAGTTTCAGGGAGTAATTTTAGAATTACATATTGGACAATAGGTAGGTTTTAGTAACAATAGTAGTCAGAAATGTAATTAAACAGAACTGTTTAGTAATTGCAATTTCACCTATTATAAATTAAATCCATAGTTAAATAAATAACTATATTTGAAGGTGATAAAGAAATTCCCCTTATTTCTATCAACCGCTTGACAGAAGCATATTATCATTATAGTTATCTTCACCTACATGATGCAAATACATAGGCTTTAGCAAGAAATATGGTATTAATGGTCACAGAGAAAATTTACAAAAATATTTTATTAGTAAAATGAAAATTTTCCAGATTTATTGAGATATAATTGATATCTATAACATTGCATAAGTTTAAAATGTACAATGTGATGATTGAAATATGTATATATTGTGAAATAATTACCACAATAAGGTTGGTTAACACATCTATCACCTCACATACTATACATATAATATATATTTAATGTTTATTTATTTTTGAGGGAGAGAGAGAAAGAGCACAAGCAGGGGAGGGGCAGAGAGACAAGGAGACAGAGAATCTGAAGCAGGCTCCAGGCTCTGAGCTGTCAGCACAGAGCCCAACGTGGGGCTTGGACTCACAAATCGCAAGTTCATGACTGAAGCCAAAGTCGGCTTTCAACCGACTGACCACCCAGGCACCCCTCACATACTATATTTTAACTTAATTTTCCAAAAATGTATTTATGGTTATAATTATAAAACATTAATTCCTGATAAATTTTAAAACACCTATAAATATAGATATATGGAAATAAAAAATAATTAAGTGACTAAATATTCTCAACATTGAACGCTTTCTTTTCCTATAAGCAAGGAATATGATAATTTGATATATATCCTTTTGGACATTTTTCTATGTTTAGGTTTTTGTGTGTGTTTCTGTATTCAAGGTTAAAAAACATAAATAGAACTGTATATGCTTTTAGGTAACCAGTCTTTTTTTAATCAAAATTTCTTTGGATTGTCTTTCATGTCAGTATATAGATACACTCCTCATTCATTTTAACCACAGCATAGCATTCTATACTATAATTATAACATATTTTATTTTTTGTATGAAAAATACTGCAACTAGCACCCTTAAGTATATATGCAGGTTTGTCTATACAAGAGATGTCTAGATGAATAACTTCTTGAATCAAAGGGTACATGCTTTTAAATTTTGATAGAGACAGCCAGTATGCCTATCCACCATTCGTTGACTGCTTATCATGTTCACCAGCAACATTTGATAGAGCCAGTTCCCATACCCAAAACAAATTCAGGTAGAATGAAGGAATCATCTTATAACTTTTGCTCATATCATCATTCCAACAACAATCATTATTATTTTAAATTGTTTCTGATACTAATGAGGTTATTTTCAATGCATTTTGGGGGTTATATGTTATGCATGTTTGCTGTTCTTGGACTGTTTATTCATGTTTCTATTAAGTTGTTTCACTTATTTTATTTTACGATTTTTCTAATACTATATATTGCAATCCTTATCTGAAATAGAGTTCTCATGTATATGGCTTTTGTGTGGCCCTTTTTAAAAAAGTTTTATTTATTTATTTTGAGAAAAAAGAGAGAGAGAGAGAGAGAGAGAGAGAGAGAGAGAGAATGAGTGGGGGAGGGACAGTGAGAGAGGGGGGAGAGAGAAAATCCTAAGCATGCTCCCTGGTGTTAGCATGGAGCCCAGCGTGGGGCTTGACCTCAGGAACGGTGAGATCATGATCTGAGCTGAAACCAACAGTTGGATGCTTAACTGACTGAGCCACCCAGGCAAGACCCTTATTTTTTTTTTGTCCACCTTTGTATCTTCTTATTTCTCAGACAATCTGATTCTCCCTGCCTCCTAATTTCTAGGAAAATTCCCTAAAATGTCCAGCAAACCAGTGGTATAGCTCCATGATTTTCCTTTCAATTATATATTCATTCTTAAGTACATACAAATGTATCTGCTATCTCACTAGAACCTAATGAAAGTAAGGACTTACATGTATGTATTCAAATACACATTTAGGCCAAGTCTGACATTAATGATTTATTTTAGAGTGACATATTTTCCTGTTGAATTGAAAGACATTTTCATGGGCTCTTGAATCAATCAATCTTTGCCTTGAACAGTAGTCCCTTCATTTAATAGCATGCTCCCAAATTAATCTCTCTAGGACTTATTTTTATATGCATAAAAGATATAAAAATTCTAATAATTCTACTTCATAAAGTTCTAAGGACTAAGTGAAACAGTAAATACAGTTACTTATGAAGTTCTAGAAATAAGTAAATTTTTACTAATTAGTGTTTTTCTTGTATATGTTTGGTGCTATGTACATAAAGGGGATGTCTGTGCCCATGCTCTTTGTGTTATTAAGTGCCAGATGGAAACATTATATATGAATTCAACCCAAGGTGTGAAGACATTTAAATAATATCCAATTTTTTTTAAAGTTTATTTATTTTGAGACAGAGTGAGAAAGCATGAGCAGGGGAGAGGCAGAGAGAAAGAGGGAGAGAGAAGATCCCAAGCAGGCCCTGCACTGCCAGTGCAGAGCCTGATGCGGGGCTCGAGCCCATAAACCATGAGATCATGACCTGAGGTGAAATCAAGAGTCCAAGGCTTAAGGGACTGCACCATTCAGGTGCCCCAAATCATATCCAATTTTTGGTTATACATACATTAGTTACTAAAATGGTAATCTTTCAAGAACAACACATCTAGTATCTTATTTAGAGCTACAGCATATCTTCCCTTCTTGCCAAAATTTACATCTTAAACCACTTACTGTGAACCAAGGGGAATATATGCTACAGAGGGCTGAGAATGAGAGAAATCCCATGTGAGTTTATCACTGGTTTCTGGGAACTTAAAAAATGAAGTGTAGATTTAGACTGGTAAAAACTGATTGCATAGAAAAAGAGAAAGACACTGTATCTTTAACTTCAGCTCTGTTGAAACATTAAGTATGTGTAACTTCATCTTAGGCTTATTTCTTATAGCTCCTTTTGTCTCTGTTAGCACATAAATGCATGTAAAATAATTAATGATTAATGGTCAAATAAATGATGAATGTATACATAACTGCACTTAACTTCATACATTTCAAATGCAGAAATAAGGACATGCTTATTTTATAAGCCCTATTTTGCTTTGAATGAATTTTACATACCTGTAAGTATTACTATCTTGAACTTTCACCTGCATTTCTGGACTACATACATATTTCTCACTTTGTATATTTACAAGTAGCAAATGGGTTCCTCCTAGATTCCTGGACTCTTGTCCAGAGAGCAGGAAATCCTCACTTTATACAACTTGTGATACTCATGAATTTCAGTGTATAAAGGTTTAAATAACACCAGTCCCCCAGCAACAAGGTGTAAATTTAATTACAAGGGTAGATTAATCATAGTTAATTGCATTAAGTACCAAATTTGCTGCTAGCTCTTCAGTCCACAAATTATGCAAATAACACATGCACACCATGATTTGTCATCCGCATTACTTCTTTCAGTCTGTTGGTGATTGATCAGTGTGCAACTGTTGTTTGGTACATGCACAGACAGCAATGCGAGCAGTTGTGTTGCCTCCTTATATCCTAGTGATAAACCAAGGTGGCATGTTGGAAGAAAGAATAATCAATGGAGGAAACTGGCCCAAAAGGATGAAAGTACAGCAATGAAATAAAAAGTCCGTGTTCTGAAAACGAAAAACTTTTTTAAAGTTTATGCATTTATTTTTGAGAGAAAGAGAGAAGCAGAGAGAGAGACAGAGAGAGAGAGAGAAAGGCAAAGAGAGAGAGGGAGACCGGAGACAGAGAGTCCCAAGCAGGCTCTTCTCTGTCAGCACAGAACTGGATACGGGGCTTGAACTCATAAACCTGGAGCTCATGACTGAAATCAAGAGTCAGAAGCTCAACCCACTGAGCCACCCAGGTGCCCCTGAAAATGAAGTTGGAATCAAATATAAACGAAGCTGTAGACTAAATGAATGACCATACACCTGCTGGCATTGCCACCATTTGAGAATTCTAGATTTGCAGCCAGAGAAATTTAGTGAAAGCAAACTTAATCAACATGACTGAAAACAGTGGTTGCAATAAAAAGAATGAAGATACATCAGAGGCATAGACATTGGCAAAATGTCCACATTTAAGAAACTCCTGGATATATTTCACAACATTGAAAGTTCAAAGGATAAAATGTCGGGAGCTGATCCAAGCTTATATTTGATGAGAAGAAGGCAACCATTGTTCAAACTGTATAAATGAGTCTTTTTTTTTTTTACAAAAAAAAGGACAGTTTAATTCTCAGTGTTTCCTATTTTTAAATTACAGTGCACTACATAAATATTAGCATTTACACGAGTTTTTAATTTCTCTATATGTTTATAATTTGTACTAATAAACTTTTTAATGGTTTGACAAAAATTTTTAGAAGTCATACAACAACTGTAAGTTTTCCCATTGACTACTAAGACAGATGGTAACTAAAATTATTGTGGGGATCATTTCAAAATGTATAAAAATATCAAATCACTATGATGTACACCTGAAACTAACAGAATATTGCAATTATGCTTCAATTAAAAAATATTGCTTTGTATGATTTCAGCTTACAGGGTAATTTTCAGTCCCACACTACAATACAAATCAGGGACTTGCTGTAAATATTCACACTTAAAATGTTGTCCTTAAGCCCCACATATAGTACATCAGCAAATCTTGTTGACTCAGTCTTTAAAATGTATTCAGAATGTATCCACCACATTTGACCACTTTTCCTCTTATCAACAGTGGTGACAATGAACCATTATGTCTTGATTTTTTATTACAACAACCTTGTAACTAATTTCTCTGTTTTCATCTTCTCAGACTATTTACATCAAAGCAACCAGAATGGTTTTGTTTAAACTGGAGCCCGACCACATTATTTTCCTGTTTATAACCCTCCTATGGCTCCCATTTCACTCGGAATAATAGCCAAAGTCCTAGAAATGGCCAGCAAGGCTCTACAAAGATCCATCTTCCTAGGCCCTTGACTCACTGGCCTTGTCTCTACTGTCTGCATCAATCACTGCTGCCACATAGTCCTCGTTCTTTTCCCTCAACCTTTGCAGATAAGTTACAGCCTTATGAAATGTTCACTTTTTGGTGCTCTTCTCTGCCCGGAAAGCAGTTCAACTACCCATTCACAAGTCCTTCTTTTTCTCTTACGGCGCCATCATATTCATAAGTCATCTCTGACCTTTTAAATTGTCACTCCTTCCCAACATGTTATTTTCCCTTCTTTGCTTTCTTCTTCTTCAAAACACTTATAATTTTTATAATGTGAAAATATTCTGTATTTACACAACAAAACATATTGTTATGTTAATTGCATTTTGTTATATTATGATTTCCTTTTTCTCCTATGAGAATGAAAAGGCCATAGCACACAGCTTTTCCTCAACCTATATTTGATGAATACATGAATAAAAGAATGAAAAAATGGGTCCTTATGGGTGATTTCTCACATGATGTTATGAGCTCTGATAATTCTGATTGCCTATTGTGAAGGTGCTCTAAGATGTATCTAATAAAATAGTGCAATCCATGTGGGATTCTCCAGCTGTGGTCAGAGATATCACACAATATGCTGAAAAAATCAACTACCAAATCTTATTATTCATTTATGCAGCCTAAGATTGTATCTAGGTGATTTTTTTTGATACTATACATTTTTAGATCACAGTAAGGTTGCTGTTGACCCCCAAAGTTATTTGTTTGTACATATAGTATTTTTTAATTAAATATTTATAGGTGGAGGAGTGAAATGAAAGGCTGAGGTAATTTCTTCTGTAGAGGAAAGCTGGACTGACTAGGGATGGTTAAAGCATAAGTGTACTTAGGTGACTCTCTGAGTCAGGCTGTACAGTTGTACTGGAAAATTTGCTAGGATTCTAGCATTAGTTCCCTGTAAAATCTCTAGAAACTAAAACACTCACTTCAGATTTCCTTTGATTTGTACGATACACAATCACATGCATGCCTGTGTGTGAGTGCACATGTATACTTGCAAAATAAGATAACATAAGCACTAAACACTTTTGGAATATTCAGGTAAGGATTCACTCTGTTTCCAAAGCAAACTGTGCTAATACTAACCAAACAAATATGTTGCAGTTGTTAATATTTCACTAGGTTAGCAGAAACTAGCACAGAATGGAGGGGTAATACTTTATCAGAAGTAATATAGTATAAGAAGCCGAGAAGGAGACTGGCCAGGAATAGCAGGAGTTCCAAAGGGAAACCATGACAGACACCAATTTAACTTGATACCTAAGAGGTATAGACATCAAGGGAACTGTTCCATGATCATAAAGGCATGTGCTACATTTATCTTCTCAATAAGGGGCTCACTAATCAGATATGTGCCTTAAAGTTAAATTAATCCCTAGATTTAAAAGAAAGTGACAAGATGTAGGAACTTCTACATTATTAAGAACAATGAAGATACCTTCAATAAAATGAAATACTTAGAAAATATTTTGCAAATGCAATTATAAATTCAGGACACCTTTTGGTTGCCATAGGAGAGAAAAAAAGCAGAAGAAATATACACTACTGAAACCAAATAATGTACACATTTTAAGAAATGGTAAATTCAGCTCTTTTGAGAAGTAATACTTCAAGTCAAAAGAACAACACAGAAAATTCACAGAATCTGAACTGTGGGGAAAAAATGCTAATCTGACCAGGTAGACAGGATTTCCTTATTGTCTCTGCTAAGAATAAGAAGGCAGGGATATCTGGAAGGCATGCTATGTTTCTGGAGGGATATATCAATCAAGTCATGATTAAGAATCTAAAGATATAAACATCCCAATGACTACTGTATATTACTGATCCATGATGGAATGAAGAATTCTACTTCATGAAACCTGTAATATAATCTCATTCTTTTTGATTTCCTGATTACATAACTGAGGACACTTAAGAAGTTACATACATATATATACATGTATATATATTTCCTAATTGAAGTTTTTATTTAAAAGGCAAAGTCACACTGAGCAAATTAAAAGTTAACTGTATAGGAGCTGTTTAAAAGTGGTTTGATTTTCTGGACCTATATTATAAAACCAGAATTAGATTCTGAGAGATATTCTGGGGAAAAGATTGCACATATGACTGGCATCTGCCCAAATCTGTCTGAGGATAAAAACAATGGTGTCATATTAACAGTAGCAATAATTCTTTCTCTATCTTGTAACCAGTAGATAATTTTTTTCAGAAAATTTTTAGCTAGTTATTTCCGGGAGATTCTAGAGACCATCTCATATGTACAGGCTACTTAGATACAATGTGATATCTATTGTTTTCTTTCTGTTTGATTCCATCTCTTTGCTTTTTATGTCTAATTCAGAAGCTTCAGATACGTATAAAGTCAGATATGTGCCATGTTATGCAATTGTCTATAATTTTGTCACCTGCTGATGCTACCAAAAGTTCATTGTGTTGACCTTCCAGGAATGCTACTACTTTGTGGGTAGCCTTCTGAACTCTGCCACTAAAACCACTCATGCAGCTATTAAGTTGATATCCTACCTAGGTCATACTATATTTTTTTGCATACAAGTGCAGATGTATTTTTCTCTTACTTCTGTTTATATCTTTGACTTTCAAGGATATTTGAGAGTCGTACAGAATTGTTGGTGAACTAGTTCTTTCTAATTTATTTACAGTTCCCAGGACTCAAATAAGAGGTGACTAGGGATGAGTCTGAAGTCAGTGTGAATTGTGCCATCATGCACTCAAAACGGTCCCTGCCTTAGTTGGGGCATTGTTATGACATCAACCTCCTGATCTTTTCTCCTTCTTCTCTTAGCATAATGTTTACCCAAGTAGCAGCTTAGTTTATGATACAAATAGTTTCCAAATAGACATGCACAACCAGTCCTTCAGACATACCCAGGAATGTTGGGATCCTAGGAAAAGCTCTGGTTAAGCTTACACTTGAACTCTACATTATAAGTTTCAGAATCTGGTTGTAATCTGTCCAAGAAGAATTTCATCAGACAGTGCTAAATAAGGATGAAAAACTTTATTAAAGACCATTGTAAAAAGGGAGAGAGATTCAACTCAAGTCTGCAGAAACAAAAGATAGGGTGACACAGTGTAAAAGCAGTGGAGATTATTAGAAGGGAGGTTGTTGAATATGATTAAGTCATACCTGTTTTCTAATTGTTCCTTATTGGTTAGGTTTCTACATTCCCTCATATCCTGGAAGATATGGATAGTATCTTTCTTGATAATTACATTTTAAAGAGATGGCTCCTGGGCCCTTGAGAAAGACATTCCTGAGCTGTAAAACTTATAAGATGCTGAGAAAAGAATTTACTTCTCAAAGGGGAAGAAAAAGAATTTATAATTGCAAATTTCTAAAGCAAAAACTCTAAGAAAAGGTAGTTTGAGACCCCAAATCAGAAGGAAATGTGTTTAAAGTTTAGTCATGCTGAAGGGAACATTAAGGCTGTCTCCATCATAGGTGGGATAGTAAATGTCCAAATTCCATCATGCCATAGCAACCCAAGGAAAGGTCCTGAAGAAATAGTAAAAGAAAAATGATAGGGTGCCTAGGTGGTTCAGTAGATTAAGCATCTGACTCTTGATTTTGGCTCAGGTCATGATCTTGCTGTTCATGAGTCTGAAAGCCCTGTGTTGGGTTCTGCACTGACAGTGTAGAGCCTGCTTGGGGTTCTCTCTCTCCTTCTCTCTCTGCCCCTCCTGAGTGCTCTCTCTCTCTCTCTCTCTCTCTCTCTCAATAAATAAATAAACTTTAAAAGAATGATGACGATGGTGATGATGATGATGATAGAAAAGCTGCTTTATTGATTTATTTCTATGTATCAAGTACTGTGTTAAGCTTTTTACATGGATACTTTATTAAAAATAAACTACTGAGGTAGTGACCTTAATTTCCATTTTTCAATAAAGATACTGAGTTTTAAAAAGTTACCCAAGTTCACACAAACAGTAGCTAGTAGAGTCAAAATTCAAACCCAGGTATTTTGGTAGATGAACTAAAGGAACATGTATTACTAGCTGAATGCTGGCCATCCATACTTAGTCCTGGTAAACTAGGCTGGGTCAAATGGAACTGCAAGGATTAAATTAGAGTTTACTTAATCTAAGTCATTGTGTCCTAACTTCATAAGTTTTGTCAACTTTGTAGTTTATAGTGTATTTTTTGCAGTTTATACTATATTATTATTAACTTATTTTTCTCTCTCCTTCTTCTCTTCCTCCCTTCTCTATTGTAACCTCACCTTAAGCAGTAATACCAAAAAAAAAAAAAAAATCATCTCTATTATGATATAAAAGCATGCCAAGGGTGGGAGGGGAGTTCTGATTTATTTCCTGTTTATACTATTAATATAATTGGCATACAAAGAAGACTATGATTAATACAAATTTAATGGAAGAATAAAGCAATCAGTGACCCACCAGTGGGAAATGTATGAGACTTGGAGAAACAGGGTCTAAGATATGTCTGTAGGAATGAAAGTGGATCTAATAGCTTCTTTTGTCAATATTCCCAAACTTACATCCTAATATTATATCTCTAGATCTCAATACTTTGATGCTGAGAAAATTTGAAAATACAGAAGAATACATGAGTGAAAAAAAAGTGTAGTCTGTAGGAATGAACAGCAATAGTTTTATTAGACCATTAGCTAAATATAAGTGATTTACTATCAGAAAGCTACTGTTTTCTTAGGTTGTATAAAATGTGTTTAGAATAAATAAAATAAATGCAGATTTGAGAGATGGAAATGAGAGGCAGGGCATAACTATCTATTTTTAAATATTTGAATATTTCTCATGTGAAAAGCAAGTACATTTATGCTATGGGACTAAAATATCAGAAGCAAGATTAATTAAATATATAAGATAAAGAAGATCTGATTCCCACTAAAAACAAAGACTTCAAAAATAGCTTCATTGCTTGAAATAGAAATCATTGCCTTTGGAGTCAAAAATTTCTCCATTATTGGAAATGTTCATGAGAGATTTTGACTAGAGTATTATAGGATAGAATGAAAAACAGAATGATGAGGGATATACATATGTGGATTTAGATTTGTGATTTGTTGTTTCTGTGATTCTGTATGGTCTCACTTTAGTATGCAAGATACCTCTGCTGTATTTTGTTCTCTCCTAGAAGATATGAACCAACTGAACAATTCCATAGTGCTGCAACCAGAGTAACACTAAGCCTAGGAATTGGGGAAAAGTAAAAACCATCGTAGGTACTAGAAGCAATTATATTGAGTTAGAAGAGATTAGAGCATGAAATCCATTATCAGAGCAAAAAAGAGGCTGCTCCTGGAAAGGGAATAAGACCTAATTAAGCATACAGAATAACTAAAAGGGAGTTTTAAATTCAACTTTTAAAAGGAAGTTTTATAGTAAATTCTGCTTTGTTTTTTTACCTTTTAAAAAATGAGATTACATGTGGAATGCCAAATTACTCATCCTTGAAAGATTTTAAAGAAAGGATGAGCTAGAACCTTTCAAAATTTTGTGACAGAATTCTGTGATTTGGAAGAATACTGAATGGCATAACTTCTAAGTTTTTGCTATAATATTAGGATTTGGATTTTGCGGTCTTTTACATTATAGAAATAGATATGTTTCAGACATTCTTTTTACAGATAAGAGACTTCCCATGTGTAATGATTTTTCAAAACACCATCTGCCTTAAGGTTCTATTACTGTGTATTCAATGATATATTGATGTGGAAATTAGTATGCCACCTGGCTTATACAGTTTTGAATGAACTCTCCAGTACTTTGTTACGAGGCAAATACAATGGACCCATTGTGCTAGACAGTCCCAGTTCATTATGTTAGTAACTATCATATGGCTCTTATACCTCCTGCTTTTATTTAACAGAAGAAAACAAAATAAAAATGATTCTGATTAGTTCACTGGATCAATAAAGTGAAAAGACCACTTGTAGACTCGAGTACTATTATCCTAATATTTGTTTTCTCCTTTCGAGTTTTAAATCATACTAGGTATTATGTGAAATGGATCTAATGTTCCTTTCAGGTCTGTCCAGTTTGATAAGTTAATAATTATAATTTAATGTCCTACTATTAAGTTTACTAATCATAATTTATCAAAATATTCTGTCCATATTATCAAAACAAAATTTTAAATTGTTTTAAGTAGTTTAAATTTGTAATATGAGTAGGATGGTAGTAATGTACTGTATAACAATAAACTGTAATAAGAAATCATATTATAATGCTAATAGAGAATTTATATACATATATATTTATATGTCTATGCATATTCTTCACTTTTCTTGGGATTACACAGTCATATGTCATTTCATGATGACAGAAAAAATGTAAGTAAACATATTGTAAATGTGAATGCACTTTGGCTTGAAATGTTATATTTTAATGAAAATGCAATATTTGTCACATTTTCAACTTATGCTTTTGACACTTTGTCACTATGGAGCAGATGCGGAAATATAAAAAAACTTGAGAACATTTTAAGTAGGGTGCTAACAGTGACAAAATTGCCCTTTTTGAGAAGATAAACTATTTGAAAGTTACAATCACCATAATAGCTATATGGATTTTATCTCTACCAGCATTACAATAGGAATGGAGTAGTCACAAGAATCATAGTTAGCTTTTATTGAGTGGTTATTATGTGACAGTCCGTATACACAGCACGTTACATATATTATTACGTTATCAGAGCAAATTTAGAAATAAAAAATTTCCTATATCTCATACTTCTTCCCTTGTCCCCAATTTATGGATAAGAGTATTAAGCTTAAGTCGAGTAAACAGAAGATTTTGGATATTAGGCATGCAGTAAACTTGATTGTGAATAACTGCAGCATAAAGTGAAAGGGGTTTCTATATGGAAGGATGGCAATTAACATAAAATAAACAAGATGGAGAGAGGTAGGACAGGATAATGAGGGGCTTATATACTATGGTAAAAATTTCAGACATCACTTTGTACATGATTAAGAGCTACTTTAGTACTGTGAAAATGGAAATGCAAGATTAGATTTTAATAAGCAAGACAGACCAGTCCTGATATTCCAAAGTGATAAGTGCTATAAAGAAAATAAAGCAGATAATAGGACAGAGAGTGACAAATGGTGATGACATTGTGGGTTAAGAAGGTTACATTTGAACAGAGATCTTGATAATGAGAGATCCAAATGTTGAGAACAAATAAGTCATCTGAAAATCTTGTGGAGTGATAGTCAGGGGAAGATCAAATATCCTAAGATGGGGAAAAGTTTGGCATATCTTCTTTTTTTTTTTTTTTTTTTTTACGTCTGATCTTATTTATTTGTTCCTCTTACAACAATCTCATTTTTGACTGGACTCAGACTTTGAGGTAGAAGCTCTCAGAGAAGACAGCCTCCGTCTCTTGGCAATCTGTTCCTGGCGCTTTTCTTTGGCCTCCTTCATTCTCTTGGCCAAAAGCTTAGTGTATTATGCAGCTTCTTCCTTGTTTTTCTTCGTGCGCTGCTTCTTCAAAGCAATGCGCGGACGTTTGTGTTGGAGGACACGTGGAGTAACAAGACGCTGTATCTTGGGTGCTTTGGTTCAAGGTTTCTTACCTTCTTTATTTAGGGGCTTTCTCACAACATACTGGCGGACATCATCTTCCTGTGAGAGATTGAAAAGCTTGCGGATTCTGCTAGCTCTCTTGGGCCCCAGGCGACGAGGCACAGTAGTATCAGTGAGTCCAGGAATATCCTTCTCCCCTTTTTTCGCAATGACCAAGTTGAGAACACTGAGATTGGCATCCACAATGCAGCCCCGAACAGATTTGCGCTTTCTTTCTCCAGTGCTCCGTGGTCGGTAGCAGGAATGCCCCTTACTCAGCAGTAGGCGGACACGGCCATGGGTCAAGACACCCTGCTTCATGGGGAAGCCTTGTTTGTCATTGCCACCACTGATTCGTACCACGTAACCCTTCCATTCTTCCCCTAAAGCATCAGCAGCAACTTCTGTGGTTATTCGCTTCTCATAAAAGGTATGAAGTTTGCGTTCATCGTCCACTTCAATGAGTTTCTGGCAGCCAGTAGCTGGGAAAGAGATGTTCAGCTTCGTGGTGAGGCTGCCTACTGCCTCCGAGGCACCGGCATATCTTCTTAAGGATAAGCAGATTCCCATGTACATAGAACATAGTAAAAGAGGGGGAATGTGATAGGAGATCATGTCTGAGATGAAGGGTCAAGTCATGTGTGTGTCTTTGTGACACCATAGTAAGTCATTTGAATTTTATTCTAATAGCAATGAGAGTGGACAACCATTGGGATGATGTTTACCCAATGACTCCCCTAACCTGAGCCATTAAGTACATAACAGACTCATTAATCAGAAAAAGTAACACAGGAAGCATAGCAGATATGAACATAAGTAAGAAAGTAACAGAGAAAATGAGTTTAACTCTGAATATATTTAGTTTTAAGTACACTGGAGCAATTAACTAGAGATCTCCTAAGGAAAAATCATGCACTCTGTGGGCCTGTAACACAAGGAATGAAGGGTGAAACCTTGGAAGCAGATGAGGCCAAATCAGCAAACTAATACAAATGGAATGAGAAGAAAGATGAAACTCTCAAGGATTCAATTTTAAGAGGTGTCAGGAGAAATGGAGAGTTAGTAGTAAAAAAGACGGGAAGGGAAATTGGAGTGTATAGGGTGGAGGAAGGCAGTGGAGAAGTAGATTTCAAGGAGAGAACATAAATAGTATCAAAACTAAAGAAATTTCAAATCAGATAAAATCTAACATTTTTGATCATTTTTGGCAATGGAGGGACAGGATGAGCTTTGGCATCTTAAGAGAGTACTGGAATTAATAATGCTTATAAAATACGATTTATTCAGAAAAATTTTAGAACAGTTTAAAGCTTATAGGAGGATGCAGAGAATTTCTGACTCTTATCTGGGGCAGTGGTATGGAACAGGAATAACCAGAGTTGCTCTCTAGCCTTGGAAATGTTGCAAGCCTGCTCAGGTATTGTGCCATAGAGATTATAAAACTAAACAGATGTCAGTTTATGTTTTCAGTGTCCTTAATCACTCTTCTACCTCTGCCTTTTTGCTTAAACTACTAATCTCAATGTTTCTCCCCACTTCTTTCCCTCTTCCCTTCTCTCTTTTGTTTCTGTAATTCTCTAGTCTCATATTTTGTTGTCAGTATAATTACTTGCTGTGGGCCGAATCGTATTCCCTCAAAATTCATATGTTGAAGCCTTCACCCCATATCTCAGAATGTGATTGTATGGATAGAGGGCCTATAAAGAGATAATTAAGTTAATATGATTGCCATGAGGGTGAGTCCTAATCCAAAATTACTGCTATTCCTCCAAGAAGAGACTTTGACACACCAGAGATCCACAAACATGAAGGAAAGAGTATGTGAAGAGGCAGCAAAAGAGTGGCCATCTGCAAGCTGAGGAGAAAGGCCTTACAGGGAATGAACCCTGCTGGCACCTTGATCTTGAAATTGCAGCCTCCAAACTGTGAGAAAATAAATTTCCGTTCTTTAAGCCACCCAGCCTGTAGTCTTTGTTATGCAGCCCTAGCAAATAATACAGTGCCCTTCCTTACTCTTGTGGTTCTTCACTACCATCATAGGCCTCAGCCCATACTTTTCTCCACTTGCCTCCATCTTTTAAGTTTTCTATTCTGCATGTGCTCTTACTTCTGATAGTCCTAAACAATGCATTCATATTTTAAACAATGTACATAGATTTTAAGTCTCCAATGTAATCCTAGAGTAATCATCCATAAATATTTTAGACATTGATTTGGATGAAACTAATAATGCTGTGATGATAAAATCTGCCAATTGATGTAATTAGATGCAGTAGTATGGTGAATATGGTGCATGACTGAAGGAGTATCCAAGAAAAGGTCTAAAAAGAAGCCAAATCCATTGAAGCAAAACTACAGATCAACGTAAATGTTGAATATGTCTTAAAACTAAATTTATAAATATAGAGATTATATAGTCAAAAACACAATAAAAAAATCTTAGCTATATTAATTGATTGTTACCGATATATTTATCAGTGCAGTTAATTTTGTAATAAATGCTGATGTAAACTTAGATGTAAGGGAAGCAACTCTGTCAATTTTTTCCAGGCTGTTCATACTGCACTTATACAATTCCAGCTGCCATGATTTAAGAGGGGGTATTAACCAACCTGATTAGGGCCAGAAGACAGGATATTGAGTAGACTTAGTACCATTGACTAAAAGGAGAGACCTGGAAGGATTTTATAGTAAAGAATTAAAAAAAAAAGTTTTCATAATAGGTATCCTAAAATATTTAAGGGCTGTTATGTGAAGAAGAAATTCATTTTTTTCAAAGTGATCACAAAACAAATACAACCAATGAGAAAAGTTATAGCATGGCACATTTAATAATCTATAAAAATTCTTTTGCTTAAAAAGTAAAATGGTCTAATAAGTTAAGAAATTCTGCCATTGACAGGGCTCAGATTTTGGGTGAGCAAACATATGTTGCTAGTGTTTTATGGAATAGTAAAGCCTTTACTGGGGATTTCAAAATTAGGCTCCATGACACTTGGGTGATTTTCTGAAGTTGCTTAATGAATCACATATCATAGCAGGGGCAGAAAGAAAGCGGCTAAGTAGTTGATATTCTTCAATTCTGTCTTATTTCAAGTGTAAGAGGCTTGTTTTATAGCATTGTATACTGCCCTTCTCAATGACTATTTCAGACCTTCTTTTCCTCAGACTTCATCACTGTGGCAACTGTCAGGATTCAGGTAATAAAACAGAAGCTACCACTCTATATACTTAAAGCATCAAGAGATATTGTAGAGGAGGACACCTGGGTGGCTCAGTCAGTTGGGCATCCAGCTTCGGCTCAGGTCATAATCTCCTGGTTTGTGGGTTCAAGCCCCTATAGGGCTCTCTGTTGACAGCTCAGAGCCTGGAGCCTGCTTTGGATTCTGTGTCTTCCTCTCTCTCTGCCCCTTCTCTGCTCATGCTCTATCTCTCTCTGTCTCTCAAAAATAAACGTTAAAAAATTTTTAAAAAAGTAGAGATTGTAGAGGGAAATAGGCTGCAAAATTGTTGGAAAGACTGAAATGTTTAAAAAGGGAAGGCTGCGTTACCTGGAAGTCAATAACTTTAGGAAATGACTATCCCCCTGAAGAAACAGGCACTACTCTGGCCCAGTAGCTACAGAAACCCAACCTTATATTTTGCCCTTTCAAAAACGCTGGTGCTTCCTGCTCTTCTTACCAGCACTGGGGGCTTCCCATTGATAACACATCCCCAAACTTTGATGGTGAAGATGTCTGGGAAATGTGATTTCTGGTGTTATAGCACTTCTGATATGGGAAATAGCATTACAGGGAGCAAGATTGTGCTGAAATGCTAGAAAATCTCAACTGATGATGCAACCTCATCTATTATGAGGAAAACAGAAGTAATCAGACAAGAGCTACTTCATATGCCTCCCAGAAATGCATCAATCTGTGAAAATCCTTATTCATATCTTTATCTTGTATCCTTTTACAATGGAAGAACTGTCCTAACTATAGTTTTAGGCCATCTCCTCCACTGCTGCTATACAGACAAGTCTCTCTCTTCTCCAGAATGTCTCTTGCTCAATTGTCCCCATTATCAATATTTTAATATCTCGCTGAATTATTCATATAGGAATAAAACGTACTTTAGAATTTTCTATATTAACAATATCCCTTGACTCAATATCCTCTACCTATCATCTTACCTTTTTGTTCCCTTGTATTAAAAAAAAGTTCTTGAAAAATTTGACCAAAGAAACTATGACCTCATTTCACCTCACCTTCTATCCTCCATCTACCCTAATCTGTCTTCCATCCCCACAGCTCTATCAAAATCATAGTGTTCTATTTTTCCAAATTCAAACCTCAATTCTGTTTCTATTCTTTCTCTATCATATGCATCAAAACAGTGATTCTTTTCTTTTTAAGTCATTATTCTTTTGATTTCCTTTACATAAAATTCATCATTTTGTCTGCCATCCCTCTTGCACTCCTACTCCATCTTTTGTGCCGGATCCTCTCTCTTGACTCAAATGTTGTATTTTCCATTCTGGGTCTCCTGTTTTCTAGTTTAGCATAATTTTGAGCTTAGCCTATCTAGTTTCACATGTTCCAATACAACACCAATCTCTTTGAAACTGTGGATAAATATCAGATTAATTATGCAACTTCTCCATTAGGACATAAAATAGTCTAACTTGGCATTTTTAAAAGGGAACACTTGATTTCTTTCCACACTTATATCTTCTCCAGTTTTTAATAATGTGCTAAATGGGGTTATATTTCTATATCTACTAAATGGCTCATTCAAAACCAAAAGAGTTATTATTTGTTCATTTATATTTCTCATCCCTACTTCATTCCATCAGCAAATGCCATTACCTCTATTACTTAAAAAAAATCTAGACAGTTCAATTTTCTCCATCTCTCCTACCATCCACCTAAATCCACACCACTTCAACACTGACCTTGGAAATTGCAAGAGCTTTCTAACTTGTCTCCTTATTTCTAGTCTTTTGCTTACAATCCGTACTCCATCTATCCCCCTACAACTCTGCATAGCAGCCAGTGACTACTTCAAACTAAATCAGACCACTTTACTTACTTTGAATAATTCAGGGGCTTTCTGTTTTTAACTGAAGTAAAATTCAGTCTGCTCTCCCGATTTACAAAGTGTTACATGAACTGACTTTTATCTATCTGACTAAACTATTCTAAAGCTACTCTCTTGTTTGTCTGATAATTCCAGGGAACAGAATTTGCTTCCTATTTCTTGAATATGTCAAGCTTGTTTTAGCTTTAGGGTCTTGTCTTTAGTTAGTCCCTCTGTCTGGAATGGGCTCTAGCCTACTGGGATCTCTTTTTTATGCTGAGGAAGCCTCTCTGAAGCCCATCTAAAGTAACTAATGCCTCTTCTCACCAATTTTTTACTTCCTATGTAGTATTTATTACTAATTATCTATTGTACTTGCCGAATTTTCCTTTCTACTAAAACGTAAGCTTGTTAAGTATATAGATCTCCACCATTTTTTGACTACTAAATATTCAGTATCTAGAAAATAGATACTGATTGGGCTTAAAAAATATTTATTGAATGAATGAGTTGCAAGTTTGTCTGAAGAATTAATTATACATCTAAAAGTTTTTATTCTGAATATAATCTGTTACTCTGTAAATATTCTGTTATAATTAAGATTAGGTATCAGCAAATATATTTCCAAATAGCAAATATTTTTGGTTTTGAGGGCCATATGATTTTTGTTGCAACTTTTAAACTCCAGCATAGTAGGAAAAAAGCAGCCATAGACAATTGCAAATAGATGGCCATAAATGTGTTTCAATAAAATTTTATTTACAAATATAGTTGACAGTTCATTTTGTCCCATGAGCTTCAGTTTGCCAATCCCCAAACGAGACTTAAGACTTATAATTAAATAATATGCAAAATTATGTCAGATGGGCTAATTCTGGGGGAAAGCTCATGATATTCTGCCTTTTTATCTTATTTATATTTTCAAATATGTTTTCCATTCTTTTCATCTTATTTATCCCTTACAGCTACTATTCCAGTTTTTACATCATCATTTCTTTCTTCCTTTGAGTATTTTCACTTTCATCCATTCTGACATACTTATTTGTATTTCTCACCCTACCAAGGTACATAATACCACTTGCTTTTTTTGAAAGGAGGTTTCTTACTTTTGTTAGAGAGATACTTCTCTTCTCATGTGAAAAAGCAACATTTTTATTCTTTCTTGGCAAAGCTCTAACCATAGATAGATTCAGCCATTCACTTTTGCAATCTATGGTCCAAGAAACTGAATAAAATTGGAAAAAAATAATCCCTTCTCTGAATATTTGGGTCCATAATATAAATGGTGATTAATATTTATTGGGCCTTCATTATTTCCAATCAATTTTACTCTGTTTCTCTTGCCAGCATCTTCTTCCATTCTCCTGAGTAACAATGCCAAAAATTTTCAACCTTCTTTTATGTCTCGTCTCCCTTATTTCCACTCACTCTTGTCAGATGATTTTTTTTTTTTGTTTTTTCATCATAGACAAAATAGAAGTCATCAAATTGGGATTTCCAAGCCTTCTTGAACCAACTTTAAAGTAATTTCCATTTGCAATCATCCTTCTATTCTGACAGAATAAAGTTTAGATGGTTTATCTGCTGTTTTGATTCTATTCCTTCCCACCTCCTAAACTTTGTAACGTTGATTATTGTCTCTATCTTCAACATTTTCCTCTCCACTGGAGCTTTTCATTTCCACATGTTCTAGTTAGTAGTATCAATCAATAAATAATAAATTAATAATATATTGATGATAATAAATGAAAACATTATAATATATGATAAATAATTACATAAAATATAAGTCACTCATTTGTACACATTCTATATACAAACGCAGCTCTAACTATTCCTTTCTCACATTTAATTTAGAGTTAACTTTCTCAAAAGAGTTTTCCAAACTCCTAATAAAACTTTCTCTTATTTACTTTATTTCCCCATATATTCCATCTGGCTGTTTCTGTTAAAGTTACCAATGACATCTAAGTGATATACTGAACTAATATACTCAGATGAAAAACTATTTCCCTGAAACCACTTGAGTCTTCCTATTCTTATAACATTTTCCCAGGCCCCATTTACCCCCGTTGGAAAATTCCACACCACCCCAAATTAAAGTAGTAACTAGAAATAACAACCTGTATAGTTCTCAAGGAACCTGCAGGGATCCTTCTGTTCTTACCCACCCCAATCGGTGTCTTACTTTGCTGAAAGCTTGTATGTCAAAATGCTTAAAGACTTGCAGTTTATTTTTCCAGAATCACTCCTACTTGTCCTTAGCATGGCTTCATCTGCAAAAGCTTTATAAATCCCCTTTTCTGTTTAATCTCTTTAAAGCAGTTTCTTTGGAGGCTGTCATCCCTGCTGTGCATCAGCTTATAAAATGAAAACTTTGTTCTTTCAGATCTCCTTGTTTATTTTATTGAAATCTTAATTATTTATTTTATCAAAGCCTTAATTATTTATTTTATTTGTTCAGTCTCTTCACATCATTAGATACTACTAGACACTCTTTCCTTAAAGCATTTCCTCATGGGAGAAACACTATCTGACTTTTCTGGTTTCCATCTTGCTTCTAGCTGCTCTTTTGGTTTCTACTTCTAGTTTTTATCACTTTTATCTAATTTCTATATTTTGAGTTCCTTCCAGTTTGGCTTTAATTTCATTATCATTAATCATTCTTCCTAATATACCCTATCCTATTTTCCTAACTTCAAGTATAAAATATATCTCTGTGAATCAAAAAGTATATCCTGACATAGTCATTGATAATGACTACCAGAATCACGTATCTGTTTTTCTCTCTGCCCCCTCTGTCAGTTTCACTTCTGCCCATTTATTTTCACTGCCACTTCTCTAGCCCCAGCCACCACCACGTCTATGGAAAAAATGCTTTTACCTGGCCTCCTCATAGTTTCTCTGGTTCTTCTCCCACCAATCTACATAGATCATCCTCTCTTAAAATCTTAATGGTGTTTCCACGTCTGCCTTGCTTATGCTGAATTACCCACATTGGAAGCAGGACTTGGTATGTAGTAGGCACTCAATGAATTGTTAAAATAATTATTAAAATAATTAATGAATGACTGAATGGATTTATGAATTCTTGACAGTGTAGAGAAAATTTTAACATCTGGATGATAATGAGAGATGCAATCATTCAACCAGTGGGTAAAGTTCCCAGTGATCAAAATCTGCACTCTTTATAAGAAACACTTCTGTGTTCATTTAGGAAAGAAAATCTCTGAGAGTAGAAAACTGTATCTATGATTTGAAAAAAAAAAAAAAACAACAACTCACTTCTGTTATGGATGTCATCCATTACCTGCATGAATACAGTATTCCAAAAACCACTGAAAATCATAATAAAACTTGTTAAAGACTTTAGATTCCATCCCTAAATGTTCTACTTAACTAGAAGCAAAACACAAAAGAAGATGAATTCTTATGTGTTCACATTTAATATCAATTATTTATATGTAAAAAAATTCTAACAGTTCTGCCATCTTTACTCCATCGAATTTCAAGATTTATGTGCAGGATAATAGTGCATTATATGCTCATGCCATTAGATTCATATTTAAAATTTTTGCAAACCATTAAGTAAAAACAAAGGAAGAGGTTTTTTTGTTTGTTTGTTTTGTTTTTTTTTTTTTTTTTTTTTTTGTTTTTTTTTTTTGCATATAGCTGATTAAGTGCATTGTGGTTGCATGTTCAAGCCATCTGTTTCTCACTGAATTAAACCCCCTCTTCTTTGGCCAAGAAAGGTATTGCAGACTCATGATAAGTGAGTAGCAGAAGTAGTAGTGCCCTGAATTTAATGCTGATCAAAATATATTTGCCATTTTCAAAACTATACATTTCTTCAGCAGCTCCTGTTAAAAGCCAAACTGTCTCTAAGCAGACAAGGGGCTCAAAACTCTTTTAATTCAGATCAGACTGAATAAAACCTTATCCCGCCACAAGGGAGCGCTTTGCTTTTCTATGGATGACATTGTATCACTTATTCTCTGCATTATCCATTAATGAATTCCCTGTACTATAAGTGAGATTATGCATTATTTGAATACCAAGTTGTTGTCATGCATAAAACTAGGATATGGGGAGGAGGGAAAACAGTTTTTACTGTGAATGTACTGAGCTACTTAAGTGGCTGTCAAGTGTCCCTCAGTTCAACAAGATCTTTTCTCAGTGTCCCCTGGGAAGTTCAGAACATTCCTTTGGAAATGAAAATGTTTTTCTTCCCACTCCTACTGCATTTCTTTGAAGCCCACATACAAGCCATTATTCAAAGAACGAATAATCCTGAAAATTCTCCCGGGAGTATCATCCTGATGCATACTGAATATAATGCGAGACAGAAGACAGAATGAGGTACCTTTTTGTAAATAGCTGGTGTAGTTAAAAAAAAAAGTTAAATAAAAAAAGTTTTGCCTCAAATTATGTGTGTGTGTTTATTTCACCATAAGACTGCCAATTTCTTAAAGACATCTGAGGCTGCTAGATTAATCTTTAACTATCTTTTATAAACATCATAATCTGTACCATATTTCATCTTCACATTTTCACTATCCTATGCCATTAAGCTGTTTTATGAGGCTTCATAAAGTATATAGAATATACTTGAAATTGACTGGACGGGAAGGGACTGGGACTGTTCAGAGGAAGGAAAAGAATGTTGTCAAACCAAATCTAAACTATGCAATATTAAAAAAAACTGACTCTTAGCAATCCAAACTCATTTGAATTATAAAAAAAACAGGGGAGATATACCAACACTCAATCATTAACTTGACTAATATAGATTTTGCTAAATTTAACTGTGCTTTTTACAGTAAAAGATGAGAAAAATTTCTCTAACATATTTGGAAATAAATAAAGGTTGCATTCCACAGTAGTGATAACAACTAACATTGAATTTATTTTTTTTATTAAAAAAATTGAAAATCTCACAAAGTTCTTTCACAAATAACTCTTCCAGGTTTTTGCTTATGTCGTTTAAAACTGGCCTTACACCCCATTCCCAGGCCCTTTGTATCCCCCTTTCCTGCTTTATTTTTTATCACAACAATTATCTTAATGTGACATACTATATTTCCTTTAGATTTTTTGATTATCTTTTGGCTATATCTTTAGGCACTTAAAGAATGTCCAGGTTTTGATCCACTGAAAGATAATGGAATAATTACAAGGAATATGTTGATGTGTTGGGACTTAAATGGGGCTTCCAAGGCAGGTTAGGCTTTGGAAACACAATGAATTAATTTATAGTGAGTTTCTGATGTCTCTTTTTATGGCAATTCATGATTTACTTGGTAGCCTTTTGTAGTTCCAACACAATATTTACAGAATTGTGAGGCAGTGTGGCTAATGGAAATAAATGTCTAGGATTTTAGACACACATAGGATATTAATTACTTTTACTAGTTTAGGCAAACTATTTTATTACCATATCTCTAGAATAAAGGATTTCGACTGGTAATCTTTAATATATCCCTAGCTTTCTTTGATTCTGGACTTCTATTTATTTGTTTATCCATTTTCTTCTTCAGCAAACATTTCGAAAAAGCATGCTATTTGTCAAGGACCTAGGAATACAGTAGTGAATAAGACAGACAAAATTCTGATCTATATTCAAGTAGAAGAATAGTTAACAATGTAAATAAATACATAAGATAGGGATAAAGAAAATAAAGCAGAATAGGAGGATAGGGTGTGTGGACATTACCTTAGTGTGGATGATATCAAAAGACATGTGGAAGGATGTAATGTTCAATCTGAAACTGGAATGATGAGGAGCCAGTCATGTGAAGATTTTAGGCAAAAACATTTCAGGGTGAAAAAAAAATTAACAAATCCTAAATCCCTGGGATAGAAATAAGCTTAGAATATTCAAAGAACAGAAAGAAAGTCTACATGGTTGATGCAGAGCATGGTAGTGATAATATAAAATATCACAGCCCTAGGCTATGTTGGACTTTGTAGCCTAGAATAAAGAGTTTGAGATTTATTTTAAATGTAAAGGGAAGCCATTGGACATGTTTAAATGGATGGAGGAATGCATTTGATATCTGGGAAGAATGGATTGTGAGTGAGGCAAGAGTAGAAGCAGAGAGGTTAGTTAGGAGATTGTTTAATAGAGTTTGAATTAGGGAGGTAACAGTAAAGATGGTGAGAAGCGATACAATTTAGAATAAATTTGATAGAATTTATGGAGTTATCTACTGGATTATATGTCAAGTATAAGGGAAGGAGAGGATTCAAGAACACCTGAGGGTGACTTTCAGGACAGAGGTTTTAGTTCTGAGATTTGGAAAGAAACAAGCTGGATAGAGAGGTTGTGAGGGCACTTGGCAGTCACTGACATCATCTAAGAAGATGTTTTATTGCCAACTAAAGAGTGGAGGTGAAGTACTTGAATAAGTCTGAATGGCAACTCCTATTATACTTTCATCATTATGGGAGAGTTAAATATGACATTTCCTGTGATAGTTTATTATTTGGCCTCTCCTTTGCTTTTGTTTCCTTTCTTTTCCTTCCCTTTTCTTTGCTTTGTTTGTTTTCTTTGTTGGAAGTTGTTACAAAAAAAAAAAAAAAAAAGATATTGGTGATTTTAAAAGTCTGAAATATTGGCCCTGCCCTGACAGTTCTCCTGATAAACACCTCTCATCTGGAGGACTAGCTAGGAGGTCCAAAGCAAGTGGCTTCTCTGGGAAACTAGCCTGATATTGTATGAAAGAAATAAAAAATCAAATTTGAAGGTAAATGGTTCTTTTGGGGAGAAACTATGTTAAGCTTATGGGTTCTAGATGAAAACCTTTTTTATGACCCAACAGCAGCAACCAAAGCCACAAGACATGTCTTAGTGCTGATAAGCACACATTCTCAAGGTTACTTTGAAATACATTCTTGCCAAGAATCACAGTTGATATATTGTTGAGTTCAAGCCTAATTTTTCTTCTTTTTAAAAAAGCAGTGAGCCTGGTTTTTAGGAAACCAGGAAACCTAGGGACTTGCCAAGGAGATATTTTGCATAAAATTCAGATTTTACACATCATTAAGAATTTACATTAGTTTAATTCCTATACATGTGAGAATTGTTGCTTGTTTATTTTTGGAGTGGAGGGAAGTCATGGAGAGGGGGACAGAAGCAGAAACATCTGCCTTAAAGGAGGGAGGGGTTCATGTTCTATTAATACCCACTATGACGACAAACATTGTTAACAATGATGAAACCTAATTTTGACTTAATAACATCATTTGAAGTATGATCAACAGGCAGGCCTCTCCTAGAATAACAGCTCACACTTACATAGCACTTAATACTTCTCAGGGATTTTGATATGAGTTCTGCATACACTGATTCATTTAATCCTCCCAATAACCATATGGAGTAGGCATTTTGATTATTCTAATTTTAGAGAAGAAAAACTGAAGCATAGAGAGGTTAAATAAGCTGTGCAGTACATGGTGTTAAGTATTAGAAGTGTGATTAAAACCCAGCCTGACTCTTAACCAGTATGAGATTTAGAAACAATGAATAATAGCTGGTACAAGTTTGGAGACAACACTCTTCCAGAAACCTTATAATTCTTTTGCAGTAAAAACGTCCTTTCTAACATACATGTGCATAATTGCATGACTTTTTTTTTAAGTTTATTTATTTATTTTGAGAAAGACACCGACAGTGGAGGAGGGACAGGGAGAGAGGGAGAGACAGAATCCCAAGCAAGCTCTGCACTGTTAGCACAGAGCATGATGTGGGGCTTGGACCCACAAAACTGAGTAGTATGATTAACCGAGACACCCAGGCGTTCCCATGACTTTGTTTTTAACAAAAATTTTTTTTCATTTTATTTATTCAGTTAACAAATGTCACCTGAGATCTTTGTTGCAGATTTTTGGGATTCATCAGTGAACAAAAAGATTCTTACCCTCACTGAGTTTACTAAGAGAGCGAGTTGTTGAGAAGCAAGGTTTATTTTCATATTTTTCTTAAGACATAGGGAATAACCATCAATTAACCTTACAGTGAGTGCCAGGTAGTTCTAAGCCTATAGGGAGAGATTTGACCAAATACATCTCAGAACACTAAGGCATAATCCATTTCAGAGGCTCTGGCATGTCAGCCCCATACAGACAGGTAATGGTTGTTCCTTAGTACCTGCAGAAGTGAACTGAAATTTTAACCCACTGGAAATCTGTGAGAACTGCATGGAGGAGGCCATTCTCTCATTAAACATCAATATTGTTTTATGGGAAAGGATTTTTGTTACTTTTTTTTTTTTTTTTTTTTACTTTCACTATACTTTGTGGTGTCTACAGGACATTAAATCAAGTTAAGAATTTCTACAGCTTTTGGTTGGTTATGCTTCAGAAGAAAAAAATCATTAATGACAATAATCTTCTGAGACTTATTTGGAGTGAAGAAAGCTACACTTCAGCATTTCTCTGAATTCCTTCCATTTTGGGCTAAGCAGTACAAATGGGCTGCTGAATGGTGTTATTGCATCTTTAGCCACTGAGAAAACGATATTCTGTGCTGCTCACTTAGATAGGATACTGGGATATCAAATAATCAGACAACCTTTGTGTCTGGAATGTCTTCCTTCAGGTTTTACACAATGAACGATTTATTGGGCAGATTAGATAGTGGGTTCACGTAGTGTTTTGCTGTTGTTTTGAAGCGATAACTTTTTAATGTGCTGGTTATTTGTCTTGTTTGGATGAGGATGCTTATTTATGAATGCTTTGCAAAGACTAGATAGAGGAGGTTGTGTGGTTAAGACAAATCAATAAAAATACACATGCATAAATAAATGAAGCACATCTGTAAAACTCTTTTTCTATGACCTAGTTAAGGCTTTTGTTTTATTACCTTTAAAATGTTTTCAAAACATTTACAATCATTAGTATTTGATATCTGAAGCTTGCAGGTTTTTATGCTGCTGCTTGTTTGAGAAGGATAGTGTGAGTTCTTAGTAGCACAAACTCAGACATCTCAGAGAGCCATTTTTAGATCTCTTTTCTTCTCTATTTTTATTAGTAACCTTGTAGCTCAGTATGAGCTCTCCTCTGTGTAAATTGACAATGTGCCAATGCCATAGTGTGAAATTGCACTATGCAACTTTGCCCCAAGGAATTTAGCAGCCTGGCGTTGAACTTTGATAAAAATGAATGGATTATTTCTCCCCATTTGGAAAAGCTGAATGGCCTGGCGTGCAAGACATTAGATGGTGAGTCAGAAGGCACAGCCTTGTCACTTACTTGCTGTGTGACCTTGGGCAAATCAATTAACTTCTCTGTGCCTCAGGTTCTCCATCTGTATAATGAGAACCATGATACCCACCTTAAAAGGAAGGTAGAAGGATTAATGAGGCAATGTCCATAAAACACATTAAGCTCCATGGAAGAGAGATGCTTTATAATTACAAACCATTATTACTGAATTTAAAAGACAGTAAAATGGAACCATTATTTTATCTTCACCTGTAGGAGTTATTTCACCTGTAATAGTATTAGAGAAAATCTTAAAGCTAAATGGCTTATTTAAAATGCTTGAATTTTTTAAAGATTTCTCATAATTATACAAAATATCAAAACTTCAGTATAATGGAGCTAAGAATTAAAACAACTCTGTATATCGGCAGAATACAAATTAGTAAATATTGAGCTTCAGATGGTTTCATATTTATTCCACTGTGTAGATAACACTGAGTTTAATTCATCTCAGGGAGATCATTATCTATTTGATCTTTGGAACTTTAAAAGAGAGTGTTTCTAAGATCTCTCCTACTAACCTGCTCTAGTTTTTAGCAAAACAGGCTTTTAAATTTAACTGAAGAGTTCTTGCTCAATTTAACTGTAATTTTTAAATTCTCAATGGAAAAGAGAATAATCATTTCATACATGACATTAAACTTTTGTATGCTTAAGGAGAATTGCTAAGTTGCATTTTTGTCTCAATGCTAAATAACTACACTTTATCATTCTTCAGAGGTCCATTTTTTGTTTTTGCAATATTGCTATCTGTTTCAACTCGGTATCTCCTTCAATTTTTCACCGTACTTCACTATTGCAAGGTCCACACTATGAAGAGATACAGCTTCTACTAGTTTTGCCACCAATAAGTTTTTGAGCTCTTCATAAGTTACTGAATCTTCCAGTTGGTTAGGTTACTTATTGGCAACCCAAAAAGGGATAGAAAGATCATAAGGGTTCTTCCAGCATTCACACCCAACATTGCTATATATTTTTATTTTCCCATTGGCCTATTGAGTATCAATCAGGTGTTCCAGTCCTTTCATATGATTTGACATATTTAATTATTTCAACAAACCTGTTAACTATATCACCTCTTCTTTATTGATAAGGGAACTGAACTCAACAGGAAGCCCCAGGTTGCTGGTAGTTAAGCCCCTGGCCATTGAAGTCAGGCAGACTTGGTACTGAATCTAATTAACTCAGTTCCCTAGGTTTCAATTTGTCTATGTGGTCTAATAATACTTATTTCAAAGGTTTAATGAGTACTAAATAATATAGTATGTAAGTACAGTAAAACCTTGGTTTGCAAGCATAATTTGCTCTGGAAATCTGCCTTGTAATCCAAAGCACTTGTATATCAAAATGAATTTTAAGAATCATTGGCTCAGTTGTGCTCATATGATATTCAGAATTCCACACTACTCTTATTGGAAGACATCACTCATTTATAAAAGTTAAAATTTATTAGAAATGTTTGCTCGTCTTGAGGAAAAATCACAGGCCAAGTTACTCACAATCCAAGGTTTTACTCTATTCAACATAATGCCTGATATGTTAAACACTTGATGATTGGTAGCATCCTGGTTTAATTGTGATTGGGGTTATGGGTAATGTTACTGATTCATCATCCTCAATAACACATCTAGAAGGTAGAGCGATAATTTTGAGGTAAGTTTGTCCAAAGCCCATATCCAGTCACTATCCAAAAGTATTCAGCTAGGTTTTAAGGTGTCAACAATGAAAGTCTTATTAGAAATAATAGGTCATTTCTCAGTTTCTTCTTGCCTTCCTTCAAAGTAACTGAGACTACATGAACCGGTTATTGGGCTAAGTTCCTGTTGAGAAATTTGCTTTATTCATTATACATACATATATATGTATATCTATCTATGTGTGTGTGTGTATATATATATATGTATATATATATGTGTGTATATGTATATATATGTATATATATACATATATATATAGATATAAAACTCAAAAATATTTATGTGTATGTTTAAAAGTTATTTTTTAAAGTTTGATCTTTAATTGACAACCAGTTAATAAGATGTATAATAGTAAGTAAGCTAAATAACCAATTATTTCATTTCTTTGTTCATCTGCAGAATAGTATTTCCATGATGTGTTATCACCAACACTGTGCTGGGAGCACGAAGATTACAAAGGCATCTCTTTCTTACCAGACTGTGAGGAATTTCATAGCGGAGATGCCACCTATTTTTTTTTTTTTTTTTTTGGTGAATCTCCAATGACTGATATGAATCTTGACCCTTAAAAGATGTTCATGAATTTTTAACAAAACTGAATTTTCTTGAGGAGCATGTAGCCAAGTAGGAGGATAAGGCATATACCAATCTGACTCTGATACAAAATAAAAGTGTTACGGTTACCATCAAGGAATTTTGCTCATTTTTTTCCTCTATGCCAAGCATTGTTCTTTTTCACATTTCTAAATTCTTCTACTTCAATGAAGTAAACATCATTTTACAATGAAGGGAAAATGGGATTCAGAGAGGATAAGATACTTGACTAGAAATGATAAAACTGGATGTGTTATGGGTTAGTTTGACTGCCTACACTTGTCCTGCAGGTCTAGAAGGACTATGGGTTGGGTGGGAAGGCAATGAGAATATGAGAAAAGTTCAATTTGACTGGAGAAAGTTGTTCTGGGTCTCTTTAAACTTTTTTTTTAATTTTTTTAGTGTTTATTTATTTTTGAGAGAGCAAGAGACAGAGTGCGATGGAGGAAAGGGCAGAGACAAAGGGAGGCACAGAATCTGAAGCAGGCTCCAGGCTCTGATCTGTCAGCACAGAGCCTGACACCAGGCTCGAACTTGTGAACCGCGAGATCATGACATGACCCGAAGTCTGATGCTTAACCCACTGAGACACCCAAGCGCCCCTGGGTCTCTTTAATCTTATCCCCATTCACAAAGGGCCAGAGTAAAACTGACTTTGCCTTTAGATAATATAAAGCCAGATTGCTTTGCCTTGCATTTTATGAATCACTCTGTGACCATGAGTCTCTTGCTATTTCTCCTTGTTTTATTTTCTCTTTGTAAAAAATTTGGTACTCATATTTGGTTATAAAGTCAGAGATATTCTGGCTCAATTTTTTTTCTGGATCAATTTTTTATCAGGATTAGAGATGTATGGCCCTGGGCAATTTTTAAAGCTTTCTGAATTCTAGTTTCTATATCCATGTAGTTGTGATAGTTTTATTTACCTTTTGTTATTTAATGAAGATTAGAAATAATACATAAAATTTAATAAACATTTTGTCAAGCAGGGATAACAATTATCTTTAGGAAAATTTGGGGGATTAAAAAAATAAGGTATATAATGAGAGTGTTTTGTAACATGAGCATTTGTATCTGAGAAAAAAGAATCACTATCACAAAAGTATAAATAATATATATGTTGATTATATATATAGAAAGCCACTCTACACTGCCTAGTGCACAGTAGCTGCTTGGTAAATATTAACCAGTAGGCCATACAGCTCTACATAAATGCTAAAAATAAGACTATTTTATCACTTTTTATATGCTATTTTAAATATAATATACATATAAAATCAATTCATGATTTTTCATAGATTTTCAGAAAAAAGAATGAAACTCCATAATTCTATCATACAGAGACATAGTAGTATAGCTGATGCACATATACACATATGTGCTGAAACATATGTGTAATAGTTGTCATACCTGATTTAAATGAATTATTTATGTACCGTTTGACAGTATTTACATCTCTTGACATCAAATTGTTATATGTAACATATCACCAAAATTTATTCTTTAACGTTTGATTTATTAAAAAAAACTTTTTTCTATTGGATCTGTGCATAAATCTTTGACTTTCCCCCTCATTGTTTACTATAGAAAAATTGCCATCTCCAAAAGTGAAATTGCTGCACTAACAGACATGTAGATTTCTCAAGTTTTTTCACACATCATTTCAACCTGCCTTCCAGGAATGTTGTCCTATGGCATTCTTCACTTTTTCTTTTATAAAAAAAAATTATCTAAATTCCAGTTAGTTAATATACAGTGTAATATTTGTTTCAGGTGCACAATATAGTGACTCAACACCTCCATACAATACCCGGGGCTCATCACAACAAACGCCCTCCTTAATCCCCATCACCCATTTAACCTATCCTCCCACCTACCTCCTCCCTGGTAACCATTAGTTTGTTCTCTATAGTTCACCTTTTCTGTACTACTTGGAAAAGGCCTTCAGTTTTCTTCCTTTTCTTCTTTTTTCATACTGGCAGCTACTCTGGAATCTCATGTAAATTATTGTGCTGAATGTCAAAGCTTTGAAGATCATTCACACAATTTTCTGTTTATTTAAGAGCCTTGTCATTTATTGGGTCAGGAAAAATGGTCTTATTTTTATTTACTTATATCTTATTCCTTATTTTTATGATAGTATGCATTTAAAAGTATGAGGAAGGTTTCTCTGGAATTTCAAGATTTAAATCTATCTTCCTAAATCCAAAAGTGGTTTAATATGCCAAATTTAGCAAAGTATACACATTGATTTATATCCATTTTTATTGAGCTTAGGTTGAAAATATTTCTGCCACTAAAATGCCTATCAATATTAGTGCCAAAAGCCTAAAATTACTATAAGAAGAGTATTTTGGAAGTTGGGACTCCTGAAACCTTTAAATCACTTTTAGTATTAACTTAAAGTTAGTCCTTTGGGATACAATTATTTTGTGTGCTTGTGTCACTCTTCTAAAACCAGCTACTTTTATCTGTAGCTCTCCAAAATTATCTTTGCATTAGGAGCTAAGAAAAAATAATATGAATAACACATTTACCAGTTAAATGAAAATAAAATTATAACAAGTGACATCATCAGTATGTATTAATACTATTCAAAAAAATGGATTTGTATTTATTATTTTGGTAACTAACTGCTTATGACTTATATGTGCTAAAATAATGAAGGATAGCATGAAGATATGTAATGATGCTATTGACTGAATGTTTATGTCCCCTCAAAATTCATAAGTTGAAACCTAATCCCCATTGCGAAGGTATTTGGAAGTGATGCTCTTAGGAGGCAGAGCCCTCATGAAGGAATTGTTGTCCATATAAAACAGACCCCAGAGAGCTCCCTGGCCCTTTCTGCCATGTGGGGAGGGGACATGGAGAGAACACCACCTTCTGTGAACCAGGAAGTAGGCTCTCATCAGATACCAAATCTGCTGGTAACTTGACCTTGGACTTCTCATCTTCTGGGACTGTGAGAAATAAATTTTTGTTGTTTATAAGCCACCCAGTCTATGGTATTTTGTTATGGTAGACCAAATGGACTAAAAAATTGACAATTTCATATTGTAGGGGCAAAACTAACATTTAAAAAACTCAGTATGTTCAGGAAAGTAGAATTAGGCATTTCTAGTTGGTAGTAATGATGTTGAGTCAATATTTCTGTTTTATTCACAAATATATCAGTGTTAACTAATTGGGGGACTTTTTTCATTTTGGTTTCAATGAAATTCAGTCACATCACACTTTCTTGTAAGTCTTTTTGGCTTCATTATTAACTTCTCCTTTCTGCCTGAAAAGCCCATAAAGTAATAATTCTTCCTGAGAAGAAGACTGTCTCTTAAAAATAGAATACTTTATGGGATATACAGGAATGAAAAGTTAGGACAATATGTAGGTTCACGGAAGAGAGGGTTTATCAATAGAGCCTGAATCAAACTACTTGAGAATAATGTAAAATTGTGCAAGGGTTATTTTCCCCTTCAATACGAAACTGTTCGTGGCTCAAAAGAATTAAATATGATGTTAGGGGAAGAGCTAAATAGAGCCCAGCAAAGGACAGAGATTAGAGCAAAATGAGAAAGGCAAAGAGTCCAATGTTTTCAATGCAAATCTGATAAGTGGGCAGTATTTAATATAAAGGAACCTCCTATTTAAGTAAAAGTCAACCAAACACTGTCAGTGTTATTTTAAAGGGAAAGAGTTATAGAAGAACCCTGTTGGGGGGAAAGGGGTTGTGAAACTGTGTAGGAGGAAAATAACATATGCAAAATGGTAGACATAAAAGCGGAAATTGAGAATTCAGGAACATCATGAATGTGGAAACAGGTGTTAAGGGTAAATGTCAGTCCTCCAAAAATTCCCATACTCATTTGGAAGGACAGTAAATTTCCTTTGAATGCATTGGATGAGGTTGTAATAATTGTACTTAAATCTTAAAAGACAAGGTGATCTCAATCCTATTGGAGGAGTTAGGGCTGATATTTGAATTTTGTCATAAAATAATACTTTATACCAAATCCAGTCTTACAGAAAACCATCATATCTGTTTCTTGCATATATGATTTTCTGCTTAGAATGTTAAAAGATGTTATTTTTTTATAAAATATTAGTATATGCTAGTTTACTGTTTTGATAATATGAGAATATAATTTGGCTTTTGTTAATTGATGTACTTGCTTAACTTCTTATTTATTAAAAATAGACAATAAGAACATACTTTATATTAAATTATTAAACTGGTCATTCAACAAATATTAAGGACTGATCACAAAATATTGAGGAAAATAGGCATGATCTCAGGTCTCAGAGAGATCACATTCTGCTTGGAGAGACAATAGTCAAATAAGAAAATTAAATTAAAGATGCAACCATTCCAAGCATTACGACGAAAATACATATGTATCATGAGAGCATTAGATTCAGATCAGGGAAATTTTCCTTAAATAAATTTTGCCTTAGCTGAAATCTTACTGTTGCATAGGAGATAACTGATGAAGAAGAAAGGGGGAACACTACCAGAGGAGGAAAGTAGAAGCAGAAAATTGGTGCTGCAGAAGGAAGAAGTTAGAACTTTCCAGATCTATAAGAAGTTCTGTATTGCTAGAGCACATGGTGAAAGTTGGCATAAGGTATGATATAAGCCTGTAGTTATATGGAGGGTACCATTTCATGCCGGGATATTCAGTCCTCTTTTAATAGTTTTGGCTTTATTTTATTATAAACCATTAGAGAATTTAAGTGTACCTAAAAGAAGCCAAAGTTGATATGATTAGAATTTTATATTAAAGAAAATCCCTATTTTTGGTTTTAGAATATAGATTGAGGGGCACCTGGGAGGCTCAGTCAGTTAAGCGTCTGACTTCAGCTTAGGTCATGATCTCACAGTGTGTGGGTTCGAGCCCCGCGTTGGGCTCTGTGCTGACAGCTCGGAGCCTGGAGCCTGCTTCGGATTCTGTCTGCCCCTCTCTCTGTCCCTCCCCCACTCATGCTCTCTCTCTCTCTCTCTCTCTCAAAAATAAACATTAAAAAATTAAAAAAAAATAATATAGATTGAAAGTGTGAAGAAGTAAAATAATCCAGGAGTCTATTATGGAAATCCATATGAGTGATAATAGTAACTTGGGTTATTATGATTACTACGCAAATGGCTAGAGTGAATAGATTTGAGGTAAATAGTTAAACTTCAGATCATAAATGTACATTGGATATTTGGAGGAATGGACAAAAGAATGGAAATAGTTAAGAATGACATTGTGTTTCTTGCAGTACTCAACAGGGGGTAGAGTCATTCAATAATACAGGCATCTCTGAAGAAGGGAAGATATAGGAAGAAAAGATCATGAATTTATTTAGAATGGGTTGAACAATTGGTGGCTTTGAGCTATTTAAGAGGAGATATTAATGGGAGTTGGACATAATAATATGAAATAAAAGAAAAAGTCTAGGCTAGCTGCAATGACTTCTGACACCAATTGCTAAGATTTAAGCCATACCTCACAGGTTAAGGGCACAGTCCTCCACAAGACTACATTCCCTTCAGACACCAGCTGTAAGTTCAGGGGTCCCCAGACCACTCTCACTTCTGACCAGCTAACTTCTAAATTGAGAGATCCCATTATCCTCTCAGATTCAAGAATTCATTAAAACAGCTTACATAACTCAAGAAAATGCTAACTTATGACTATGGTTTTATTATAACAAATTGATTAAGGTTAGAACCAGCCAACGGGAGAGATGCACAGTGCAAGATCTGGAAAGTTTCCAAACGTGAAGCTTCTCTTGTCCTCTCCTCATGGTGTCAGGACAGGTTAACCTCCTGGCACACTGATGTGTGACAGTACACAGAGTACTGCCAACCAGGTTTTACCTAACCTTCTGTATCCAGAGTTTTTATTGATGTTTCATTATGTAGGCATGATTGATCAGATCATTGATCACATGATTCAAACTCAAAATTGGCCTTCCTCCCTTCCTCAGAGGTCAGATTGATATCACTTGGCTCAAGATCCCAACCCTCTAGTCCCATGGTTGGACTTTCTGGCAAGTCCATCCCCGTCATGAATCATGTCATTAGCATAAACCCACCCAAAGGCACCTTGTTAGCTTATACCTCTAGTTGTGGTATAAGGAGGCCAGATGAATGACAAAGACACTTCTATCACTCAAGAAATTCCAAGGATATGCACATTATCAAGGAACCAGGGACAAAGGTCAGACATTTTATTTACACATTAACAGAACTGTGAGGAATCTACATCTAGGCAGTTGTCACACCTGGAGGTAAAGATACCTTATCCAAGTATTTGCTGTTGAATTTGGGAATGGTCTTAAGACTACATTGAGGTTTTAGAATCTCCAACACTGAATGCTAACTCACCTTGGTGCCTTCCCTAAGGGAAGGGAGTGTCAGGCTGGTGAGGGCTTCCCTGGCCAGGTACTCAGAATGGAATTCCTCCTGCTTGTAAGGGATGGAGAACACTTTCAGGTTGGGCTATTTGTCCTGTTTTTTTCCCAGGCTTCCTCCTGCATATCCTATGTCTCCTGGTGAGAGGTTGGAAGGAAGAATCAGAGATTAATGAGGCTTCCCAGACTAGAGTGCTTGTTGTTATCTCTCTTGGCAGTGCTATCTCTCTTGGTATTATCCCACCAGGAGGGGATTTTCAGGCTTTGTGGAGAAGGAGGTGGCCTTCCCTGGTCACTTACTATTAAAAGATCTCTTGATGATCTACAGGCTCACCTGGAGTCTTTGGCAGGGCTACCATTTGCTCTGTGGAAGAATGGACCTACTCAGGATGTCTTCTGCTGCTAGGTTGAGAGTAGGGGAAATGCTGGGTCAAGGTTTCTTTCTGGTGAATGGAGGACATAATACCACTAGCCACTGTGGTCTTCTTCCAATCTGGGGATCCCAAACTACTTAGCCTCCTTCTTAGCAGCTTTGAATCCTTTCCTTTGCTTACCCCTGGCATTATTCCAAGGCTTTATAATTGAAATTAATTAGGGGAAAACAGAAAATGGGGCTGTTTCATCTTGTCTGGACTGAAAGTCCCAATGAGTTTAGTTAATAGTTCTTGCTTATACTATGAGTCATCTTAATAAAAATTTTACTCACACTATGCATTTATGGACTATGTGGTAGTTTCTTAATCTATAAAACTACAATGAAAAAATATAAGCAAGTTTATCTTTGGATATAGATATGAAAATTAATGACAATATCACCATGGTACTTTTAATATTTGAAATAGAATTATTTAAATTGTAGTTCAAACCATGTATATACAGAAGTTATTTAAATGCATACATGACCTAAGGAGTCTGAATCTGTTACATAATGTTATTAAGTTAATTGAGTTAATTAATTAGAGAACAAATTGAGGGCCTAACTATTGCTGCTCTCTATTCTATATCTAGTGGATAACAATGATTAAACAGATAAAGCCCTTTGCCTCGCTAAGCAAACATTCTTGAGAAAGGAATGTTTTTAATATGTTTTCAAAATAATAAAGTTACTATATTTAAGGTTATTTTAATTTAGAAGAGCAAACTCATCAAGTTTATACTAAAAAATAATTTATTAAAATTCTGAATTCTTAAGATTCACTACCTATTTTGCAGTTATGTTTTTATCTTACTTTTATTCTTATCTTTAATCTTGAATAAAATAATCTTAAATTTCCAGGTTGGATTACTTTAACAAAAGCATTTCAGGGCAATTTCTAATCTCTAAGCTCAATATCATGAGCTAATCAGGTAAGGTATAATTTCTGGCACATTTATGTCTCAATAAATGCTTGGAAAAACAACCCTGCAGAGTTATTTTTTCAGATATTTTAAATTCTTATGTGTTTCATTTTCAAATAAAATTATATTTCTCACCGGTGATGCAAGTCAGCCTTATAAATGATATCATTTATAGAGGATGGGTATGCAATTAATATTAGATGAGTAATAAGGGCAAACTTAATTTCACCTTAAAGAAGTAAAACCTTATTAGCAAAAATTCAAATCTGATACTTTAAAGCCAAAAAAAAAAAAAAAAAAAAAGAAAGAAAGTTCAGAGAACTTGATTTTGTATTAGCACATCTACTTTTTGCCTCCTGGGTTATACTAGGCTCTAACTACTGCCTTCAACACCATAATTTAACACTAGGAACTCACTCTTTCCTAATGACACAATCCTTTGAGCAATACACTAATAGATCATGGGCTGATGATGTACATTAATGATGAATCACACTAATATATCATTTTCTCTGTCACACAGGTGTTTTATCAGATTAATTTCATCGGTGCAATGACCTGTGATGATGATGCATTGCTGAAGGATGGTGCAATTCAGAAAGAAATGAAATTTGGAATTAAACCTGTATTTAACAGCTTTAAGGCTCTATTGAAAATTTTGTAGAAACAATAGATATGAACGGGATATGCATTTAAATATTAGGTATATATTCTAGTATTTAATGGACAGAGTAAAGCAGCTTATATTTCTATTTACAAGTTATTTTTTAAAAACACAATAAAATCCTAACATAGCATCTGACTTCTTGACAAGTAGTTTCTACCTGAGTATGAAAGAATCACACTTATATCAAATGGTTTTCTGTAAAATTAAAATGTTGTGGTTTTCTCTTTTTCTATACTTAAGTAAAATTATTAAAGTCAGCAGTTTGATTTTTTTTTTTAATTTTTTTTTTCAATGTTTATTTATTTTTGGGACAGAGAGAGACAGAGCATGAACGGGGGAGGGGCAGAGAGAGAGGGAGACACAGAATCGGAAACAGGCTCCAGGCTCTGAGCCATCAGCCCAGAGCCTGACGCGGGGCTCGAACTCACGGACCGCGAGATCGTGACCTGACTGAAGTCGGACGCTTAACCGACTGCGCCACCCAGGCGCCCCAGCAGTTTGATTTTTAATTGTTTTTCTTACGTGGTCATTTAGCAAAGTATACATTTAGTGCCATACATATTAAGTAAATAAAATATTTTACATAGTGGATTTAGGTCAATTTAAAGAGATTTTTGAAAGTGTACTATACATATCTAGTCAAAAAGAATATATTAAGATGATATTTTCTCTTGATATATATGAAATAACTTTTTAAAACATCATTAAGAGGATTTCAATTAGACTTCTAATGGTGATAATGAAAAAAAGTGCTACCTATATTCTTACTACATTTTCATTTTTAATTATAAAGTTGAATAACAATTACTATTCTACTAAACTACTTTTAAATAATTATCACCTATATACTACTGAAAATAGTATTAAGAATATAATCATGTATTTCAGAATTTTTTTTTTATGAAACAACTGTTTTGCTTTTCTTCAAATCAAAACCCAGTATTTCAGAGTATCATGTAAATATTAACATTTACATTATAATTCTTACTATCATTTTTAATCCTTCATCAATTGCCATAATGTTCCAAACTGATCTATATCTATGCCTGACATGCATGGTTTTTCTGTCACTTTACAATAAATGCTATGTTTGTCATATTAATATTTAACATAAAATATCTCTGCTTATTTAGACCATTGAGTCAATTTATTGACTTAGGACATATCACAATGTTGACTGAAACATAGAAATGATGTTGTACTTTCCTACTAGGCATTTGATCTCACCCAGAAGGGATCTAGTTGAATACCAAATCCAACATTCTATAAAATGACGTTGTCTCTTCTATTTCTTATCCTTAGATCTTTATTTTCAGACAAGTATAACTATCTCATATTTTATAATTCCATCACATTGGTTACCTGGCTTATAGAATAAGAGTTATAACAGTAGGAAGGGAAAGTGGAAGACTGCAACTTTCCCACTTGGTCAAAAAAGTAATCTGAAGAAATATTTCATCTTGCAGGGAAAGGAGGAAGTTAGTGCCTCAATCAAAGATTGAAAATATGCAAAGACAATGTGTCTATCATATTCCCATTTAATATTTTAAAAGTTTTTATTTAAATCCCGGTTGGTTAACATACAGTATATTAGTTTCAGGTGTACAATACAGTGATTCAACACTTCAATAAGCACCCGGGACTCATCATAACAAGTGCACGCCTTAATCCCCATCAACTGTTTAACCCATCTCCCTGCCCACCTCTTTTCTGGTAACCATTAGTTTGTTCTCTGTAATTAAGAGTCTGTTTCTCGGTTTGCCTCGCTCTTTTTTCCCCCCTTTCTTCATTTGCTTTGCTGTTGTTTTTTAATTCCACATAGGAGTGAAATCATATGATATTTGTCCTTCTCTGACTGACTTATTTCACTTAGCATAATACTCTCTAGCTTCATCCATGTCGTCGCAAATGGCAAGATTTCATTCTTCTCATGGCTGAGTAATGTCCTATTATATATATACACGACATCGTCTCTATACATTCATCAGTTGATGAACAGTTGGGCTCTTTCCATAATTTGGCTATTGTTGATAATGCTACTATAAACACTAGGGTGCATGTATCTCTTTGAATTAGTATTTTTGTATACTTTGGGTAAATATGTAGTAGTAGAATTGCTGGATCGTAGGTTAGTTATATTTTTAACTTTTTGCGGAATCTCAAAATCTTTGGAATACTGTTTTCCAGAGCAGCTGCACCCGTTTGCATTCCCACCAACAGTGCAAGAAGGTTCCCCTTTCTTCACATCCTTGCCAATACCTGTTGTTTCTTGTGTTGTTAATTTTAGCCATTCTAACAGGTGTGAGATCACGTCTCACTGAAGTTTTATTTGTATTTCCCTGATGACGAGTGATGTTGAGCTACTTTTCATGTGTCTGTTGTCCATCTGTATGTCTTCTTTGGAAAAATGTCTATTCATGTTTCTGCCTATTTTTTAATCGAATTATTCATTTTTGGGGTGTTGAGTTTTACAGGTTCTTTATAGATTTTGGATACTAAGCCTTTATCAGGTATTTCATTTGCAAATGTCTTCTCCCATTTCATAGGTTGCCTTTTAGTTTTGTTCATTGTTTCCTTCACTGTGCAGAAGGTTTTTATTTTGATGAGGTCCCAATAATTTATTTTTTCTTTTGTTTCTCTTGCGTCAGGAGACATATCTAGAAAGAAGTTGCTATGCCAATGTCAAACAGGTTACTGCCTGTGTTCCTCAAGATTTTGTTTCACATTTGGTTCTGTAATCCCTTTTGAACTTACTTTTGTGTATGGTGTAAGAAAGTGATCTTGTTTCATTCTTTTGCATGTTGCTGTCCAGTTTTCCCAACACCATTTATTGAAGAGTATCTTTTTCCCATTGGATATTCCTCCCTGCTTTGTCTAAAATTAATTCATCATATAATTGTGGGTTTATTTCTGGATTTTCTATTCTGTTCCACTGATCTATGCATCAATTTTACACCACTACTATATTGTTTTGATTACTATAGCTTTGTAATACAACTTGAGGTCTGGAATTGTGATGCCACCAGATTTTCTTTCTTTCTTTCTTTTTTACAAATTGATTTGGCTATTTGGGGTCTTTTGTGGTTCTGTACAAATTTTAGCATTGTTAGTTCTGTTCTGTGAAAAATGCTGGTGGTCCACATAAGAGTGAAACCATATGGTATCTGTCTTTCTCTGTATGGCTTATTTCACTTAGCATAACACTCTCCAGTTCCATCCACGTTGCTACAAAAGGCCATATTTCATTTTTTCTCATTGCCACGTAGTATTCCATTGTGTATATAAACCACAATTTCTTTATCCATTCATCAGTTGATGGACATTTAGGCTCTTTCCATAATTTGGCTATTGTTGACAGTGCTGCTATGAACATAAGCCATACAGAGAAAGACAGATACCATATGGTTTCACTCTTATGTGGATCCTGAGAAACTTAACAGGAACCCATGGGGGAGGGGAAGGAAAAAAAAAAAAAAGAGGTTAGAGTAGGAGAGAGCCAAAGCATAAGAGACTGTTAAAAACTGAGAACAAACTGAGGGTTGATGGGGGGTGGGAGGGAGGGGAGGGTGGGTGATGGGTATTGAGGAGGGCACCTTTTGGGATGAGCAATGGGTGTTGTATGGAAACCAATTTGTCAATAAATTTCATATATATATAAAAAAAATGCTGGTGGTATTTTGATAGGGATTACATGAAATGTGTACATTGTTTTGAGTAGTACAGACATTTTAACAATATTTTTTTCTTCCAATCTATGAGCATCTAATGTCTTTCCATTTTTTGTGTGTGTCATCTTCAATTTCTTTCATCAGTTTTTTATAGTTTTCAGAGTATAGGCCTTAGGTTTGTCTTTAAATATCTTATTGTTCTGGTGTGATTGTAAATGAGATTGACTTCCTAATTTCTCTTTCTTCTGTTACATTATTGGTGTGTTGAAATGTCACATATTTCTGTATGTTAATTTTTTATCCTGTGACTTTACTGAATTTGTGTATCAGTTCTAGCAGTTTTTTTGGTGGAGACTTTCAGGTTTTCTATATATAGTATCATGTCATCTCCAAATAGTGAAAGTTTGACTTCTTCCTTGACATGTGGATGCTTTTTATTTACTTGTGTCATCTGATTGCTGTGGCTAGAACCTCCAGTACTATATTCAATAACAGTGGTGATAGTGGACATCCCTGTCTTGTTCCTGACTGTAGAAGAAAAGCTCTCAGTTTTTCCCAATTAAGGATGATATTAGCTGTGGGTTTTTCACATACAGCCCTTATTATGTTGAAGTATGTTCCTTCTAAACCTATTTTGTTGAGGGTATTTATCAAGAATGGATGTTGTACTTTGTCAAATGTTTTTTTCTTGCATCTATTGAAATGATCATATGGTTTTTATCATTTCTTTAATTAATGTAGTGTATAACGTTGATTGACTTGCCAATATTGAACCACACTTGCAACCCAGGAATAAATCCCACTTGACCATAATGAATTATTTTTTTAATGTATTGTTGGATTAACTTTGCTAGTATTAATTGTGAATTTTTGCATCTGTGTTAATCAGAGGTGAACAAGTAGTTTTCATTTTTAGTGTTGCCTTTATCTGCTTTTGATATCAGGGTAATGCAGGCATCACAGAATGAATTTGAGAGTTTTTCTTCATTTTGTAATTTTTGAAATAGTTTGAGAAGAATAGGTATTGACTCTTCTTTAAATGTTTGGTAGAACTCACCTGCGAAGCCATCTGGCCCTGGACTTTTGTTTGTTGGGAGCTTTTTGATTACCAATTCAATTTTTTTTGCTTGTTATCAGTCTGTTCAAGTTTTCTACTTCTTGTTTCAGTTTTGGTAGTTTACATGTTTCTAGGAACATATCCATTTCGTCTAGGTTGTCCAATTTTTTTGCATATACTTTTTCATATTCTCTTATAATTGTTTTTATTTCTGTGGTCTTGGCTATTTTTTCTCCTCTCCCATTTGTGATTATATTTGCTTGGATCTTTTTCTTTTCGATAAATCTAGTTAAAAGTTCATTGATTTTATTTTATTTCCAAAGAATCAGCTCTTGGTTTAATTGATCTTTTTAATTTTTATTGTTATTTTTATTTATTTATTTTTTGTTTCTATGTCAATTCTACTCTAATCTTTATTATTTCCTTCCTTCTTCTGGCTCTGTTTGTTTTTCTTTTTCTAGCTCGTTTTGGTGTAAGGCCAGGTTGTTTATTTGAGACTTCTCTTGCTTCTTGAAGAAAGGCCTGTATTGCTATATTCCTTCCCTCTTAGGACTGCTTTTGTTACATCCCAAAATGTTTGAACAATCATTTCTTCATTTTAATTTGTGTCCATGTTTTTTAAAATTTTTCTTTGATTTTTTAGTTGACACATTTGGTGTTTAGTACCATGCTGTTAAACTTCCATGTATTTGTGGACTTTCCAAATCTTTTCTTGATGTTGACTTCTAGTTTCATAGCATTGTGGTCAGTAAAGGTGCATGGTATGAGTTCAATCTTTTTGTATTTGTTTATGCCTCATTTGTGACCTAACTTGTGATATATTCTGTGTTGTAGACTCTGGGCCTGGAGCTCTTTCTTGTCCAGCAAGAGAGTGGGATGCAGGATTAAAATTTGAGAGAGGCTAATGTCCGGGAGGAGAAAAGAGCCCTGAGTAAGGGTCCTTACTCCGTGTTTATCAGTATTAGAAGGCTTAGAAGCTGATGGGTGTGCACAAAGAGACAATGAAACCATGAACATTAATTCATGGTAGTGGGGAAAAGGGGGGTTTGGAGATACGCGGTGTTAGGGGTTTGGGTCAATACAAAACAAAATTCTGGTGCTGGGTATAAGGTTGTTTATAGCAAACATGAGGCACCACCTCTGTTTATATGAACTGGTCTAGGGGATACAAAAGACAGAGCATGCTACCTTTTGGTCAACAAGGCACCTTTCTTCTGCTAATTAGCTCTGTTCTGGGCAACTTCATGCTGCTGCAGTCTAAAGTCCTGTTTTCCTGTTGACTTATTTTGGTCTTTCCTTTCTGTGAAAGCAGCTTTCTGCTATTGTACTAAGTTGGGGGGTATTTCTGCCCTGAATACCTAATCTTGTTTACCTCATCTTGGATGTTTTCATCCTGAGATTCCCTATTCCTATATCTTTGTCCTATACTGGGGGCCTTTGCCCCATTTACCTAATCTTATTTACCTAATCTTGCTTACCCAAAACTGGGTGTATACATCCTATGGCTTTCTAATTCTTTATGCCTTGTTAACCTATCAATGCAAGCTCAGGGAATTCTTAGCTTATTCCCCACAATTCTGAATAATGTCCCATGTACACTTTGAAAGAATGTGTATTCTGCTGTTTTAGGATGGAATGTTTTGAATATACCTTTTAATTCCATCTTGTCCAGTGTGTCATTCAAAGCCATTGTTTCCTTGTTTATTTTCTGTTTGGATGATCTCTCCATTGATGTAAGTGGGTGGTAAAGTCCCCTATTATTGTATTGTCATTTAGTTCCATTATATTGGTTATACACACACACACACACACACACACACACACACACCACTATCTGCAATATGGGCATTATAATTATTATTATATATTATTATATATTTTAACTTCAACCTGTTACAGTCTTTGTTTTGAAGTCTAGTTTTTCCAATATAAGTATTGCTACTCTGTCTTCTTTTCATATCCATTTATGTGATAAATGTTTGTCCATCCTTTCGCTTTCAATCTGCAGGTGTTTTTAGGTCTAAAATGAGACTCTTGTAGGCAGCATTTAAATGGGTCTTGTTTTTTCTATACATTCTGACATCCTATGTGTTTTGATTAGAGTGTTTAGTACATTTACATTCAAAGTCATTATTGATAGGTATGTATTTAGTGCCATTTTATTACTTGTTTTGTCATTGTGGCGATTTTCTCTGATCCTTTCCTGTCTTTGTCACTTTTGGTCTCTCCTTTGCAATCAAAGAGTCCCCTTTAATATTTCCTGAAGGGCTGGTTTAGTGGTCACAATCTCCTTTAGTTTTTGTTTGTCTGGGAAACTCTTGATCTCTCCTTCTATTCTGAATGATAGCCTTGCTGGATAGAATATTCTTGGCTGCAGATTTTTCCCATTCAGTACTTTGAATATATCATACCATTCCCTTCTATCTTGAGAAGTCTTCAGCCAGACTTATGGTCTTCCTTTGTAAGTTATGGACTTCTTATGTCTTGCTGCCTTTGAGATTTTTTTTTCTTTATCACTATGTTTTACAAATTTAAATTACAATATGTCTTTGTGTTGGCCTGCTTTTGGTGAATTTTATGGGAGTTCCCTGCCTCCTGGGTATGGATGTCTGTTTCTTTCCCCAGATTAGGAAAGTTTAGCTATTATTTCTTGAAATAAATTTTTGGCCCCTTTCTCTCTCTTGCTGGCATTCCTATAATATGAATGTTATTATGCTTGATGGAGTCACTGAGGTCCCTAAGTCTATTCTCCTGTTGCACAATTCTTCTTTCTCTCTTTTTTTCAGCTTCATTATTTTCCATTATTTTGTCTTCTAGGTCATTAATTCATTCCTCTGCTTTTTTTCCAGCCTGATGTTCATTGCATCAAATCAGTTTCCAATCTCATTTACTGCATTTTCATCTACGATTCTTTTTTAATTCCTTTATCTCCATGGCAAGAGTCTCACTGATGTCTTCTATTTAATTTTTCTGAAGCCCAGTGAGTACCCTTATGATTGTTGCTTTAAATTTTCCATCAGGCATGTTACTTATATCTGTTTCACTTAGATCTCTGGCTAAAGGCTTATCTTGTTCTTTCATTTGGGATAATTCCTCAGTCTTGGCATTTTGTCTAAGTCTCTGCCTTCTTGCGTGTGTTAGAAAAGCCAGTTATTTTCCTGCTCCTGAAAGTAATGGCCTTATGAAGAAGAGTTCATGTAGTGCTCAGGGCCTGGTGCTTCAGTGAGTGGCCCCAGTGTGTGCTGCTTGCACTCTGCTATTGTATTTTGGCTGTTCTATCCTTCAGGCCATTCTTCTGGCTCTCTTTGCCCACTGTGAGCAGTATTTGGTCCCCGGCATGATTGTGTGGTGAATTTCAACTAGATGTGCTCTGGTCTACTTATGAAATAAAATCTGACACCACTTTCATCAGAACTGAATCCCTGCAGAACTCTCTGGTTGGAAGATGGGGTGTGGGCAGGGGTTTATGCTGATCTTCTGGAGGAGGGCCCTCTACTCTGGGAATGAGGTAAGCTTGACTGAGAAGGGAAGTCCTACCAGAGCACAGGTGTGTGGGGCTTGGTGTAAGCAAGTTAGGCAGCCATTCTGCATTGTGCTCCTTCCTGCAGGTGGCTCTGTTGCTGAGGGACAGGGGAGGAAAATAGCACTGGTCAGCAACTTTGTTCCTGGAGAGGTATCTCAATGAACACTCCCTCTCAAGGATATTCTCTAAGAAGAGTGAATAATCTCCTCTACTTTGTGCCCAAGGTATTCTTCAGATCACAGTTTCCATGGTGTCTGTCCCCTGGGTTATTTGCCTGCCTTTTCTCCAGGATCAGTGCAGTGTCTCCTGGGCTGTAGTCAAGCCAAGTCTTTAAAACTCAAGGCTTTAAGCCCCACTGGTGGTAAGAACTCATGAAATTCAGCCCCTCTCATTTTCCAAGTCAATGGCTTTGGGGAAACATTCTCCTTGTGCATTTCCCTGTGTGCTCCTCTCTCTCTTGCCTTTCTTCACAACCACCGCTCCCTCCCCTCCACAGCATCTGCAATCCATTTCTCCCCTACACTACATTTCTACACTTCTACCTTCTTTGATGTGGTCTCTCTCCTTTTAGTTGTGGAGTTTTTCCTATCAGTCTTCAGGTCAATTTGGGGGGTATTTAGGATGATTTGATAGTTATATAATTGTGTTCATGGGGGGAGACCAGCTTAGAGTCTTCCTACGCTACCTCCATCTTCCTCTTTTTTCAGGAAGTTGCAGAACTTGGCCCTTATGAGTGTCCAGGCCACCTTCAGGAGCTGTATCACAGATTGCCAACTCTTCCAACCCCCCTGAAGTTAGGCACCCCATTTAATTATTTTTCTTGGATTTAGAAAAACCAATTGGATTATGGCAGATGATGACGAACTACCACAAAATTTGCCAAATGGCAGTCTCAATCACAGTTGCTATATTAGAAGTAGTATGTTTTCTGGAGCAGAACGACATAGCCTTAACAGTTGCTACATAACTACTTACCTGGAGAATTCATTCATCTCAAGCTTCAACAGTAATGAGAATCAAAAGAATAGATATATTGCTGCCACAATAAAATCTCACTCAGGAGTGTCTCTAAAGGACTGTAGAGGAAGAATATCCTCCTAGATGGGATGGTTGAAACATACCCTTACTTGTTCTCTTTGTATGGAGAAAGATGTAGAGAAGCTTGAGGTTTTGATATACATGACTCCTGCATAGTGACAATTGGCTTGGTACATTTTCAGTGACAGAAGGAAGAAAATTAGAAAACGGAATGAGAGGAAGTCTGAGGAAGAGACATCTGGATGGTAAAAGACAGAAGACAAAGTGGGCTTATTTTTTTTCTTTTTCTCTACGAGTCAATGACCCCTAGAAGAGGAAATGTGAATCTAAGGGGCCAGCATTACTCATTCTTTAGAAGTCAGCCAGCTTCATTTTCAGCCACCTCAGTGCTGGCACAATGGGCATATAAATGGGTTGGCTATGGTGGCAGAGGTTATGGCCAGGTATGGCCTTAATAACATGGATTCCCTCTTATCAAGGCTATTCTAAATACTGACACCACAGAATTTATTGCACATTGCCAGTAACTGAGACTGATGCCATGTACTTAGTAGGTACTATCTTTTGATGACTTAAGTCTGTCACTTAGTGGTAGATTACCTTGGAGACATATTTTTCACCCTCAAGTGTCAGTGATTTGTCCTTAATATAGAACTGGTTTTATCTCCAGATGTAAGTTTACCTTTCCTGACCCTTATGTGTCTCCCAACCAAACACTTACAAATGTCTAATTAATTGGCATGGTCATTCATATAACATTGACTCAGACAAGAGATTTATTTTACAAGGGCTATGTGACTATGAGTATATGATCATGATTTCCACTGGTTTTCAATGGATTCCATATATCTGAAGGGACTGGCCTAATAGAAGAGTGAAATAACTGTTAGAGACTCAGTTGAGACACTAGCTTGGATTATCAATCTATGGATATATGGTGTGTTGCCAATTCCTGATAAATAGTGACATTTAACATTTTAACAGCTACAATACAAGAATCTGGGAACTGGGATATGAACATCACATTGGTTCCTCTTAACAATAACTTAAAAAAATTAACTTGGAGAATTTGTGCTTTCTGCACCCCCTCCCCCTGCCCTGCCATTATTTTACAGTCTATTGGATTAGAGGTCCTTGTTCCTACTGGCAAAATACTTCCTCAACAGAACATGGTAAGGGGTCCATAGAAATTGAAATTATGACTACTACTCAGCCACTTGGGACTCCTCCTTCCAGTCAACCATTAAACAAACAAACAAACAAACAAACAAAAAGAGTTACTATATTGAGGGGGATAATGGCCAATTACCATAAGGAGCCATAAGCTACATGGTGGAGGAAGATAAGAATACATCTGAAACTGGGGAATTTACTGGGATTTCTTTTGGTTCTTTCCTACCATGTAATAATTGCAAATGAGCAATTGAAACAGTCACAGGACAATGGTAAAGCAAATATGGGCTAATAACTTTTGGGAAAAAAGATCTGGGTCTATCCACACTGGTAAATAATCTTGACCAACCCAAATAAAGCCCAAAAGTGAGGGGAATTCAGTATGGGTGGTGGAAAAAAAAAGATGACAAATATTAATCATTACCTGGGGGACATCTGCTGTTGTTGAAGAAGACACTATTTGGTTTCTTTTCCTATTAATTGACCTGTATTATTTCTTTTAAGGGATTGGGTTACCACCTTGAATAGGCTTTGTGGCTGATTGGCCTTAATAGAGTTGAGTGGTATGAATAATTAACTTCATCGGTCACCTTTTGGCACAATGTAAACCTAAGGGCTTTTTTCTGGCTCCTAGCACTGCTGAAGCAACTATTTTGAAGTAGCCTTCTGGGAAGCTTCACAGATAAAATGCACAGTGTCTCAGCCTGAGCTTTTTCCTGCCTATTACGTCCATCCCCTGAAATTCTCACCTCTTTTATCTATCTATGTGGAATGCCTGTGGGAATCCACTAAACACCAACACATATAAAGTCTTGAATATTGGGGGCTTCAATGTGTAATACTGTCCTTAACCACTAGGGAATAAAGGCAAAAGATAAATATTTCCCCCTATGTCCTTAAGTGGGATTATTCTAAAATGCATTTTAAAGATCTCAGGTAGATCAAGCCCCAATCATCCTTAGGAGGGGTCAGTCAAAAGATATTTTTTGATTAGTTGTCTGTCTGTCCCTCTTCCAGTCTCCCAAATGTTTATTGAAGCCAAATTAATTACTAAAATGCTATGCTCCTATACTTCAGTTTTCTTCTATCTTGCATACAAAAGAAATTTCACATATTGCCTGCCTTCTAAGTGTCTGTGACTTATACTTTGAGCTACTGTACAAATTTTTATATCATTTATATAGCCTGTAAGAATCATACATAAGGGAATAATTGTTAACTGTCAGATCACAGTGTATTTCTAATCATATTCCATCAGTAACACATGTTTTACATTGTTAAGACATCCTGTCTGAAAAACAAAACTCTGGAATGGAATGTAAAAAGCCCATTCTTTTAGATAGTTTGAATTATTCATGAACACAGCACCTTGTCAGCACTTAGAATGTAATCAAAATATAAATGATGCATGTGCATGTTGTGTCCAAATTCCATACTGGATATTCTAAGTTATACACAAGTATCACTATCTTTTAATCAGCAAAGCAAACTTTCAACTATGTAATATAGTTTTGTTAAACCTAATTAATTAAAATGTTTTTATGTTTGGGGCGCCTGGGTGGCGCAGTCGGTTAAGCGTCCGACTTCAGCCAGGTCACGATCTCGCGGTCCGTGAGTTCGAGCCCCGCGTCAGGCTCTGGGCTGATGGCTCAGAGCCTGGAGCCTGCTTCCGATTCTGTGTCTCCCTCTCTCTCTGCCCCTCCCATTCATGCTCTGTCTCTCTCTGTCCCCAAAATAAATAAACATTAAAAAAAAAAAAATGTTTTTATGTTTAAATTTACCTATCACAGTCTTAAATACAAACTATTAACAATGACTCCATTAAAAACTCAAGTATGCTATCTAGTAGGACATAATGAACTATTTTAAACCCTTTCAGAAAAAATTTGACATATTATTTCTGTATTTTTCTGATAGGCTCTCATGAGGTTTCTTGAAATTTCACTTTATATTAATAGATCACCCTAAATAATATGTTATTCATTTTATTATGTCTAGGAAATTTAAACAGAAAAATTCACTACTTGGATTGTGATGCATGAGGACATAATTTAACATTAATTTATTCTGTAACTAGTAAGTAATGTATATTATAAAAGTATACTATGTTGTGCAACTAGTAAGTAGATTTTATGAATATATGAACCTAAACTCCACTACCTGAATCTGATATTAATTTTGGAACTAGATAGGGATGTAAAATAGTAAATGAGATGTGTACATATTCCAGTATATGTATATACACATATATACATACACATATGAATGTATCTGTGTATAGACAGATAGTTAATGAGTTCAATATTATATGGGGTAGAGAATTATTTGACAAAATACTTGCCTTTAAGCAGCATAGGCACAAATAAGGAGAACTGATTATCATCTGGAAAAAAAAAGAAAAAAACAGTGATAAAGGAAGTGATAATTGGTGCTAACTGGAGTGGAAATTCATGATTTATGTATTTAGATATTAATTCAATTACGTTTATTAGCATTTCTTATATGTAAGGTATATTGCATGCACAGAGTATATGATGAATGATGAAGACAGATAATACTTCTGACCTTATAAAGAAGCTTCAAGAATAAGATTGTTGGGATGGATCAGATTATAAAAAATTTACTCATAAGAGACATACCTTCAATGTAAATATCCAGAAATATCAAAATTAAAAAGATGGAAAAAGATATTCTCTGCAAACAGTAACCAAGAGAAATCTGAGAGACCTATATTAATTATAGTAAAAGTAGACTTCACAGAAGCATTATTAGAATGCTTCATAATGATAAAAAGGTATATCTCCAGGAAAATAAATAAATCAAATTTGCATGCAGTTAAATTCACGCTTTTAAAATATATCAGGCAAAAATTGCCATTTCTAAAAGTATGAATAGATAATTCCACAACCATTGTGAGTTATTTTCAGTACTTCTCTGAGAACTTGACAGAGTAAGTAGACCTAAAATTATTATAGGCAGAAGATTTGACCAACATGATTTAAAAACTTAACCCTAATTAACACATATAGAATAATGTATCCAACAGCTGGAGAACACATTATTTTCAAGTGCACCTAAAAGTTACCAAAATTGATCACATAATAAGTCACAGAATAACATTTCAACAAAGTACTAAGGACTTAAATTATATACAGTAATACCAGTGAAACTAAAAAAATAATTTCAAAATATACCTAGAAATATTTGAAAATTAGGCAATGTGTTTCCAATCTACCCATGTTATGATAGCTAATTTCATGTATCAACTTGACTGGATCATGAGACGTCAAGATATTTGATCTAACATTATTTCTGGGTGTGTTTGTATGGATGTTTCTGGATGAGATTAGAATCTTAATTGGCATATTGAGTACAATAGACTGTTCTCTTCAATGTGGGTAGGTATGATCTCATGGAGGGCCTGCAGAGTTAAAATGTGGAGAAAGAGTAAATTTGCTCTCACTCTGATTATGTGAGCTGAGCCATTTATCTTCTCCTGCCTTTGGACACTGGGACTTACACGATTGGCACTGCAGTTCTCAGAACTATACCATAAGCTTTCCTGTGTCTCCAGCCTGCCTGCAGACAGCATTTTATATACATAATCTAAAGATACATTATATCATTTTGTTAATATATTAGATATTATCATCATGTATATATAATATTACATATTATATTATATATGTAAATATATTATTGGTTCTCTTTTCCAGATAACTCTAATACACAGGGAACAGATGCCATTGGAAATTATTTTAAGTTTGGTGATAATAAAAATACAACCTAGAGGGGAGCCTGGGTGGCTCAGTGCATTGAGCACCCCACTTTGTCTCAGTGAAGTCACGATCTCCGGGTTGGTGAGTTTGAGCCCCGCATCCGGCTTGCTTCTGTCAGTGCAGAGCCCACTTTGGATCCACTGTCCCCCTCTTTTTCTGCCCCTCCCTCTTCTCTCTCTCTCTCTCTCTCTCTTTCTCTCTCTCTCTCAAAAATAAACATTTATAAAAAAATAGTCATTTGTTCTGGGATTAACCACTTTTATTCTTTTTTCTCTCATTCCACAACTAATTGTCCAGTTATGCACAGCTTGCCTCCATGAAGTCTCATCTGCTCCATTATTTCTAAGGCCACTACCAACAAATCATCTCAGGTCCTAATTTTCTCCAGCTTACTGAAAAGTACTGAAACGTAATTCCTGTTATGTTCATTCATCCTAGACATAGTTGCCAATATAATCTTCCTGATGTAGTATTTAGTTTCCTTTTTGCATATATAAGCAAACTTAAATTCGTCTTTAAGGATATACAATAAATGTCTCAAATCTGTATTGTGCAAGTGTCATGTGATATTTCCTTTATATAACTGGACTCATCCAACACCCACTGTCACCATGCTTTCCCTTCTGACATCCCTTCTGGATTAATGCCTCCTTTTCTGTCTGTTAACATCTTATCTGTACTTCAAGTTTTATTTCACTTGTTACCTTCTCAAGAAACCCTGATGAGTTATTTCCAAACATCTCTGATCTTCCAATTCTTTGATTCCTTGAAGAAGTAACTTCATTTTAAACTTCTCTGACAGTGCTTGTATGCTACCACAAAATGATTTGGTTAGTACTCTCATAACCTACTTTACTCTGACTTTAAGTTGATTAAATTATGTTTTACTTTTCTTTGTATCGTCAGTAGGGTATAATACATGAAGAAGTAGATGGAAACATCTAAAGATAAAACAACATGTTGAGATTTATTTTGTCTTGTTTTGACATATTGAAGGCCATTTAAATTTTTTTATTGAAGGTAAGCTTCAATTCAAGCTGAATTGAATCCTTATGAACACATATATAAAGAAGAAAATATTTGGAATGAATACATTTGTATCACTTGGAAATACTATGAATTAAGTTTTAATTTTGACTCATTGCACATAAAACAGTTACATTATTTTATATAAACATTTATTTCTTTTTACCATATCATGGTTTTGGAATTAATTTTCTCAGGGCAAACCAAATCAAACCAGAAAATTCCCTGCATAATGTATAAATTAGTACAAGCTTCTATAGGAAAATTCTAAATATATTTTAGGATACTGGGAGCTTCCATTCTCCCTAGCCTCTAGTAATTTAGTGCATTTGATAAAATGCCCCATATAATATCTCTAGTGTCTTGCTTTACTTTCCTGAGAACTTATATAGTGTAGGTGAATATGAGAAGTTTGAAATAGGTTAGAAATTGTATAGTTCAATGACTCCAAATCCACCTAAATGCTGTACATGAATTATAATTTCATTATAGAGCAATAAATTTCAAGTATTGAACACTTCTCCAGTTTATACTTAACGAAGTGGCTATAAATTTTAGTCTTTAATTCTAAGGCTCTCCAAATGTCTTTTATGTGGAATATATTTACAAGAGAAATACTATTTAATTCTAATAAAGCATTTACACATATTCATTAGCTACTACAAAAAAAAACTATTAGGAATATTTTCCTATTAACTTTTGAAATATCAATCTGGAACTATTATTTAAAAAAACCTGAACCATAGATATATAAAATACATGCTTTCTAATGATTAAAATTATAGAATAATATTGTGATGAATTAAAGGGGATCAGTCAAAAGGATCTAAATTAACTTGTTTAACCTTTGTGTTTAAGAAACTAAAAATAATTCTTACTATCATTCTAAAAATACTCAAAATATATTATTTTTTAAGTTTATTTATTTTGAGAAAGACAGAGATAGCACTAGTGGGGGAGGGACAGATAAAGGGAGAGAGAGAGAATTCCAAGCAGGCTTCACACTGCTAGTGCAGAGCCCAATGTGGGGTGTGAAACCATGAAACCGCGAGATCATGACCTGGGCCCAAACCTAGAATTGGATGCCTGTCTGTCTGACTGAGCCACCAAGACACCCCTCAAAATACATTCTTAAGTAAAATTTTGTCAACCAGGTGTTATTTGTAAGTGAAGAATCACTAAATACTACTCTTGAAACCAATATTACATTATATGTTTGCTAACTAGAATTTAAATAAAAACTTGAAACAACAAAAATAATGAGTCATAAAAATTTTTTGATAGAGTGACTGCTTTGTTTTACTCTGAATAATTTATTTTCAATTAATTGTATTTATTCCTTTTTGAGGAACAGGAATTCTCCATGGAAAAATGAAATTTTATTTATAAAGCAAAATGATCAATATTGATGTGGGAAACAAAGGCAGAAGGAAATGTAGATAAAATTAAGTTTTCTTACAACTTGCAGTCCATTGACAAATACTTGAGGCAGGCAGAGTACAACATTCCTCCAGGAACCCCCACTGTCTTAATGTTAATGCTTTGCTAGAGAGAAAACAACTTTAGCTTGCCTACAAGTAGGCCTCCAAGATCCTGTGAATCTTCTTTAGCATATGAAAACCCTTTTGGTAACTTCCTTTTGTCTTTACCTCCCCCAACTCCCAAATATATAATCAGTCACCCCTCACACTTGTAATGCAGCTCTTTCTGCCCATGGGTCCTGTCCCAGTGCTTTAATAAAACCACCTTTTTGCACTGAAGACGACATGTCAAGAATTCTTTCTTGGCCGTTGGCTCAAAACCCCAACACTTCAAATCTCATCAAATATCAGGTACTTGAAATATTTAATTGTGGTGATTCATCAAAACTATCTTCAAATAAAGTTAAAAAAAATAAACCAAATATTAAAAACCTCATTTTTAAATGTCAGCAAAAGCAGCTTAGATTTAACTTTTCTAAGAGCTTTAATTCTATTACAAAATGTTTTGAGAGTTATCTCCTAGGAATAAATTTCAATTAAGCTCCAAAAACTTCCCTATTTCTTAAACCAATAATACATTATCATGAGAAGTAAGACAAGAGTAAAAGAAAAAAAAATAAAGCATAAAATTAATGCCTTCCAATTTAGACAAGTGAGGACTGTTTTCCTGGGGAAAAAATGGGTAATGGAAGCTGTAATATAGTTGTGATGAATTTGGACAAATGTTTTTTCAAAATCTTTCCACTTTGTTTTCTCTATCAGAGTTCGTTATAGTTCCATAGACTCAATCAAATGATAACAATGCTCCATGACCAAAAGCAACAAGGTATAAATCTGAATATGGATGGTAGAAAACATGATCTGTCATCTCTCAGGTGCTCTTTAGAAGTGTGGTACAAACATTAAAAAAACAAGTTAAAGATAACATGAAAAAAATATGAATTTGCTAACCAAATATACAGCCAGAAGTCTGCTAGTAGTTCGTTAATTTATCTAAGTGATCTGCACACCTCTAACCATAGAACAAGTTTAAACTTGAGTGATATGCCTCAAGGGGAGAGCATACTTCTCAAGACTCTAACTGGAAAATGTTTACTGATGCAGAAAGTACCCAGAGATAAAGTATGTGGTCAAGCTCCCTTGTTCTCGTTCAGAGAACTGAAGACCTGAACTTATGAAATAGAGAATTTAAATGTTTTTAAATAATCAGGAAGAGGTGCAGGTGCACCGAGATTATTATTTGATCATCAGCACTTAAGGTAATAGGAAAACTACCACATGAATCAGCAATATAAATAAACTGCTAAAAGGAAGAGAGAATATATAATTCCAAATTGGATAAAATATCAATAATCATGAAAAGTTTGTAATCCAAATAAACTTAAAGTACTTGTTCTGAATTTTATTAAGTAAAACATGAAAAATTAATAAGAAAATTAAGTTAAAAGAAAATAAAGCTGACAGAAATAAGATTGATAATGAAACTTCAAATCTTTAAAATGCAAATGGAAGAAATGAATAAAGATTCTAGGGAAAGAAATGTTTTGGAATATAGATTTAAAAACATTACTGTCTAAAGTCAGTAAATACACTACTATACATAAATGTATCTATGTAAAGATATAATTACTTTATACAGAAGTTATGACTCATTTGGTGGTCAGAGATTTGGTAAAAGCAAGACCGAAAGATTGTAATGAGGATAGCTAAACAAAATTATGTGAATGGGCTTATCAGAATAAACACCAAGTGTGATAGTATGTATTACTATGAATGCTACCACAGTATACCCACTAGAAAGGCTTTTGATAATTTGGTGGACATTGTGACCACCTGGCAGACTATAATCAACCTCTTTCCTCAGCCACACACATGCTTACTCAATAGGTTGATGAACCAAGTGGCTGATGAGCCATGGGACTGGGACAATGCATAGTTGCAACAGCAGAAATTTCTCATAGCAAGGTTATGGCCCAAACTTGAATACCCAACTGGTTAGTAGCAGTAAACTACTCTTTGTCTCTGGTAGGTATTATTCTACAGAGGTAAATGTGCCACAAATCACAGATTGAAGGCAACGGTTTTTCCTCAGTATCAGAGATACAAATTCTAGAACATTTTTCTTCTCAATAAGCCATGTTCATTCACATAATTTTTTGACTAACTTTATACTGCATTCATCTTCTTGGTATACCATATAATACAGTTTCTAATTCTGCAGCAAAGTGATGCAGTATGTACCAACACATACTGGATTTACTGATTTTATCATATTCCATATTACTCACACACAATTTGATTTACTGATTGTGCATAGCTTTTTGAAGATTCTGTTAATTGCCATTAAAACATAAAAACCTTACAAGTTTTAGGTTACAGAGTATGATATTATTCTTTGAATCGGAAACCCATATATACTTCTGTTTTTTCCCATAGCCAAAATGTCTTGTGAAGAGAATCAAAGAAAAATTGAGAATGCATCTGGCTCAGTTACAAAATTTTCTCTCAGTCATCTTAACCCAGGAATCTGCTGGGTTTCAGGACTTAGAACCTAAGGAAGAAATGCCTTCACTCAGGGACCTAATTACAAAATATAATTTTATGGAATTAAAAATTGAGGCAGCCACCACCCTTTGGGTAGAATTCCTCATCCCACTGGAGAAACAGTAACTTGTTGGTCATTGTGATTGAGACTTAATATGAATAGATATCAGAATTTCTACCATATAAGGTCTCAGGGAGGTTATGTGCAGTATCCAGGAAATTCTTTGGAGTCATTTCTAGTACTGTCATATTAATTGGACATTGTAAAAGGAAGATCACAGAAACCCCATATGGGCAAGTCTACCAAGATTTTAGACACTTTGGAAATAGATAAATAGAAAAAACTCCAGCATCTTAAGTCCTCTGCAGGGTAAAAGGACCCAAGTAAATAGTTGGGAAAGGTAGCTATAAGTAACACACACCCTTGTGACCAGCTAATGAAATAAAGATTGAAGTAGCTTTTCATATTTTCTTCTATTTATTTCCAAATTATGTTTGCATATATTAATTTTATATATTATTTTATTTTCCCCACTTACACCAATATTTATGTTGTTGGTGATTATCACTACAATTTAGCTCACAGCTTATGTTACATGAAATTCAAAATGTGATTATATTTAAGAAAAGAACATCACTCAAAACTGAGCAGAGTTTGGTCTCCTTATTTACAGAAGGAATGAGTATATTTTAATATGTGTAGCATTGAGGGTTTTTTTGTTATACCTGTGTCACAAACAATAAGAAAGGGTATTCTACATACCTTTGAGTTTTCAATATTTGAAATATTTGTCCGATAGCATTATTTACCTTAGGAAGAAAATTATCTGCTTATTTCATTAAAACTAGAGAAAGCATTCTACCTTCCAAAAAGAAAAAAAAAAAACAGAGAAACCAAAAGTTGAAATGAGAAAATATGAAAGTAATTCAGATATGAGAAAAAGAGACACTGGTGAACATTTTGAAATTATACCCTCGATATCCTTGATATTTGTGATTTAGCTCTTAGAAAATTATTTTTTAGCTTCAAGTTGGTAATTTGTACTATTACCATTTTTTGTATATTGCTATAAAATTTCTCTTTCCAGCTTTTAAATTTATTTTATGTATCAATGTACAACACTTAATGGATAAAATGATCTATTCATTTTCCCAAACATTTAGAGGAAGATAAACATTAAATAAGAATTTATAAATTAGTAATATAGTATATGTCTACATTTAGGTTTTAAAAAATGTGGATGATTCTGAAACAAGTGGTTGATTATGTGTTAAAACTAGTGTGTGCTTGCAATTCTAACTAATTTTAAAATGAAAGTTAATTTTTTTCTAGAGTTTTTTGTGGAAAGCGTGCTCTATCATCTCTATTCATAGATGTATCCACTTATTAATTGATATTCTAATATTAACTAATCTGTTAAATAAAATTCTTACAAATTTGATCATAGTTTATGGAATTTTTCTCCAGATTATATGTGACCTAATGTTTTTATGATATACCTATGAAGGTGAAACAAATATCAATTTATTTATTTATTTCATATTCCCCTAAGTTTATTTTAACAATATTTAAACATACTTTATATTTTGAACATGGGATTTTAAATATAAAGAGAATATCTGCATATATACATCACTTTAGGATGTAAACCTTAATTTTTTTAATTATTTGAGTGACATGAATATAGACCTCACTGCAATATAAATAAAACCATAATAAAATAAACTAAATTTATAATTTTATAGGTAATAGGTATAATTGATAGGTACATTCTGGGAACTTCTCCAAAAGTTATTTGAATATTTTAAGGCAAAAGAGAATTCATGAAATCAAGCATTTATTTTAGAATTCTCTGTAGACATTCACCATAAGCCATATGTAAAATTTAAACATGGTTAATCAAATTTTGACTTCATTTTAATGATGTGAGCACAGTCTGTTTTAGGTATACAATGTAGCCAGGAATAATACTAGAGTGGGAAATTCTATCTCAGATATAAATTGGGAATACTTCAGGTAGGGAAGTGTTTAGGATTCCCTCCAGACCCCCTCTAGGTACTCTTCTTTTCTTCTTCTTTTTTTTTTTAATTAAAGTTTATTTATTTTGAGAGAGACAAAGCACATGAATGGGGGAGGGGCAAAGAGAGCCACTCCCAAGCAGGCTCCCCACTTCCAGCATAGAGCCCCATGCAGGGCTCTAACCCACAAACCATGATCATGACCTGAGGTCAAGAACCAGATGTTTAACCAACTGAGTCACCCAGGCACCCCAACACTCCTTCTTTTAAAAATTCTCAACCCTTTCCCAACTCCCCTCTTCCTATTGGAGGTGGGGGTGTCCCAAAGTTCCTAGTCCTAATCCATTCATCCCTGGGAGCTTGAGTGGGGGGGGATTTGCTCCATCTCAGATACCCCCTCCAGAAACCATGGCCCTCTCCCAGGTACTCCTTTACAACTGAATTATTGCTCCATACAATACCTCAAAGCCAATAATCTAAAAACAAAAAAAAAGACAACCACATTAATATTCTCTCCTTTTGTGAATTCCATTTTCTTTATTTCCATTTTATTTTCTCCTATTTTTCTTTGAACATGCCTTAGGCATGCTATAGTGGTCTTTAAATTAATTTTTTTTTTTCAACGTTTATTTATTTTTGGGACAGAGAGAGACAGAGCATGAACGGGGGAGGGGCAGAGAGAGAGGGAGACACAGAATTGGAAACAGGCTCCAGGCTCCCAGCCATCAGCCCAGAGCCCGACGCGGGGCTCGAACTCCCGGACCGCGAGATCGTGACCTGGCTGAAGTCGGACGCTTAACCGACTGAGCCACCCAGGCGCCCCTAGTGGTCTTTAAATTAAAAGAGAACATGCCTATATGTACATAAAATTTTAGTGTGATAATTTAAAATGTGTGATATTTATTTATATCTCATCACATGTATTATACATATTATATATTTATATCTCATTACAAATGAGAATTTATGCATAACTATAGTGGCTGTTGGCCTTTTGTATAAATGTTACATGTGTCTGTTACTCTTAACTTGAATAAACTAATACAAGTAATATAAGTAATATCTGTGTATCAATAAAAGAGAAAACAGGGACACCTGGGTGGCTCAGTTGGTTAAGCATCTGACTTTGGCTCAGGTCATGATCTCATGATTCATGAGTTCGAGCCTGCTTTGAGTTCTGTGTCTTCCTCTCTCTCTCTGCCCCTCCCCCACTCACACTCTTTCTCTCTCTCTCTCTCTCAAAAATAAACAAACATTAAAAAGAGAGAGAGAGAGAGAAAGCACTTTGTTTTTGGCCTTGGAATCACCAAGGGCAACATCTGACTTTTTTTTTTTAATGTTTATTAATGTTGAGTGACCTATGTTTTTTTCTATATAAAGTACTCTGTGTGGAAATACATTAACTTTTTTTATGTAAATATTCCTCTGTATCATGATGGTACTACCTGCAGGCTTATATATCTTTGTCTAGTACAATCTAATCAATATTTTACACCCAATTTTCATAAATTCTGATTACATGTTCAACATTGATATATGAGATCACAAAAGACCTGAATCTTTTATTCACATATGATACTTATTGTACTCTTTAAAATGCTTGAAGGAAATCCTATTCTTTATAGTCTCTTGCTTCTCATAGTCAACTGGTTTACCTTTCTAAATATAATTGTAATTTCTGAAGAATTTCCAAAAAAAAAAACCAAAACACAAACCACTAATCTTAGCTCTGAAAGGAAGAGTATGGATAATACAAAGCATTCTTCTTACACAATTTCTATTATAAATGTATATATTGAAACCACCCCCAAATATATATTCACATACAAAAATAATTAAAACCACCACCCAGCTACTTGATTTTTAAAAAAATATATGCCATAGTATTTTTATTAAGTCCTTGTGGAAGGTTGCTAGATATGTCTGAGTATTATTTAGCTTAGTTACCATGTCTACCTGAGAGATATTTAACTGCCATCATTGTGAGAATTTAGAGAGATTCAGAAAGGTCTAGTGAATGTGTTAGTCACAGAGCTAGTAAGTACTAATACAGGCCGCATGTAAACTTAGTGTGTACTATAGTTTCTTCTAGAAAAAGCTTCATGGAGGAGAAGGGATAGAATTGGATACCATTTGAAGATAAGAAAGAAGGGTGCTATGCCTAGCTAAGTGAACAGCCTTAGCAAATTCATGAACTGATACAAAATTTGAATGAGAACAGTACAATCTAGGAAAATAAAATCGTTTTCCAAATATGCATTTCTTCTAATTTCCCTAGGAAAACAATATATTTTGTTTTTGTTTTTGAGGTTTACAGCAGTAACAAGAAGCAATTTTTATATTCAAATGAGATGGTAAGTCCAACCTAAGTATCTGTGGCAAAGAGGAAATACCTACACAAATCCTTATTAAAATTTACACTACCATAGAAAGTAGAAATATGTCAACTCAAAAATAAATCCAATTTGAATGTGGAATGTTCTTTCAAATAGAATAAAATGCAATTATACGAAAAATTTCTCCACCCTTGACCCTGTATCAAAGATCAGCCCAAATCATTTGTGAAGTGTCCCAGAAGTGTAAATGAAGCCACAGTTTCAGTGTTACAATCAGAGCAGAGACTATCATCTATAATTAAATTATGGATTATGATAACTTTATTACCCATCAACTTGGCATTAAACAGCATGAATCACAGCATGGGGTCTCTGTCGGCTAATGCTCCTGGGATGAGGATCCGGATGAGACCATTAGAGCTGAAAATAAAAGCTAGCTTCTAGATCTTTGGCAAGGAGATAATGTCCTTTGGCAATGTTTATAGGAAAGAGGGAGGCCCATAACGTAGGCAATAATTCTCCCCTAGGACATATATGTATTTAAAATCATTCCTCAACTTTCTTAGAAACTAAAAAGAAAAATGGTTTAGTTGCTAAGTGTCTTTTACAAGATATATTTAATATAAGATGTGCCCTCAAAGAGGAGGGTCACTAAATGATGAACAAGAAGAGAGCTATCCTCATGTCTTACCTCTGAAACATATAATGAGAACTAATATAAATAACATAAACAAAACAAACATTTATTCCTAAACAAGCCAACCACTAGATTTTTTTTCTATTACACATTATAGAATTCTATAATGTGTAGAGTTCTAGTGAAACTCATTAGTATATGTAAAAAAATTAAAATATCAAATGCTAAATGATTTATTGATACTGCTACTAAAGCATGGTTTTATTATTAATGACTTTTTAATACTTTAAAGAATAATTTCTTTATTGTCAAAAAAGACTTTTTGAGACACTTATTTTTCCTTTTGTGGGTTAAATGATTACATAGCTATATGTCTTATGATTTACTTCTTGGTTGTACTTGAAGTAAGTGACCATTGCCATTTTGCAGATAAAAAGATGAAAAGAGGAAATTTAGACCATAAATACATAAGTGACATAAAATAGTAGATGTAGAAAATGGAACTCAAACCAAAGTCTGCATGCTACTATGTGTATATTATTGCTTCCCGGATGCTGTTCATTTGTTCATGGATCACTCAGTTTTGCTTGACTTGTCAGACTCCTGAATGAAACAATGATGCAAAGACTACAGAAGCGTAGTGTTAATTTGTGCTGTTGTTGCTCTTTGTTTTTCAGAGTAAAATGTTCTTTGTGTATTTATTTTAAACATCTGAATATGTGAGAGAGATAAATGTTTGAGAAAAGAAAATATATCAATTTTACGGATATTTTGTATTTTACCTAGAATAATCATTTATATTAAAAAATAAAAATAAGTGCTAAGAGAATAATCTCTTTTATCTTAATCATCAAAGTAAGCTTTGTATCATGATGGCTTATTCAGGATTAATATATATTGTGGAGGGTCTCATAACTGCTTATATAACACTAGGTAATGTCAAGAAGAAAAAATCCAGTTTTGAGAGGTACGTTATTTGACATAGCAATAAGACATACAGAAATAGCATAAGACAGTACATATTTACTTATTTCACTGCATTAAAACTGCAGTTTTGCTCAAACATATTTAACTTATTCCCTAATTTTATATACTTATTTCTATTTTTTTGACTAAGTAATGAAAACTGCAAAATTACTTGCATTGCTAAACAATAAATTATAAACTAGTTAAACTATTTATAGACGCGAAACATACCTATTTATAAATCTGGCTACAAAATACATTTCAGTTAGTTACTTGACTCAGTCTTTCTGAGTGTTTTATACTCAATACACGCTTTTTCCAATTGTCCTTCAGGAGTCAAACATCCGGTTCTAGTTGATTTTGATCAAGGTGAGTTACTCTACATCATCTGGAAGGAAGCTTGTGCTATTCTTAGTTGCTATAACCAGCTGCATTACTGAAAGCAAGCTCTGTCCTTACACATTATAAATGGATAGCTTCAGATAAGAAAAAGCTATCTTGGTGAATGGTGGCCAGAATTTTGATGTTTCTGTCTAGTAAGTGATAGGGTTATCACTCACATCTCTAGGTGATTTGGGAAGATGGCTGTCTGGAGCAATAGATAAAGACTCATTGGACTGTTGCCGAGGAAAAGAAATTGGAGAGAGGCAAGTGAATTCATTACAAAGAAACATACCATAGTTTTCAAGCTATGGAAAAAAGGGGGAAAAAACTGTGAAAAATCAACTGCATTTTCTCTTTGATAGGCATGTTCTATGTTATTGAATTGTATGTAAGAAATTAGTATAGAAAGGGTATATCAAGCTTCTTGTTTATTTCTTTTAATCAAGCAACATGGTGGTACATTTGGAATAAAGTTGTAAAGTAGCTCAATTCAAATGACAAGATTAACTATAAATGATGTAATAAACACAATATGCTCTATAATAGAATGGAGGAGGTCACAAGTGCTAGAATCAATATTCTGTCCAGAGAATTCTTTCCTCTATTTATTTAGTTTTATTTAGTAGAATTATTTTAAAGGAACTAATTATCTATTGGCTTCTGGGGATGTTTAAATTGCATAAATAATAGAGATAAGTGTTAAGTGTTATTTATTGACTAAATATTTTCTAAAGTATACAGAGAGGAGTTCATTGGATGAGAATAGAAAATCCAATCTATGTTGGGAACTGCAACGACAACAAAGTTTCTATGAAAGTAATGGGATAAAAATATTACTAAGTTTGAATTTGAACAATTGTGGACTTGCCTCAGGCTTCTTATTAGGAGTGCATCTTAGAAGATATCCTTAATCACTCTGACCCTGTAAATTCAACTTCAAAAGGGGAAGACTACAGAAAGGATTACAGATTACAGAAAGGATTATGGTGAATGAAAACCATTCATTACAATTTTATGCCTGCAATAGCAGGTATCCAATGACTACTAGTTATATTCTTTTGTCTTTCTGGAGATTTTGTAATAATTTCTTCTGTCATGCTTGCTAATTATAGAAGGGGGGATATTCCTAAAGTCTGCTGTGGAGACAGACTGGATTTTGACTCCAGTTGTTATTATTTCAAGAATCATGAAAATAAGTAACTGTAAACTCTGTGTTTTCTGGAAATACAACTTCTGAAAATCCTGATCAAGTTTTTTAAGGTTGTGAATTAGCTAATCTGATCTTAAAGTTAATTAGTCTTCATAAATGTTAATAACTGAGCCTTAGATATGAGAGTTGTCACATAAATGTTGAAGTAGCTTGTATTGCTATCGAGAAGCTCTTTGTCCTTTAAAAATATTTTAGTAACTTTTATGTGTGTTCAATGTGATTGAAGTAAAAACTCCCAAACCTATAAAAACTGCAGCTCCACACATTGAAAATTAGGTGGCATATTTCCTCTTTTTGAGATATTTGCTTTATCCACTCTCTTGCTGTTAAGTTTCTTTATGGAAGATGATATTTTTTTGTATAATTCAATTAGATGAACCCTCCTCATTCACTTATACAAAATATACTCTGAGAAAATGTGATTTTTTTTCCAAAATCAATTAATTATGAATAATAGGTAATTATTAGTGAGTTATCATTTAAAGGATGGCATCCAACTGAGCAATGTAGTGAAATAATAAAAGTACATTTCCAAATGGCCTAAAAGTAATATACTTTCCAGACATTCTCTAGAAACTGTTAATACCCTAGAATAAAACTGTAGTCTGTTTTATCTATTTGTAGGTCACTTGTAGAAAAATTGTTGGTTTTTTTAATAGTTCTGAAATGTGGCTTAATGTCAGTTCTTCAGCATTCTAAGCTGTTAAACATTTGGGGTGATTCTGAATTATGTAACTTGGAAAAAGACAGAGTATATATATTCTTTATGCTATTCTCTATTTCCTCTATAGCTTAAAATTAATTTTATCTCTGTGAAAATTCTGAACAAGTCACACTAATTCTTTAGTGAATCTTGTGGAGATTTTAAATAGAGCTATAATTTTTACTATGTGTTTTTAATCAAATCAATGCATATTCAATATATAAAACATAAAATACAGAATTGGAAAAGAAATATAGTCATTCATATTTTTACTATAAAGATATTTCTATGATAGAGTGCCATTTTAATGAATATATTTGCGATCATTCTGAATTTACTATTTATATAGTTAATATTACAACATAAATGCTTCTCCAAGCCAATTATTACTTTTTAACATCATTTTTAAAAGGTGCACAATATTTAGGGTAATCATATGTGTTGGTTTGCCTAGTTCAGTCCTGGTTTACACCTGTTGCTGGCCCTCTGCCAAATCATTCCTTATAGAATGTGTCCAACTGAACGAAATTTTATGTAGTTAATTCAGTAATATTCTTCTGAGTTAATGTGTAAAACTCTTCATGTTTATCCATTTACATAGTTTCCCATATTTGGTATTGCAAAAAAACAATACTCTGGTAACACTTTTAAGCATACACGTTATTTTTCTTATGTAGAATTTATCTTTGGTACAATTTCCAAGGTAGAATTGACTGAAAATAGTACTTTCAAACATTTGTTTCATATTGCTGAATATCTTTGCTATTTATTTTCTCATTATGGAGTCGAGAGTCTTTCCAACCCGTTTTCCACTACATGCCCTTTATGCTGTCCCCATATAATACTGTCAGTGAACACAAACTCAGCACAAATATTGAACTGTGGCAAAATTTACAGAGTATGGAAACTGCTTTATGTTTTGTAGATGACAAGAGCAATGTGGTTCTCATTTAATTAATGCTTTGCTGCTCGAACACTAATTAGAGATGTTCTTTTTCAAAAAATGTTGACCAAATTACACTTTAGTAAATGTGAATATAAAATCTATATACATGGCCCTTTGTAGCAATGTGGACGGAACTGGAGAATGTGATGCTAAGTGAAATAAGCCATACAGAGAAAGACAGATACCATATGTTTTCACTCTTATGTGGATCCTGAGAAACTTAACAGAAACCCATGGGGGAGGGGAAGGAAAAAAAAAAAAAAGAGGTTAGAGTGGGAGAGAGCCAAAGCATAAGAGACTCTTAAAAACTGAGAACAAACTAAGGGTTGATGGGGGGGTGGGAGGGAGGGGAGAGTAGGTGATGGGTATTGAAGTGCTCATCTTTTGGGATGAGCACTGGGTGTTGTATGGAAACCAATTTGACAATAAATTTCATATATTAAAAAAATAAAATGTATATACACACATATATAGAATAGAATAGAAATTAATATATATATACACATATATACACACTATATATATATGTATATATACACACACATTATATGAATTTTAATCTTTTCAAAGTGGTACAAATAAATTTTCTGTTATTGTATTAAAACACTAGATTTACACTTTTAACAGCTTATAAAGTATATAATACTGTATTGTTATATATAGGAATGATGTACATCATCTCTCTAGAACTTATTTATCTTGCATAACTAAAATACTGAAACGTTGATTAGCAACTCCCCATTTCCTCTCCTATCAGCCCCCAGTAGTCATCATTCTATTCTTTGTTTCTATGAGTTTGACTATTTTAGATACCTCTTATAAATGAAATCATGCAACATTTGTTCTTCAGTGACTAGCTAATTTCATTTAACATAATGTTTTCAAGTTTCATCTATGTTGCCTATTGCAGGATTTCCTTCTTTTTAAAGACTAAACAATATTTCATTGTATGTATATACCACATTTCCTTTAACTATTCCAAAATATCAAAGAGGAGGGAGCACTTCCAAGCTCATTTTACCAGGCCAATATTGCCCTGATACCAAAGCCAGAAAAAGACACCAAAGAAAACTATAGACTAATATTGCTGATGAACATAGATGCAAAAATCCTCAATAAAATTCTAGCAAACCAAATTCAGCAAGGGACATTGAACCTTGGATGCAAGGATGGTTCAAAATATGAAAATCAGGGACTCCTGGGTCCCTCAGTCAGTTAAGTGACTTGGGCTTAGGTCATGATCTCACAGTTGGTGAGTTCCAGCCCTGTGTCAGGCTCTGTGCTGTCAGCTTTGAACCTGGAGTCTGTTTCAGATTCTGTATTTCATTCTCCCTCTGCCCTCCCCCACTTGTGCGCACAAGCTCTCTCTCTCTCTCTCTCTCAAAAATAAATAAGAAACATTAAAAAAAATAAAAATACGAAAATCAATCAGCATGACATACCACATTAACAGAATGAAAGATAAAAGTCACGTGATCATCTCAATAGATACATAAGAAGCATTTGACAAAATTGGTACTGTCATGATAAAGCTCTCAATAAAGAATAGAAAAAAGTTAACTCAACAAAATAAAGGCCACATACAAGTAACTTTTGAACAGAGGTTATATGGTATCCAATGTCAGATGGCTGACAAAAATGTTAGAATTTAATTGTACAACTTTTCAAGAGCTCTGAGAAGATACAGACAATAAATATAAATATCCCTATCTTTCCAACTAAATAATGTGTATAGTTGTTTCATCTTTTGATCAATAAATTATTATAAAGCATTCAGAATGTTCTTGAGACTTTCTTCAGTGCTAAAAAATCTTGCTTTTCTTTGTTAAAATAACAAACTTGTTAAACAGTGAAGAAATATCTTATTTTTCATGCTAAATTCTATCAATGTCTAAGGGCCAACATAAGTCATCTCTTTCTTGATTAAAACTTTAATGGTATTTCAGGTAGAGGTATTACTTACATTCAAGTGTCTGACTACCTGGGGTTTGTTTCTTTTCTTTTTTTTTAAATTTTTAAAAATGTTTTTATTTATTTTTGAAACAGAGAGAGACAGAGCATGAGCAGGGGAGGGGCAGAGAGAGAGGGAGACACAGAATCCGAAGCAGGCTCTAGGCTCTGAGCTGTCAGCACAAAGCCGACACGGGGCTCGAACCCACGGACCGTGAGATCATGACCAGAGCTGAAGTCATACTCTCAACCGACTGAGCCACCCAGGCACCCCTGGGGTTTGTTTCGTATTCTACAATTACTATCCACATAAATTTGGATGAATACTAAATATCTTTTGGTTTCAGTATCCTCATGTTTAAATTATCAGAAGGATACAGATATTTCTAAGGTAACTGTCTGCCCAAAGGAAAAAAAAAAATCTGTAATTTTAGGGGCGCCTGGGTGGCTCAGCTGGTTAAAGCCAATGACTTTGGCTCAGGTCATGATCTCACAGTTCATGAGTTCAGGCCCTGCATCAGGCCGTGTGCTGATGGCTCGGAGCCTGCAGCCTGTTTCACATTCTGTGTCTCCCTCTCTCTCTCTGCCTCTCCCCTGCTCATGCATGTGAGCTCTCTCTGTCTCTCTCTCTCAAAAATAAAATAAACATTTAAAAAATCTGTAATTTTGGGGGTGCCTGGGTGGCTCGGTTGGTTAAGCGTCTGACTTTGGCTCAGGTCATGATCTCACGGTCCGTGAGTTGGAGCCCCGCGTCGGGCTCTGTGCTGACAGCTCAGAGCCTGGAGCCTGTTTCAGATTCTGTGTCTCCCTCTCTCTCTGCCCCTCCCCTGTTCATGCTCTGTCTCTTTCTGTCTCAAAAATAAATAAATGTTAAAAAAATCCGTAAATTTTATATCTGGACACATTTTGTCAGGAATATGTTAATGTATCTGTAATTTGGAGCAAAAAGTATCCTAATGCCCTAATTTTAAATGCTTAAGTTTCAGAGGTTTGTCTTAATTTATTCAGTATAATGATTTTATGACATAAATTCTGTCTGTTAAATAAAGGGAATTCTGTGAAGTGTTTCTTATTTGAATTGAGTCTTACAGTATTTTTACTTTTTAGTTATATTATGAAATGTAACAACAGTAATCTTTGATAGAATTATCTTTAGTTTATTCAGTATTTTGAAGTAGGTAAGTCAGAATGAGTTATTGCACTTTGGAAAAACTCTGAAAGGGAGAAGAATATATCCTTTCTCTGAGTATTAAAGAAGTCTGTGAAGACTGAAAAGTTAAAGGAGTTGAAATCAGTGATGATGGGTCAGATTTATCTTTTTAATAAAAATATATGATTGCTACAAGAGTGACCAGAAGAGGAAGGCCATTCAACCATGAGTTGGTTTACTAAGTATCCTTCAATGTCAACAATATGAAATCCATGGCAAACTCATTCTTTCAGAGAATGTTGTGCTTGTTCTGGGTTTATAACTGAGGTCACAGACCAAACCATGACATTAAGCCAAAGTTATTAATTTTTTTAGAAAACTACATAAACATATTATTTAAAAATATTTATATCAAGCCTGTTAAATATTTATGCAAAATTATATGCATTATGCAAATTTTCTAGTTCAACACTGATCTTGTGAATCTATTAAATTGAATGTGGAAATTAATCTGCAAAAATATTGGTAAGTTCTGTGTCTCTTGGTTGAACATGTTTACAAATGTATCTTTTCTTATAACCATGACTATACTGGGGTTATAATGATCTATTTTTAAAATTTAAAATCCTAGTGTATGTATCTAAATATCTGTATCTATGTTATTTTGATGCCACAATATTTTCAATCAATTTTACAATGCTCATTCCACCTGTTCACACTGGAAAATTTGACTTTTGTGTGGTGAATAATCTAGGAAATCTACCTATATAGTCTCACAACCTCATCACAGGTTTTACATTAAAACATTCCAAAAGTCTGCATTTCACTGAAGTAGATTTTATAAGATACTTTATTTCTTTTTTGTTTAATAGGTATTTTTTTAAGTTTGTGTATTTATTTTGAGAGGGGAAAAAAGAGAGAGAGAGACAGAGAGAGGGAAAGAATCTCAAGCAGGCTCCATGCCAAGCATGGGATCCAGATGTGGGGCTCAATCTCACAATCATGAGATCACGACCTGAGTTGAAACCAAGAGTTGGGTGCCTAACTGACTAAGCCACCCAGGTGCCCCAGGAGACTTTATTTCTATTGTGTTTTCCCTTACTCTGGAAATCTTGTCAAAGGTTGTTATGATTATGTTTTGTGACTTTATAAATTATGTGGATGTATAACTGTATTTGTAATAGTTTAAAACAGGGAAAAATAATTTGCTGCAACAAAGCTTCATTTTATCTTTTGCGCATGGTTAAATATGTGCACATCTAAGCACATGGCTAATTAGTGGCTTTGGGGGGCTGAAAAGATGATCCCAACTTGTTATAGTATTATAATTTCCTGAAAATTATAATTGCCACTTTTAATGACACAGTCTACAAAGGCTAATCATACACTGGATAGTATAAGAATGCCAATTAAAGGGTAATGGTCATTCCAAAGGTTAATGCCTGTAACTCTTGAAAGAGAATAAATTGATAGAATACAATCCATTTTAAGGAAAAACTTCCCTCCGATGATGAGGTGATCAACTATCCTACTGGCAATTCAGTAGATATAATCATCTCATCCATTACCACTAACATGTCTAAAAAGTTTTGGCAAATTAAAAGTATGAATCTTTAGCATTTTTTTATTTAAAATTTTTTTTTTCAATGTTTATTTATTTTTGGGACAGAGAGAGACAGAGCATGAACGGGGGAGGGGCAGAGAGAGAGGGAGACACAGAATCGGAAACAGGCTCCAGGCTCTGAGCCATCAGCCCAGAGCCTGACGCGGGGCTCGAACTCCCGGAACGCGAGATCGTGACCTGGCTGAAGTCGGACGCTTAACCGACTGCGCCACCCAGGCGCCCCTTTAGCATTTTTTTAAAAGGACTTACTTTGAATGTGATTATTTGAATGACAGAAAAGGAGAGCTGTTTCAGGTTTTGGAGAAGTTAAAATGCATCTAATAAAAATGTCATGGCTGTGTGATGATATTGAAGTGTTAAGCTAAAGTCATGGCCAAATGTCCTACTAACATGCATGCACATATTTATACAAAACACCACTCGAAACTTAGTTTCCTTTTGAAAAGCTTGAGTTTATAGGATGACACAGAATAAAACTACTCTGTAAATAATCGGTTAGAAAAAGAACTATCATATTTGAGCATTATGAACCTTACCTCATTCTGAAAAGGAGCTAGCTAAAGTAAAATAAGAGAAATGGTCTGCTGGCTCCTAATTCATGAAGTGACAATGATGAATGAGTGGAAGTTAGCTCCAGCTGTAGCTGTATTTTAGCTCCTAGGTAGCTTTTGCTGCTAGAGGCACTGAAAAAGAACCCCACAAAATTTCTGATGAGCAATAAACAAATACCTTCCTTAAAGTGGTATCTATTTAGTGTCCAACAGGGAATCCATTCATTTTTCTGGGAGAGAACTTTTCTTTTTTAACAGCTATAAACACATCCAAAGACATGTAAGTCTTTGGGGGCCATGTTAGGTATCTTGGAAACATTGTGACCAGTAGTTTCAGCTTTCCAAAAGTTAAGCAACCTCTCTGCAGAGAGGTTGAAAACACAGTATTTGACTTAATTGTGTTCATCTCTGCACAAGATCTTCAAAAGGGGGAAAAATGCAAAACACAAGGCTAAATTTAGGAGATAAAAATAAACTAGTAATACATACCTGTTGCCTTATTTTTGTCAGGACAGTTTAGCCCCACTTTTAAATAAAAATGTTTCCTTAACAAGTACCAAAATCTTATTTTCAAACCCAAAGTCCTTTCTTGATCTCTCTCCTCATTCATATACTAATGGTTGAAATTAAACCCTATTATTTCCACAGCCATAAAATCAGCGTGCCCATGGCCACTTCACTAGATAGCTCCATCACGTCTGTGAAGCAATCATACAGGAAAATGCAGGAATTGGAGAGCGGAGGAACATTGCTTAATTTTGCTGAATTCTAATCCTGCAACTATAAAATGGGAATTAAAATACCTGCCACATAAATTTACTCTGAATATTAAATAAAAATGAGATATCTGATACATGAGAACTACCTTAATGAGTAATCTAACTATATGTAATATTTTATCTCATTTACTGTCTTAACTTTTTTCCTTCTTTGGTATTAATCTTGAGTAATTATAATAATTTCATAGTGGCAAACAGAATTGTGAATATTTACTTCTTAATAACTTCTCTCTTTGTCTATGTGCCTCTCCCTCATACATATATGCTGACATATTTCAGAAAAATACTATTTCAACTAACAACAAAGTATTGCCTATTGAAGATGAAACATGCCTATATATACATTTCCAGTTTAGTATATGTGCTGCCAAAGCGAACACTACACACTTCCAGTTTAAGGAATAAAATATTTTATTTTTTTAAATTTTTTTTTTCAACGTTTATTTATTTTTGGGACAGAGAGAGACAGAGCATGAACGGGGGAGGGGCAGAGAGAGAGGGAGACACAGAATCGGAAACAGGCTCCAGGCTCTGAGCCATCAGCCCAGAGCCCGACGCGGGGCTCGAACTCACGGACCGCGAGATCGTGACCTGGCTAAAGTCGGACGCTTAACCGACTGCGCCACCCAGGCGCCCCGAGGAATAAAATATTTTATAAATACAATTGAGTCAACTATACATACCACTTCATTTCCATTATTCTCTTCCCTACCTTTAATCCCGAAAGAAATAGCTTCTCATTAGTTTCAAAAAGATCATTTACATTACTTTCTTTCTTACATTTATTGCATATACTGATGGTATATATATATATGTGTGTGTGTGTATATATATATATACACATATATATGTGTGTATATATATACATATATATGCATAATAGTCTATTACGTTAAATTTTAAATAAATAGCATCATAAATACAGTAGTCATACATTTTACAGTAGACATTTTTCTGGGGATTTCTTTTCTCAACTAATATTCAGTTAGTGAAATTCATTCATGTTGCTATATAAACATTTCTTTCTAATGAAAAAATAGTATTCTGTGTTTTAACTACACAAAAATTTATTTATCCATCGTTATTTAAAGTTTATTATTTTAAACTTATTATCTCTATAAGTGTCTTAGTCTGTCTGTGTTGTTATAACAAAACACCACAGACCAGGTGGTTTTTGAACAACAGAATTTTTTCTCACAGTTATGGAGGATGGGAAGTCCAAGATTATGACACCAGCAGATTAAGTGTTTAGTGAATGCCTACTTCTTAGATGATGCCTTTTTGTTATGTCCTTACTTGGTAGAAGGGGCCAGGGAGCTCTCTTTTCTATGGGGTCTTTTTTATAAGAGCACTAATTCCAATCAGGTTTCCATCCTCATGACCCAATCATTTCTCAAAGGCCCCAACTTCTTAACATCATCACATTAGGTATTAGGATTCCAATGTGTGAAATTTGGGGCACACAAACATTTGGACTATAGCAATGATATACTTACCAGTATTGTTTTACACATATCTTTATTTTTAAAATTTATTTTAAATATTATAATCAATCATGAACCCACTACTCAAAATAACTAGGTATCTACCAATAACTTACATATCCATGTTCTCACCCTACCTTCCACTGCTTTTTTGTGTGAGTATTGTTGCATGTATATGTATGTGATGAAAAATATATTATTTAGAATTGGTTGCTTTTTTATAGAATGGATGTCAGGTTTTATTTATTCTGGGATTTTTCTTCACTCAACATTATATATATATATATATATATATATATATATATATATATATTTATATATTATACATATATATATACACAAACCAAATATATATATATATAAACCATATATATATATATACAAACCAAATATATATATATATATATATATATATATATATACCATATATATACCAAAAGCAGACAAGGGCCCTACTAAAAAGAATTATAGGCCAATATCCGTGATGAACATGGATGCAAAAATTCTCAAGAAGATACTAACAAATCAAGTCCAAAAGTACATTAAAAGAATTATTGACCACAATCAAGTGGAATTTATTCCTGGGCTTCAAGGGTAGTTCGATATTTGCAAATCAATCAATGTGATATGCCACATTAATAACAGAAAGGATAAGAACCATATGATCATCTCAATAGATGTAGAAAAAGCATCTGACAAAATACAGCATCCATTCTTGATAAAAACACCCAACAAAGTAGGTACAGATGGAACATACCACAACATCATAAAAGCCACATAACAAAAGACTCACCTCTAATATCATCTTCAATGGGGAAAAAGTGAAGAGATTTTCCTTTAAGATCAGGAAAAAGACAGAGATGTCCACTCTCACCATTACTATTTAACATAGTACTGGAAGTCTTAGACTCAGCAATCAGACAACTAAAAGAAATAAAGGGCACACAAATCAGCAAGGAACAAATAAAATTTTTGCTATTTGCAGACAATATGGTACTATATGTAGAAAACCTGTAAGATTCCACCAAAACAAATGCTAGAACTAATGCATGAATTCAGCAAAGTCACAGGATATAAAATCAAAGTACATAAATCTGTTGCATTTCTATATGCCAATAATGAAGCAGCAGGAAAAGAAATCAAGGTATCAATCCTATTGACAACTGAACCAAAAACAATAAGATACTTAGGAATAAACCTAACCAAAGGTGTATAAGATCTGTGATCTGGAAATGATAGAACACTTATGAAAGAAATTGAAGAGGGCACAAAGAAATAGGAAAACTTTCCAGGCTCATTACTACCTAAATAAAGCAATCTATACAATTAACGCAATCCCTATCAAAACACTACCAGTGATTTTCACAGAGCTAGAACAAACAGTCCTAAAATTTGTATGGAACCACAAAAGACTCCAAATAGCTGAATAAATCCTGAAAAAGAAAAGCAAAGTTGAAAGCATTATGATTTCAGACTTCAAACTATATTATAAAGCTGTAGTCACCAAGATAGTATGATACTAGTACAAAAACAGACACATAGGTCAATGGAACAGAACAAAAAACCCAGAAATGAACTCGCAACTATATGGTCAACTCATCTTCAAAAAAGCATGAAAGAATATCCAATGGAAAAAAGACAGTCTCTTCAACAAATGGTTATGGGAAAACTGGAAACCAATATGAAGAATGAAACTGCACCACTTTCTTAAACCATACACAAAACTAAATTCAAAATGGATGAAAGACCTAAGTGCAAAACAGGAAACCATCAAAATCCCAGAGAACACAGGCAGCCACCTCTGTGACTTTAGCTGTGGCAACTTCTTACTAGATACATCTCTGGAGGCAAGAGAAACAAAAGCAAAAATGATCTACCAGGACTTCATCATGATGAAAAGCCTCTGGACAGCAAAGGAAACAATCAACAAAACTCAAAGGTATCCTATGGAATGGGAGAAGATATTTGCAACTGACATATCTGATAAAGGCTTAGTATCCAAAATCCATAAAGAACTTATCAAACTCAACACTCAAAAAACAAATAATTCAGTTAACAAATGGGCAGAAGACATGACTAGACATTTTTCCAAAGAAGACATCCAGATGACTAACAGACACATGAAAAGATGTTCAACATCACTCATCATCAAGGAAATACAAATCAAATTACAATGAGATACCATCTCAACCTGTCAGAATGGCTAAAACTAACAAAACAGGAAACAACAGATGTTGGCGAGGATGAAGGGGAACCCTCTGACACTGTTAATGGGAATGCAAACTGGTGCAGCCACTCTGTAAAATAGTATAGAATGGATATATATATCCACTGTGTGTGTGTTATGTGTGTGTGTGTGTGTGTGTGTGTGTGTGTATGTATCCATTGCTGAATCTTCTTTAGTCTTATGAATTTGTCTATTTTTCCTTTTGTTCTGTCAATTTTTGCTATGTATATTTTAAAGCAATTCCCTTTGTATATTTTAAAGGGAAGTGGGTGGAGGATGGGTGAAATGGTGATGGGAGGGCACTTGTGGTGAGCACTGGGTGTTATATGTAAGTGACAAATCACTAAATTCTATTCTTGAAACCAATATTGTACTATATGTTAACTAACTAGAATTTATTTTTTTTATTTTTTTTATTTTTTTTTTAATTTTTTTTTCAACGTTTATTTTATTTTTGGGACAGAGAGAGACAGAGCATGAATGGGGGAGGGGCAAAGAGAGAGGGATACACAGAATCGGAAACAGGCTCCAGGCTCTGAGCCATCAGCCCAGAGCCCGACGCGGGGCTCGAACTCACGGACCGCGAGATCGTGACCTGGCTGAAGTCGGACGCTTAACCGACTGCGCCACCCAGGCGCCCCTAACTAACTAGAATTTAAATAATAACTTGGAAAAAATAAAACCGAAATGTTAAAAAAAATAATTTAAAAAATAAAAAAACAAAAGTCCCATAAAAATTGTACATACTTTCTAATTGAGAATTGAGAGATCTTTATGTATTCTGGATACAATTCTTTTACAAGATAAGTGATTTGCAAATATACTTTTTTGGAGTCTGTGGTTTGCCTTTTCATTTTCTTAACAGTATCTTTTTCAGTGCAAACATTTTCAATTTTGATCAAATCTAATTTAAGATTTTCTTCTGTATAGAGTGATCTTGGTGTCATATCTAAAATGTCATTGCCAAACTCAATGTCACATAAATTTTATCCTAGTTTTCTTCTATAAGTCTTATAATTTTACAATTTATATTTAAGATGTAGTACCCATTTTGAGTTTTCTTTTTTCTACCTCTTCCCATACAAGGCGGGTGATGGGAATGGGGATGAGATCATGGGTCTGACAGGGGCTTTGGTAGTGGCTACTATTTTCTCCTGATGCCATGGGTTTCTATGAGGGTTTTTAGGGCCACCGTTCTTTTGCTCTTCACCCTACAGATTAAAGCAGTTTTTTTCTGTAGGAAGAGAGGGGAGATGGGTCTGGACATAATTTTAGCAGTGGCTGCTGTGGCCCTCCCCAAACTGAATCCTCAGAAGCAGCATTCTCACACACTTTTCCTGTATCTGACACACAGCCTTTATTAATTATTAAAATTTTCTAGCTGAATCTTTTTTAGTCTTAGGAATTTGTCTATTTTTCCTTTTGTTCTATCAGTTTTTGCTTTGTATATTTTAAAGCACTTTTAGTAAGTCTCCATATATATTGTGACTGTGTTGAAATCTTATAGGAGTTCCATCTTATCACTTACAATTGTGTTCAAGTCTACTCATGTATTACTTACATAGCTGCATCAGCATTCTTACATTTAGTGTTTTCATGGTACTTTTGCCCTTCCTTTTACTTTCAAACTATCCTAATCTTTATGGTAAAATGGGTACATTCTCTTTCTCCCTCTCTCCCTTTTTCTTTCTTTCTCTCTATTAAATTGGGAACACAGCTCATTTATCTTCAACTTAATAGTTACTAAAACATGGTGAAGTCTATACAAATTGTTGTGCTGCTTGAATTGAATCTTACAGGTTCTAATATATATTGTAATTATAATTAGTTCTTAGTGTTTACATTACTATTCTAATTGCTCTTGATCTATGAGTAATTAAGGAAGCCCTTTCCTAAAATTTAGATGGCTTGGGATTTATATATCTATTAAAATTAATATATATATTTACTATATTATGGTCAGAAAAATAAAATACAAATATTTCTCTCATATATCTAATAATCCCCAGTTTTCTCTATTACATGTCCTTTTATAAGCATACTCACATTCTAATATTTCATGCATATTACTTATTATATTAAATATCTTGTTATTTTTTCAGTCCCTAGATTTAAACAATAATAATGGTAACAATAAGGTATACAATTTTTATAGATCCTACTCCATGTCAAGAATACCAGAGTCAGTTTTACACATACTAAATACTTTAATTTTTAAAATAAATCTATGATGTGACCACTATTATTATCAGTATTTCATATGAAGAAATTGAAACACAAAGTAGTAATTTGTCAAAGATACAATAGCTAGTAAAAGGGGAAATGACATTGAAATAGAGAATAGTCTGAAAAATACTTCTTAAAGAGGAATGGTTTAATGTGTACATTTCATTTCTCACATTTCTAACTGGTGATGTTTATGTTTTCAGATCATTATTTCATATGCTAATATTCCCTTAGCTCTTTTAATATGTTTATTTCTCCAAGTTTAAATTCTTGACTTTTCAGTTCTAGTAATTCTGATTTTGATAGACTGCAGTTGTGTGTGTATGTGGGCACACCCGCACACACACACACACACACACACACACACACACACACACACATATTTCCTTTGAAATGATTGTGCTAATAATATATCTTGTTACTTCAGTCTGGAGCTCATTGTCCTCTGGAGATATCAGCTCTTCTCTCAGCCAATATATATTGGCAAAGGCCAGGCCCCAGTGCCTGGGACAGCCAATTAATTCAGCGGTAGGGAGAAAACAAGCTCTAATTTGAAGACCACCCCCCCACCCTACCCCCCCCGCGGCACCATAAAATCAGTCGATCATTTCCTCACCCTAGAAAACATTTTATTAGGTCAAGGCTTCATCCTTTGCTAATGAGGAAAAAAGCAACATTGGTGCTGATTGTCTTTAGATTATTTTTTATCAGGCCAGGGGGTTTGTTTAGGGTGGAAAGCAACATCCATTTTGTCATCCACTCAACTGCTCAAAAGGACAGGACAATGTGTACTGGCTTTGTTAATAAAGTATCACAAACAGGTCTAAGACAAATCAGGTGCAGGGCCAGATACTGTTTCTTCCAAGTTAATGATAGGAGAGATACAAGGGGGTAATTGTTTGTATTTCATTCACTCATTGTCTTCTGTCCTAGGCCAAAACCACCACCCAAATATACATAAGTTCAAAGCAGTTTTCCTTGTGACCCAAGTGACTTCTTAGACCACAATGTCTTATTTCCTTTCATATTATCTTTGGGGTTCATCTTAAATAATGGAATGAGTAGTTTGGTTCAGAATCTTGATAGGCACACATTAAATGCCATAAATGTATATAGCTGAGGAATACAAATTGAGGAAAAGCAAAGAGTATCTGGATGAAAAACAAATTTAAAAAACCCTAAGCTGTTTATAAAAAACACACTATAATGAATTAAATGAAAGTAAAAGGATAGAAACGATACTTTTGCAAAAACTAACCCAAAGAAAACTGGTATATTAATGCTAGACAAAATAAATTTTAAGATTAATTTTATGAAAGGTGAGTAATTTTATAATGATAAATGGTTTAATTCACTACAGAGACATAAAACTAATAAATTTGTATAAACATAATAATATAACCTCAAAATATAGAGCAAAATTGGAGAGAACTGAAAAGAGAGACAAACATACAATAATAGGAAACTTTAATGTGTCTTTCAGTAATTTATAGAGAAATGAAAATTGTTAGCTTATAAATAGAAGGTTTGAACAGCTTCAATTTGATATTTGGCCTAATTGAGTAAGCAGCATTGCACTCAACAATGCAGAGGATATACTCTTTACAAGTACACATGGAAAAATTACCCAAATTGACTTTATGCTGGTCCACAAATCAAGTCTCAACAAATTTAAGAGGACTCAACTATCATTCAACTGAGCTAGAAACTACTACTGTTATTTTCACTACCTCCATCATTATTACTACAGGCACTACTGTTGTTGATGTTGTTGTTATTATTAGTAGTAGTAATACAATGAAAATGAGACATCTATCCAGTGTCACATATTTGGAAATTTAGTAATACACTTCAAACTTACTCATGAGTCAAGAAATCAATATGGAATTTAGAAGATATTTTGAAGTAAATTAGTATAATAAGGTTAATGTGGCTATTGTTAGAATAATGGATCCCAATAAATTTTGCCACCCCATTTCACAATATCTTGTTTCCCTGGGAATGTATCATTACTACTCTTCAGGTAGATTGTATTTCTCCCTTCTCCTTTCTTATCTGAACTGGTCATTTTTGTCATCTACTCTCAAAGAAGGCCCACAAAGAGCCATACCTCCCAGTATTCAAATTTCAGTATAGACTCTTCCACACTGAAGCTTGGTTGGCCATGTGATTATTGTATCCAGTATACTATGGAAAAGGTCACTGTAACATTTATATGTTTATATTTTGAGGCAGAAAAATTTCCTTTTAGTGATTTCAGGAGTTCTGTGCTACTGTGTAAGAAAGCTAACTATCATACTGAAGAGACCATGTAGAAAAACAACATTGGGTGGCCACATGAAGAAACAAGGCTTTACTACTATATGATGATAGAAATGCATACCTCCTGGGGCCCTGAATCCACTTTTCCCATTGCCTTTGGAAGAGAGAGTCCAATGTGAGTGAATGATCTTGAAGCTTCCATCTTAATCAAATCCTTAGATGACTACATCCCTAGATGATACCTCTTTATTTCTCTGTCTATCCAACCATCCATCCATCCATCCATCCCTCCAATGAGAAAACTGCAGCTTTCCACTTTCTTGCTATTTGACTTTATGTAATCTATTTAAACTTTTCTCTCAATTTCCTCTTCTGTATGAGTATTTTTACTGATATCAGTATTATTTTGGATGTATCGAGAATTAAATAAGAAGAGGTTCAAGGTTTGTATTATAGTATGTGTTACAAGTGCTAAATAAAAGGAATGAATGTTCTCATTGTTAGTATAATTGAAATTATTAAGTATTAAAGAAAAATCTATAAAATTTAAAACATTACAATGACTACAAACCAGAAACATTTTATTTTCTTCTAGATACAGTGACAAACTTATAAGAAACTGTTTTATAAAACTTCTTGTGCATCTTCTATGGAAATTGCTAACTATATTTTACATTCTATTCTGTAATGTCTTTTATATAAAGACCCACTGAAGAAAGCTTTTTCAGATCTAACTACCAGAAGTCATTTTAGTTGTGAAGAATAACTAATATACTTATAACTTTTACACATTTCATATAAATTAACATAAAATTTCTCTTTGCATTGGGTGTTAAAAATTTCCAAGCCAAATGGAGGTTTTTCTCAAGTAATTAATCAAGTAAACGTATAGGGCTTTTACCGCTGGCATTGTATACTCCATTCTCACTCCAGGTTTTAGGCAATAAAGCTTTACATTTATGAAGTTTGTCTCTAAAATCAAACAAACTATATTCAATCCCTATTAATTTAAAAATTAATAATACTTCATTCTCTTAAAATGGGGGGGTGGAAGAATACACAGTCCACTTTGAACACAGTGAATATGAACTTTACCGTATTGCCACGTTTTGGCTCATGGTAGGAACAAAGTAAGTCAATGTTTACTGAATGAAATAATATAGAGCATGACATGCATGACATGAAAGATAAGAGCTCAAGTCAGGAAATCTGGAATCAATCAATTTGTAAATTTGCTTTTGACTTTTATTTTCTTTTATATTGAATCCATTTTTATCCAATGGTTTCTCAAGGCTTGATAATTGTGAACTGTATATATATATGTACGTGACGTACATATATATATACATACATACATACATATCATGAACTATATTTGCTTGCACATAACCACATAGGGTCACATTATACAGGTATAAGAGTTTACACCAGTAAACCTGCTTATCTGAGAAAGTAACAATCCATGCAAAATATATATCCCCAAAATGCAAATCTGGGCTTTATCATTCTGCTCATGACCTTGGACGGCTCCTTAAAACCCCTGGGCTTGAATGTCATCAAATAAATTTTTTTTTTCAACGTTTTATTTATTTTTGGGACAGAGAGAGACAGAGCATGAACGGGGGAGGGGCAGAGAGAGAGGGAGACACAGAATCTGAAACAGGCTCCAGGCTCTGAGCCATCAGCCCAGAGCCTGACGCGGGGCTCGAACTCACGGACCGCGAGATCGTGACCTGGCTGAAGTCGGACGCCTAACCGACTGCGCCACCCAGGCGCCCCGAATGTCATCAAATATAATGACAAAAGCAATGTGTTTAGCAATACGAAAATTTTCCCAAAAGTTGTTTACATTTTCTTCTCTACAACTTTTACTTTATTTCCTCTATGATTTATTTAGGTCTTTGGGGAAACACACAAAACATGGCTCACACACAAAAGAAAAACAAGAGTTACAGTGTAGACTTAGTATTGTGAAAAATTACATACATAAATAATCTTTTATGGAATTTTACATTGTCAGTTTAAATTAGAAATTGTATACACACAAGTGTGTGTGTGTGTATTTTTTGAGGTAGAGGCTAAAACATGTTAAAAGGCCCATGTGAAATTTATTCTGAGAAAGATTCAGAAATCTGTCAGGATTATTTATGTCCTACCCCCACAAAAAAAGACACATAACAAGGAATCCTCCACTTGTAGATTCTTGAGTATAAATAAGATTTGTATCAAAGTAGCTAACGTAATTTAAAAAAAAAAGTGAGGGGCAAAATATATGATTATTTTCTCCAAATAAGCACATAATGGGAAATTCTATGATTTTTGATATCTTATGCAATAAATAACATGTGCTTTAAACATCTTCTAATTATCACTGAAATTTCCCTGCTCCTTCCCTAACTCAATTTGAAAATGTTTAAGATTACCAAATACTCCTTAGATAAGTCATTTGTACATTGTATAGTATATATACCTACTTATATGTACACTGATTTAGGCATTTCCAAGAATACAGAAAAGGTATATTAATCTTTCTAATTCTATAAATAAATGATAATGGCAACTTCTCTTTTTAGTGTGTTCTCTATTTCTTTGTGCATTGACATGAAATTCTTGTGAAGATCAAACAATATGACAATTTTGGTAGTTTTTAATATGGGAACATACTTCTCATTGTTATAGATAAGTTTGAGATACAAAGTCTTGTTTACATATTCAGTGAGAAATCTAATTCTAAGCCTCTGGCTTTTAAATGTTTTGCGACTTTTGTTGCTTTGTGACAGTTGTAGCAGATCTTTCATTCATCATGCAGTGTAACTGGCATTCCACCATGATTACTAAACCCAGGCACGGATTGTTAGCTCCAGGGAACTGCCAGGATGAAGTAAAGCTTTTTCAAACTCTGAGTAATTAACAGAAATGTTTACAAGGGGGGAAAAGTGGTATATCAAATTTCCTTTTAAACAACAGTAGATTTTGAACTTGCTCTAAATTTGAATATTTCAACAGTTGCACTAAGATTCTATTGTAAAAGTACCCTATTGCCTGAAAAGCCTTGCCTGAATTTCTTCATTAGCAAGATCATAAGAAAAAATTATTTTCTGCATAAGAATGCAAGGCTCTGTTATTAAGAATAAAAATGATTGAATTAAGTGTTACTCAGTGTATATATAAACTGCTTAAAGTTATGTGTGATAGGAATTGCTGGTGACAAGATGGACTTTTTAAAATCTGGGTTTGGACTACTACCTAAGATAAAATGGGCCAACCTCATCATAACTGTTCATTAGGTTGAAGTTTCAGGGTAGATAGACTACACCTGATCCCCTCAACCTCATATACCATTTCCATCTTCCTTAATTCACAGAATAACACAAGTTATCTGTCAGTTCTGATTTCTGTCTAAGGTAGGTTGACTACAATTAGGTACAATGCAGGCACACTGCTCAAAACTTATTTGATACAACCTACTAAGTTAAAAAAAAGTGCCTCATTATTAAATTTAAAAAAATTCTTTAATTTTGTATAAATTAAAATCAATAAGAAGTTTGTAAATATTTATAGATACTCCAAAGTATGTGAAATGAACTGTCTTTGTTTAAAGAAACATTACTTAAATAAACTTAAATCTCTTTGAGTCTATATAGATAAAATATAAAGGAGTATTTAATCCTTGTTTGTTGAAAAAAATGTTACAAATGTATATGTAATCAATGAGGAAACTATTTTTCTCTTAGCTTAAATTAGATGCATATAATAGACATTCTAAGTACAGTATCTAGTTAAGTGTTTTTTGATAGCAATAGATAGATGATAGATGGATAGATAGATAGATAGATGGTCTACAGATAATTAGGTCAAAATATTTACATGTGGATACAAAGTAAATTGTTACTCATCTATTAGGAGCCCTTTCTCTAGTTACCATTTATACATATGACCTAAAGTTGATTGTCTGGTTTTAGTTACATATTAGTTACATCCTTCTTGTATTCAGTATGTTTTAAGATGAAAATTCTTAAGTTTATATTCTTAAAGGGAATTAAATATAAAATGATATATTTACTGAAATAAGTTATAAAACCACTTGGTCTACTGTATTTTCAATATGAAAAATACTATTATAAGGAGGATATAATGTCTCCATAAGCCTGGTTACTCAGGAAGACACTAACATGAATCCCCAAAATACTCTTTCAAGAGACATGATGCATATCCTCCATTCTTTCATCAAACTGTTATGAATTTATCCTATTTACTTGTCTAATAATTTAAGCTACATAATTAGATTTTTTTTCAAATCATTATGGTTAAGATGCATCTCTTTAATCTGAGACACTGTGAAGGAACCTTACAGCCCAGTGTTTCTCATCTGCTTACTTATTCCATTATACATTAATCACCTTTGATTTGTTACTAAGTTTTTAGACCCTCTTCCATGAACATTAGCACAATTTAATTTGTCTAAATATGTTGCATTTGGCAATTTGGAAGGCACTAAGGGCTGATATAAAAGACTGATACAACATAATACAACACTACACAATACAACATGGTAGAATATAACAGAATAATTTAAAGGAAAGATTAAATTTTAGGCGAACAAAGAACTTGGATAGGCAGGGACATCAAGTGATATGGGGCCAAACAGGATCTGTTTTGCTGACAGTTGACAAGGTGAGCACCTAAGAGTAAAAATGATCTCTAGGTTAATGCAGGCATTGGACTGTATGCTTGGAATGAAAGTTTAGGAGAGAGCACTGTGGTCGCTACTTTGATTGCTCTACATCAGGATCAACTCTCCAGTGTCCTTTGCCCTCTTCAGAGGGAGATTATTTGCAAGGGGGAAGCTCTACAGGCTTATTCTGCATTTAGTCAGGAACCAAAGAAAAGTCCAAAAGGCTCCTAGAACAGAATGCCAAACCATTAGGAATGACTTGTTCAGTACACAAACTACAAAAATACATTCTTTATAGAGCAAAACTCTGGTACATAAGACTATTATGAGAATTCTTCACCAAGAAAAAGAAAACAAACCTTTAAATCAGTCTTAATCTGTCCACATTGGGTCATTTTTGGATCACTTAAAAATATTCTTAGTTTAATGTATGTACAACAATTTGTTGGGTTGATTAATTTAAAAGGACTGATCCAGGATATGAAATGAGGTAGCAGAAATTTTTGGTATAATTTAAGAGAAAACATTTAAAAATCATTGGGATGCAAGAATTCTAGGGTGAGTGCATCAGGAGACATAATAACATTGATTAAAGAGCACCAGCTCTGGAGTTAGAGTGTGTGAGTTAAGTTCCTTTTTGGCTTTGTCACATAAAAAAATGGGCAATATACTAAGCTCTGACTTGAAATGATACTGAAGCCATTTGAAACAGTATTTGTTAACCTTCAGTCTGCTTAAAAATGTCCTAGAGAAGATTGTTAAAAATACTGATCATTGGTCTCTATCATTACACTTCGATTTGATATATCAAGGTGAATCTGGTGTAGTTGGCAACCATATCAAAATTTAAAGAGTATTTATTTAAAATGCTATTTTTCTTTCCTGAAAAAAATCATTTTGAATTATTTAAAAGTCTTCTAAGTCAGCTGCTGAAGAAATTACTCCTGGGAAAGGTAGATTATTGCACAGCTTGTAAATTACTAAAAATAATATATGCATAACAAAGATCCTCTCAGACATTTGTATTGTACCAGTTCAATATGCAACTAGCTAAAAATCTATGATTTGGGAGTATACCTTACCAATATGTTAGATTGAATTATCAATTAATATTGAATGGACCCTATACTGTCAAATGCATATTAATGCATATTATTAGGTCTAATGGGAGAAAATATAAAAATGAGGTAAACTTCCTGAGAATTTTACAATTGTGTTATTTTTAATAATAGCTCAAAAATATGTTCTAAGCTTAGGATTTTGAAATGATGCACTTATTTAATTGTCTAGACTAGCACACCACTGATTAGAAGCATACACCCCAAATACGGAGCATGATTAGGCATTGTGATACAGAAAAAGAAATCTCTCTCTCTCACACATATAGTTGATAACATAAGGACATTAAACTTTACTAGTATTTAGTTCATGAATTCATATTACTGCCTTCTTCTATCTCATAAGAAGGTGATGTATCATTTATGGTAAGCAGAGAAAGGTAGAATTTTTCACATGTGGGAGCATTGACAATTGTCAATTGTTTTCCACATATTATAGTTTGCCTGTTTCTGCTTATAATTTACAGATGTACCATGTAACTAGTCTAACATGCACAAAATCAGCACAGGATATAGAGAACTTTGTAATGAAACATAGTTTGAATATAAGCACAAGACCACAAGAAAGTAACAAAGTTGAACATTCTTAATATTTGTATAAGGAATCATCAGCAAAATTACAGTGTAAAACTAATGACAATTTGTAGTATACTACTTAACATTTTAAAAAATGTTTCATCATTCTCTCTAAGATTCAGATGGTGTTTTTAAATATGAGTGTGAAAATAATGGTTTTGCTTTATTTAGTAAAACACATTTTATGAAGAGAGAGAACTTTAAATAGTTACTTAGAATAGTTTCCTTGGTATTTCACTTTGTTATTTACAATATTTCTGTCATTTATAAAAGCCCTCTCATAGTCATATACTTAAAAAATTGTAAACAAATAATTTAATGTGTTAAAAGTCTTTCAAAGAAAGATGTGCTCTAAATATAAAAACAAAACAAAACAAAACAAAAAAGCATTGCATTTCCCATTAGTTTATAAGAACAATCAAATGACATTAGGGAGAATGAAACTTTACCAGACAGATTTTAACAAAAATATTTGCATAATGGTTAGATTGATTTGGAACCTGATCATTATAATTTAGAAAACACAGTTAATAATGTACTTCCATTTGGACCCATTTATGTATGAAATCTACTTTTTAGTAGCCATTAAAAACAATTATCAAAATAAACTTCTGAAGTACAAAGTTTTATGCCAAAACTTTAAAATATAATAAAGCATATTTAATCATGTTGCCATTATTTAATAATAAACTCAACATGATTTGAAAGTAAATTGAACATGATTTGAAAGTAAATTGGAATACGTATGTGTGGTGGTACATAGAATGGAATAAGTCCCACGTTACACGAAAGATTTAAATTCAACAAGATTTTTAAAATATTCTAAAGTATTTATGTTACTTTTATCTCATCCATTTTAACTTATATTTTTGGTTATCTTCCATAATATAAAAAAAACACAATTCAAGTATAGTATAAAGCATTTTAAAAATAATTACATATACATATTTTGGGTTCATTACTTAAGAAATTTTACTGATTAAAGATCAGAAAAGTTTGAAGACAAAATGACTGTTGGCATGAACTTCTTTAGATTGTGACAAGGGTTCAATAATCAAAACATTTCTCTAGATTTGAAACTAAGAGATACAGCCATGTGAAAACACACATCTTATCAGTGTACAAGATTTTATTTACTTTTGTAATCACAAACTCTGGAGGAAAAAAAAGATATAATACAGGTTAAAAAGATGAAATGTGTATCCTTGTGAACTAAATTAGCATGTCTCAATACAAACATTAAGAACATGATTGAGAAACCACTTACATATATTGGTACCTATTTTGAATATTAGTAGATAATGATTAAAAAGCACTGTAGCATTAAGTGTGAAAGCACTTTTAAAACAAAGTGATTCTGACTCTTGGTTATCTCCTATAGGCATTTTGATGCGCAAAGAGATTTTGGCTAAACTTCTTAACCTTAATGCCGCCATAAGTTAATTAACACCAATACAAATAGACACAACTGTGTGCAGTTTCTGAGTATATAATCTGTGTTTTACATGTAAAACATTTGAATAAACATGCTATGAGAATGTGAACTGTGAAAAATAATCCATGTGCCTGCAAATTCTAAAATATGGAGAAATTTCCATCAGACTATCCATACAAAAATAATACATTTTAAATGAGCTTAGAGCACATAGTTCATTATTTGTTTTTTAAATGCTTTACTACAAACCAACATATAAACACCAATTCTCAATAACATCAATATATTTGAAAATTTATGCAAATGTAAAAACGTTTATTTAGTATAAAACAGTATAGTATAGAATATTATATAGTATTATACATGATTTAAAATAAAGAATAAGTGAACAACATGGAATCATGTAAAATAGAGACCACAAATCCAAATATCGGTATTTGGATGTGCATTAAATATGTGGGATTTTTTAATTTCTAGAAACAAATATGCTCTCCCCAATTCTTTTTTTAAATTTATTTATTTATTTTGAGAGAGAGAGAGAGAGAGAGAGAGAGAGAGAGAGAGAACAGGAGCAGGGGAAGGCAGAGAGAGAGGGAGAGAAAGAATCCCAAGCAGGCTCCATGCTGTCAGTGCAGAGCCTGATACAGGGCTTGAACTTACCAACCAGGAGATCATGACCTGAGCCAAACTGAAATCAAGAGTCGGAAGTTTAACCACTGAGCCACCCAGGCACCTCCCCCCCCTCTGCCCCCAATTCTTCATGTAACATCAGCCTTGTGGTATATCACTTGTTTTGCAACTTTTGGTAGAGATATAAATACATCAAACTTTCATCCTAATATATTACAAATACCCAAAGTAGAGATAAAAAAATTACAGTTGATACTGTAGGAAGCAACCTGAAGAGGTGGGGACTGTGGTAGAAGGCAGTGTATATGTCTAGTACTGGCAGCCATTCAGGGACATGGGAAGAGTTTTGACAGATTTGTTTTTGAACAGATACATGGATTTATATATGAAATCAATTGATTGATTTTTTTTCAGGTCCAATCTTTAAGATACAGTGGAAGAAAAATGATATATTCTACTGACTGCATTTAGTCCATGGACATTAATTTCTGTTTCTAGATAAAGCCTCTAAAAATACTGATTAATGACATTATTCCATTTGCGGGAAATTATTAGAAATTTTTACCACATTTACAGAAAACTTTGTTCTCCAAAAGCTGAATAGCTGTTAATATCATGTGAGTATCATAAAGAGATGATCCTCTATGACTGGTCAACTAGGGTGGAAAAGAGAGTGAAGGAGAGCCTTCATAGGAAGCCCAGATAAAATTCAGGAAAAGAAGTTTGCTTCAGGTGTGGTTGTAAAGTTAATGTATGTGATGCAGACACACATCAATTCTACTTATGTATGTAGTTACAGTTCCAATCTAATTTACTTCTCCTGCATTTGAACATTTTTCAAATCCACGAGAGAGTGACTCATCATTAGTGTGGAAAGGCTGTAGGATGAGGTGAAAAGAGCATCATCTCTGAAGCTGTGTATCCTTGGGTGTGAATGTCACTTAGCTATATGGCCTTAAACAATTCACTAAATCTCTGTAAGTTTCTATTTCATTATCATGTCTATTTCAAAAAGTTTATTGTGATGATAAATATGTGAGGCCTCTGCACCATGTAGTGTTGATAATGGTCCTTGATGAATGTGAGTTTTTCCCAGTGCAGACTGTTTAGATGCCTGTAGAAGTTTAGATGTTGAAAGAATGCATATTTGCATACTGCTAGGGTATACACTCAAATGTAGATAATGAGAATGATTCAAGTTGTCTGTATGAGAGAGAAATGTGAATGATTAAAGTCAATTAAAACGACAATATAAACTGGTTACTTTATTATCATACATTTCTGGTGTAAATGAGAAATGGTACAGCTGTTACGGAAGATGGTTTTGTAGTTTCCCACAAATGCAGAGATATTCTTACCATATGATACAGAATTTATGCTCTTAGATATTTACTAAATGAATTGAAATCTTATCTCCACACAAACACCTGCACACAAGTGTTTACACAAGCTTCATCCATAATTACTAAATGTTGGAAGCAACCAAGATGTCCTTCGATAAGGTTAATGGATAAACTGTGGTACATCCATACAGTGCCACATAGCAATGAAAAATGAGTTCTCAAACCAGGAAAAACATGAAGGAAACGTAAATTCATATTACTAAATGAAAGATGTCCATTTGAAAAGGCTATATACTCTTAAGATTTTAATAATATGACATTCTTTCTTTATTTTTAATGTTTATTTTTGAGAGAGAGAGAGAGCGAGAGAGCAGGGGAGGGACAGAGAGAGAGACAGAGGATCTGAAGCAGAGTCTGTGCTGTCAGAACACAGAGCTCTAACTCGTCCATCTGAGCCCAAGTTGGATACTTAAGCGACTGAACCACCCAGGCACCCCTAACAATACATTCTAAAAGAGGCAAAACTGGGGGTGAAGGACTCCCAGTTAAGGACAGACTCTTGGTTGCAGCTCTGGTAATGAATTCGCGGATGATGAGTTTGAGCCCTGCATGGGGCTTCACGCTGGTATTGCAGAGCCTGTTTGGGATCTCTCTCCTCTCTCTGCCCCTCCCCCCCACTCATTCGTGCACACATGCACACACACTTCTCTTTCAAAATAAACAAGTAAATTTCTTTAAAACAATAAAAGAAGAAAAACAATAGAGACAGTAAAAATATCATTAAAAAAAACAGAGACACAGATTGCCATGTAGAAGGAAATAAGTGGAGGGTAATTGAATATGTGGATTAATAAAGAGTATTATTCCATTTATTAATGTTTGATACTGACAGATTTTAGGCTTCATTCCTTTTTCTTCCCTTTTTGCTCCACTTCTGGAAAAACTGATAAGAAAATTTGGATGCTCCTTCATTTAGCACCTGTGAAAATTTCAAATCATAAAAGTCCCTGCCTTTGGGAAATTCTCACTCATGCCATACCCCCAGCCACCTTGAGCCAGTTTCCTTATTATTTTTGGACCCATTTGGGAACCACTCTTCTTTCCCTACAAAGTCTTAACCTTTTTACAATCTTTTACGGTGTGTATGTTATCATTCTCATCATAGAATCAAGTTTTGGGTGGGTGTCCATTTTCTATCTGTAGGATGTTCACAATAGTCCGTGAGTTCTGTGAGTAATATGTCCAGAATATAAGGGGTCTTTTATATGTTTGTCTGTGTGGCTTACTAGTTCTGCTGCCAGCTGACAAGTAAGTATACTCTTTGAGCTCTTGCTTAGTGGCTACCTTGTATTTTGAGCTGTGCTGCTTAAAGTTGCATTTTCAGAGTATTACCCAGTCTCTGTCTTAACTGACCTATTTACTGGAGGTTTCAAGAATTGGCATTTAGCAATAGGAGTATGAATTTAGGGCCCTTCTGAAAGTGGCCCAGGTTCATATGTTTTACCCCAGAACTCCGTGTTTCAGAGTGACCTGTGTGTCTTAGTCCCAGCATAAACCATGACTGAAGCCAGGTTCAGAGAAACAATTCTTGCCCTGTGACTGTTGGTGGTGTGTGTCAACCAAGCAAATGCGACAGTGATGGAGGAAGGCATCCCTCTCTTAGAAACTTTGACTACCTGAGGAGTCCCTTGGGACTGACTGAGTGAATAGGAGTTCATATGCTACATTGGTGTCTTCAGCACCATTCCACGTTATGGAACTTGCTGGAGAGATGCTATTTTTGATCTCTTAACCAGGAGGAATATTAACATACTCTATAAATCTACCTTGCCTATTGATCAGCTTACTCAGCCATTTGTCCTAGCCACTTTATACTTCTCTGCTGATCACTTCTGATTTCATCTGTTGGTGATCTCACTACATCTCTGTTCTCCTGAGATCAACTGTCTGGGTAACAAATAATGAGACCCCTACTCCAAAACCATGGATTGACATTACTCTTTAAAGGGAAGATCTCGGGGCGCCTGGGTGGCGCAGTCGGTTGAGCGTCCGACTTCAGCCAGGTCACGATCTCGCGGTCTGGGAGTTCGAGCCCCGCGTCGGGCTCTGGGCTGATGGCTCAGAGCCTGGAGCCTGTTTCCGATTCTGTGTCTCCCTCTCTCTCTGCCCCTCCTCCGTTCATGCTCTGTCTCTCTCTGTCCCAAAAATAAATAAACGTTGAAAAAAAAAATAAATAAAGGGAAGATCTCTCTAACTGTACCACATATATAAGGTGTTTTAGAGAACAACTACTCTTCAAGCTGATGCACCAAATTCTGATGGTGCTACTAACTTGACTACCAGTGGGGGAAAAATGCATAATGTTGCCACTTACTCCTGCATTAACATCAGGGTATAGTTTATCTTCTATCCATAGAAACACCTCTGCCATCTTTGAGCCTCAAAGTGTAGAGCCTCCATTCTTTAGACAAAATGTGATGTAGCCCTCACCCAAACACAAAAAGCCTCTCATTGTTTCTGACTCAGGATGAATAGCAGTAGGAAAGAAAATCTTTCTATACAAGAAAATTTTACTCCAACCCCTCAAAGTGGCCCCTATGGACCAGAAAAAAAAATCACAATAAGTCTCCAATATTGATTTATTGATTCACAATGACTGTACTTTTTTCTCTAGTAAAATGTGGACATTTCTTGCAAATTAAAACACTTTGTTATAGTAGTTTTGTCAGGGAGGATAGAAAAGGGAGTATTTAGGGTTTCAAGGCCCAAAGGTATTTTGTCTCAGGAATTGCTAGGACTCAGACATGAAGCAATGCTTAACTGATTGGGTATTATGCAAGGGATTAAGATGTATGCCACTAGAACTAAGAGAAGATATAAAGCAGAAATAGAGAACTCAAAAACAAGTAGTAAAGTACACACTCTGCCTTGAACTTATAATATCCTAAAATCTAGGAGGGCCATGAATAGCCTATATGCAGTATGACTTATATTTCAATGAAGAGCTATAATCAAAGTGTTGCTACACATATTTAATGAATTGGGAGGCAGAATATATTATCAGACTATGCAGCAATGGAAGCACTCTGGTTAGTGATGCAACTTTCTTAGAAAGAGGGAGTCTTAGCAACTTAAGACAGTTTCTGATCTTTGCTTTTATTGAGCAAATTCAGATTGAGCAATTTCAATCAATCACTAGGTTAGGTCATAAAATGATTTCTGTTTCAGAGAAGTTTCTGTAATTTCCTGATATTTAAATATCAATAAGATCCATAATGCTTGGTCAGAGTAGTTATATCTATCACCTTTAAGAGGTCAGTTTTGGAACAGCTGTGGAAGATCATTTGTGGCAGTTCATCTACATCTGTAATAGGGAAAGAAGAGTTATTTACTCATTCATTCCCTCCTCTCCTACAATTGTCATTCATGTTCACAAACCAATTGAAACCTGTTATCCATCCTGATAGAGGATATCCCCCTGAGGGGAGGATATCCCCTTGAGGGAAGTGTCAAATTCCTTTTTCTTTTTCTGGAGGGAATGGCTCACAAAGATACAGAATTCACAATTTTTTAGTCATAAACAACATCTGCAATCAGAAGAAGGGCCTACAGAGCCACCAGAAAAAAAAAAAATCAGTCTCCAAATTCATGTTTATCTAGGTATTTTTGATCTGAGTAATATGGACTATTCAATTTTCCACTGAGGTTATAAAATTATCTTCTAAGGCCAATGCAAGGTGGGTGTGGGAATTGTGTAGGGAAGGAGGGAGAGAGGAAGGGGTGAGATAAAAAGAAAAGAAAAAGAGATAGCAAGAGAGGGAGAGAGTGCAAACATGCCACATTTATAATCCCCAATGACTCTCAGCTACCTGAGAGCTCAACCAGACAAAAAGGGTAAGATCCTATGTAAGACAAAAATAATTAAGAGTTGAAATGCTGTTCTTATGGAGGTTATTGCTAGAGAAGCTGATATGGCTGGCAGATAGTATAGTCTGCAGGGCGACATGACTAACATATTTAAAAATAATTTTTCCTTTGGGCATTGTAGTTATTGTTATGGTTTCATTATTATGATAAGATTTATTATTGATCTAGTGGGCTATAAAGGTAATGGCCAAAAATATTTGATTTGGATTTCTCAGTCTAAATGTTTTTCTTTAAATGTGTTCACTCTATAAGGCCTACACATGTGCAACATAAAGACTTAATACATGAAGCTGTATCTGTTTTTATAGAAAGAAATCCTATATGGATATTTTAGTAATTCAGTGCCTATTGGACCATTAGCCTTATCACATAGTTAAGCTATTTGTTTTGATCTATATGTCTATAGAAATGTATTGATAGGTAAGTCTGTCTATAGCAAAGAATATCATGTGATGTTCAGGCCATCATAGAAAGAATTCAATGTTTGCTATGTGCAATTCATTGCTATTATGAAGCAGCATTTTATTGGTTCATCCACTTCAGGATGTTATATCCTAACAACCTCAGGTTGTTAGGATATTATCTCTGTTTTTTTAATATTTATTTGTTATTTATTTTGAGAGAGAGAGGGTGTGCACAAGCAGGGGAAGGGAAGAGAGAGAGAGAATTCCAACCAGGCTCCATGCTATCAGCACAGAGCCCAGTTCAGGGCTCAATCCCACAAATCAGGAGATCATGACCTGAGCTGAAATTAAGAGGTCAGACGCTTAACCAACTGAGCCACCCAGACACCCTATCTCTGTTTTTAACAAGTACATAGCCACATCTTTATGAAAATGGCTAAGGTTTTAGGAGTCAGTTTTGTCTGTTAATGAGAAGCATAATTTTCTTAACAAAATGGAACCTTTGAGGGTTTGTCCCATGTTATATGATTTTAAATCAGAGAGACCCATTTCAAAGTGAGAAAGGCTAGAAAACTATGACTTAAAAATTTTTTTTTAAATTGAAGTGTAGCTGACATAAAAGAGTTTTAGATATACAACATAGTGGTTTGACAGTTATATACATTATGAAGACTCACCTTGAGAAGTAAGTTACAAGCAGTCACTAAAGTTATTACAATATTATGTTTATATTCTTATGTGGCACTCTCCATCCCTATATCTTACTTATTTTATAACTGGAAATTGGTACCTCTTAATCTCCTTCACCTATTTCATCTATTCCCCCATCCCCTTCCCTCCGGCAACCATCAGTTTATCTCTAAAGTTATGAGTCTATTCCTGTTGGTGTTTGTTCATTTGTTTTGTTCTCTTTACAAAAACATGTATTTATTTATTTATTCATTCATTCATTCACTCATTCATTTATTTATTTTTGAGAGAGAGAGACGGAGATGGCAAGGGCAGAAGGAGAGGGAGATAGAGAAAATTATAAGCAGGCTCCATGCTGTCAGCATAGAGCCCAATGTGGGTTCAAACTCATGAACAACAAGATCATGATCTGAGCCAAAATCAAGAGTTATCTGCCTGAACCCCAATTTGTTTTGGTCTTTATATTCCACATATAAGTGAAATCATATGGTATTTGTCTTCTCTCACTTATGGTAATAATGAGCTTTTTAAAAATGATGGAATAGGTTTCCATTAAGATCCTGTAACAGATCAGTTACCAGTTAGCAGCTACTAAAGACACATAAGAAGCCACAATTCAAACTGTAGAAATACCAAGTGAGTCTTGATGACAAATGTTCTAGCCATCCTAATTTGGCAAGTATATTTGCAATTTCCTAGGGTTAAAAAAAAAAAGTTAAGAGACTCCAGGGAAGAATTTAATTTATCATTGCCTTGACTGTATTTACAGCTTCTTTAAAATTTAGATATCTAGTTATTTGGTATAAAAGTTGTAGTAAATTCCCAGATGGTAGAAAGTGCTATGTCAAACTTCCAAAGACACCAATTGGTTTTGGGCCAGTTTGTTTGTAGTTGGTAGCTTAAGGGTAAACAATTTATCTTCAGATGTTCATACAGCAACCAATAGTTCATATTGTATAAGAGTTCCCTCACCCTATTGATAATAGGTTGCTGGCATACCAAACTAAAGCCAGGGAATCCTATTTTTGTTGTCTTTTTGGAAGGCTATAAGAAATAAAGCATTGCAATATCCAAAGCAAAATATCAAATGCAGTTCTGCTAATATACTCACAATTCAGAGGTAAGTACTGTAAAAGTTATAATGGTTCAAGAAAACAAAAACAAAAACAATCCAGTTTATACCAAAGAAATCCAAAAAGCTCAGCAACTAGGGGTATTAGGACCTCTGGAAGAGGGGGAAAAGTCAGGGCTGAGTATGAAAATATGGGTTATAAGTGTATTTAAAATACAGTATTTGAAATTGGAAAAAATATTGATAAGTATTTGAAGCTGGGCTTTAGGAAGATGGGAGTTTATTATACTCTTGTCTCCATTTTGATTTATGCTAGAAACTTTCCATAATAAAAGGTTTTTAAAAAAAAACAGGCTCCCAGGCATTCTGCATAGCTACAAAGATATCCCTAATTGATCCTGACGGAAACTAGAAGTTTATTGTGATGAATGAATAAAATCAAGATCTCTGAATATGCAGGCATCAGAAAGAACTGAGGAAGAGGGTATTATACTCAAATCAAGGTCACTAAACAAACATTTATAACCTAAATGCAGAGACTTACAGCCTTTTTTTTTTCTCTTGGACCACCAAAATAATGAGTCATATTCCCCAGGTAAGATATTAAAAGAATCTTACACAAGGAAACTAACCATTTCAAGAATAAGACTTGAAGAAACCAACACCAGGACTTCTCCCATAAGTAGTCCAACCTGTAATCTTAAAATGCAAGTGGACACACACACACACACATACACAGCTTTCAATTAGTTTTTTGGTTCCCATTCTTAAAAATGAGCAGATAACCAAAGATGACTAGATACCTGAAGAAAGCTGTTAAAATGAATGACAAGAAGATATCAAACAAATAAGGGAAAAAGCAACTTGGTAAAACAGAGACTATTTAGGAAAATGAAAACCTCAAACAGCAACAAAAACAACTTGCCATTATATCCTCAGAGGAGGGGAGATATTGCATCCATAAAGTAAAAATACAATGCTATTAAAGGTGTAATTAGAAAACATCAAAAAACTCTCAGAAATTAAAAATGTGATAGGAGAAATTAAAAGCTAAATAAACAAAGGATTGGAAGATCAAGCTAAACACATCTCCAAACAGAAGACCAAAAAGACAAAATAATAATAATAATAATAATAATATAATAATAATAAAGGAAAACAGGAAGAAAATGTAAGAAAAATAAAGAATCCCTCCTAAGATGTAATGTCTGTAAAACAGGGGTTCCTAAAAAAGACACAAGAGGAAATAGTAGAAAGAAAAACAATCAAAGAATAAATTTAAAATAATTTCCAATAACCAAAAAACTTGAGTTTTCTGGCTTGAAGGACTCACTAAAAAGCTGAGCAAAAAAGATAAAATAAAGCTGATCAAGGAACATCAATGAAAAATTTCAGAATTCTGGGAATAAACAAAAGATCTAAAAGTCACAGAAGAAGAGAAAAAAGGTTATATACTAAGAATCAACAAGCAGATGGGTTCAGGTTTATCAATAGTAATACCAGAAGTTAAGGAAAATGAAATAATGTCTTCAAAATCATAAGGGAAAATAATTTCCAATCCGGAATTCTATACCAAACAAAAGTGTAAAATAAGTATAAAAATCAACTAGCGATATTTTTAGGCATACACATTATTTTGATTTTCATTCTGTGCATCCTTATAAGAAAACTAATGAATGAAGTGCTTCACCAAGATGAGGAAACTAAACAATAAATAGGAAGACACTGGGTTCGAAACAAGAAAGAAAAGAAGGAACAACTCAGTATTAAAATAAAGGGAGACATCAGAGTAAGAGTGGAATAGCAGAGTCAGAGAACATTATCCAGATCAAGGGAAGTCAGAAGTTTCTAAGAGATGTCTCCAAGAATATTTATTTGAGAATATCTAAAATTAATAAATGTAATGATAGGGGATTATAACAGGCAGGGAATAGGGTGTGGAACATGGCAGTTGGGATAAATTTTGAAAAGTTTTATTTAAAAAAAGTAAACAATGGGTGCCTGGTGGGCTCAGTCAGTTAAGTGTCTGACTTCTGCTCAGGTCATGATCTCATAGCTTGTGAGTTTGAGCCTGCATTGGGCTCTGCACTGACAGCTCAGAGCCTGGAGCCTGCTTCGGATTCTGTGTCTCCCTCTCTCTCTCTGCCCCTCCCCCACTCACACTCTGTCTCTATCTCTCTCTCAAAAATAAATAAACATTAAAAAATAAAATAAAAATAAGTAAACAAATAAACAGGAGACATACTTTAGCACCACAGAAAACAGAAAATTAGAGAGAAAGGGAAAAGTAATTATGTTTTCTACATGGCTCAACAGCAAATAGCATTACATATATAAAAGAAAGAAAAGAAAGAAAAGAAAGAAAGAAAGAAAGAAAAGAGAAGAAAGAAAGAAGAAGAAAGAAAGGAGGAGAAGGAAGGAAGAAAGGAAGGAAGGAAGGAAGGAAGGAAGGAAGGAAGGAAGGAAGGGAGGGAGGAAGGGAGGGAGGAAGGGTCTGCAATATCCAAAGCAAAATACCAGTACTGACAACACACTCACAAGTAAGGGGTGGGTAGGTAGTAATAATGGTCTCTACTTCCTTATCTAAACCTTTACCATCCACAGAAGTTTCAGGACCTTCAAGAACCATTGGCCTTCAGGGAGCACCTGGGTGGCTCAGTCAGTTAAGCATCTGACTGCGGCTCAGGTCATGATCTCACAGTTTGTGAGTTTGAGCCCCGCATCAGGCTCTGGGCTGACAGCTCAGAGACTGCTGCCTACTTTGGATCTGTGTCTTCTTCTCTCTCTCTGACCCTCCCCTGTTCATACTCTGTCTCTCTCAAAAAATAAATAAACATTTAAAATATAAAAAAAAAAATAAAAAAACAAAACACTGGCCTTCAAGGGCCAAGCAGAGTTATAACACTTAGGAACCATACTGATAGCACCATTGTTTTAATAAACCTTCTGTGAGATGATCAAGTTCTTTTTCTATTTACTGACTGTGGTATTATTCAATCATATAATTTTGGCAGGCTTTATGGATACAGAATATTCTTGGATGTATATAGAATTGATTTTCCTAAAGCCACAGGTGTGGGTAGCAATGCATGTATCAATCAGCATGTTCGGGGTCCTGAAGGGTCCATTCCCTTCTTTTGGCGGCTTAGCAGAGAGTTGGCTCAACAGGTCTGAGTTCGTTCAGAAGAAGAATGGGTTAGGACTACTTACTGTGCTCACAAGACTTTCTGTTGTTAACAAGGAAAGTTCTCTGACTAGGCAGTTTTTATTGTTACATAGTTACATGGATAATTCCTGCTCCCCCTCAAACTAAAAATATAGAAGGTGTTATGTAGATGGATGCCTTTCTACTGGAACTTGGCTATAACATTCATAGACCTGTCAGTGCTCGGCCTAAAGCAAAGGATAATGAGTTAGTGTATCAGGTGTCCTCGGCTAGGAGTTTTTCCCCAGCAAGTCCTATATTTTATATCTGCATCGTGGTATGTATCCATTAACATTTTAAATGACAGCATGGCGAGGCCATGATAAGCTAGACAACATTATACTCCATATGTGAATGACTGCATGTCACCTCTTTTTTCCTCGAGAAGTAAAACCCATGGTTCCCCATTTGTTCTGTTTCTCATATTTCACTGAATCAATCAGCTCGTTGTAAAAGAAACAGCCACAGATTAGTAACTTGAGTTGGAATAGTTTGTTCCATATGTTTTATCCTTTTATTCCCTGCCATCCTATTGGTTTTAATTGTGTAGGGTAGCAATTTTCTAAAATCTTTGTGGGGAAATAATTAGGATATTATAAAAGAAACATTTGGAATGAGTAAGGGTTTGGTCTACAGCTAATATTTATAAATATATTGCTAACATACACTAAGAACTTCTTTTTTGCCACTTATTGTCTTCAACTCATTACAAGGGATAATTTGTAATGATCAAGATCTCTAGGGGCGCCCTGGGTGTGCAGTGGGTTAAGCGTCCGACTTCAGCCAGGTCACGATCTCGCGGTCCGTGAGTTCGAGCCCCGCGTCGGGCTCTGGGCTGATGGCTCAGAGCCTGGAGCCTGTTTCCGATTCTGTGTCTCCCTCTCTCTCTGCCCCTCCCCCGTTCATGCTCTGTCTCTCTCTGTCCCAAAAATAAATAAAAAACGCTGAAAAAAAAATTTAAAAAAAGATCTCTATGAGAATTAGTAAATAAATGATACCCCTATGGTACTCAAAAATCTAGATGTATTAACTTATAATTTTAATATAAAAAGTTATTTGTGATAGTAATAAAGTATATATGTATCTCACCTTTGGTAAAGATCTTTCTAAGTATAAGAAAAAAGAAAAAAGATATTGAAAAGAACAATCTATTTGGACACAAAAATACAAAAATTCTGCATACAAAAGCACTGTAAACAAGGCTTAAATGTTAAACTGAAAAAAATCGTTGTTATGCATTTGACACACTTGGTATAAAGGGCTCTAGTATGTTGATAAGAAAATGAGGGACATCTAAATAGAAAATATTTGAAATACTTAAATGTCCGGCTCATACCAGATACAAATCTACAAATGTACTGTCAGTGATAAAAAATACAAAACATCTTTGAACACTTGCTTTGCACCCGAAAATATGCTCAGGAAAAATTTTGCTTGAGCAAAATATGCTCACTACTTTTAACACTCACTAAGCCTTTCTATAAGGTAGACAGAGGCATACCAATTTTTCATATGAGGAAATTGAAGCAAAGTTTAAGTAATTTGACAAAAAATATACAACTGGTAAGGATTGTAAAAAAAGAAGAAAAATCTGATTCTGGCATTGGCAACTTAAAGTACCATGCTTTGATGAGAGTAAAGGGAAGCCTGTATTTTCAGATACTGTTGTTAGAAGGGTAAATTATAAGAACATTTTCATGGGCAATATAATATCATATGTTAACAACTTCATCAACATTTATATAATATATATATATATTTAAATTTTTTTAAGTTTATTTATTTTTAGAGAGAGAGAGAAAGCACAAGCAGAGAGGAAATAGTGAGAGAGAGGGAGAGAGAATCCCAAGCAGGCTCTGCACTGTCAGTGCAGAGCCCAATGCAGGGTCTCGAACTCATGGACTGTGAGATCATGACCTGAGCTGAAATCAAGATTCAGTCATTCAACTGACTGAGCCACCCAGGAGCCCCCTCAACATTTATATTTTTATCCAATAATCCAACGTCTAGGATATCTGAAACAAAATTAGAACCATAAAACATGTATAAAAATATATACAGTTGGATGTTTTAGCCCTAAATGTAATACTCTGTAGAAGCAATTCCTTTTGTGTTTAAAGTTGATATTTCACTCAAAGAAGACTACATCTGTCTTACGCAAATTTATCTTAAGACAAAATTATTGGATAACTCTAATTACTCATAAGATAAAATCCTGTGAAGTCATTTTAAGTCATTACTTAAACACAGTATCTTGATGAAAAATCAAGATGACACTTAATACAAGAAGAGGCTATAAAAAGTTTTAAAAACAACACATGTCTGGGGCGCCTGGGTGGCTCAGTCGGTTGAGCGTCCGGCTTCAGCTCAGGTCATGATCTCACAGTTTGTGGGTTCGAGCTCCGCATGGGGCTCTGTGCTGACAGCTTAGAGTCTAGAGCCTGCTTTGAATTCTGTGTCTCCCTCTCTCTCTGCTCCTCCCCCACTCATGCTCTGTCTCTCTCTCACTCCTTCAAAAATAAATAAAAACATTAAAAAAAATAAAAAAAAACACATGTCTGAAAGTAAAGGCTTTTAATTTATGTCTATACATTTTCAGTCTTGCATTGTTTTGTCAGATAACTAAAGCACACAGACTTGTGTTAATAATTCAGTTTGTGGTTTTTAAAGCAGTGTTTTAAACTGTATTTTAAATCACTGACCTGTATCCATAGTAATAGGAATAGTATTGCTAATTCATCAAAAACATTGAATCATACAACACTGGGAGATATTAATTCAACTTAACTCTTACATTTGAAGTAATTTGCCTGGAGTCCCACTGCTGGTGCTGGTTTAGAGCTTGGATTAGTATTCAGGTCTCTTGGCTACTCATTTACTGCTTCTTGCACTAATCTCTGCTCACTGATATATTACATTTCAGAGCTAACCTAAGGCAATTAAATAAAATTATAAGTATATCCTCAACAAGAGCTATGGCTATATCTGTATGCTAATAGACCACAAATCAAGCAAAAAAATAAATTATTTTGTAGACAGATACAACTGGTACATATGTTTTTACTAGGATTTGCTTAAAAAACTTTTTTTCTACCCCAAATGACCACAATGAAGGGCGCTTTTTTTTATATTATCTAACTGGCAAAAAGAACATTCCTTCCACAAAGACTACTTTCCTACTCCTCCCTCAGTCATCTGTTGTTTATAATGAATTTTTTAATCTACTTGCCCAACATTATCTCCTGTAGGGATAGCATGTAAAGTCCATTCAAGTCTTTGGATCGTGGATGATGCTTCATGTATTATAGGGCATGTGTTGAAGTGCTTATAAACTGTTAGTTCACTTACTCTTCATAACAACCATATAAAGCAGGTATTGATTTTATCCTAATTTCATCATGTGAAAATTGAGGTACACAGAGAGTAAATAACTTGCCTCTGCCAACTAAGAAATGGCAGAGAACGGAGAACCTCAGACTATCTCCAGGGCTAAGCTCTTAACCTTATTCTCTGTGACCACTGAAATCTTACTTATCTTATTTATCTTTGTTTATATTTCTCTAGAGCATTGCTTTACATTTTACTGTGAGGGTTTCAGGATTTTAAGATTGTTTTCAAAATTGTTTGGCTAAGTAAATATTTTCATTTGAGGCCAAGTTTGCAGTGGTAGGGTAGTGCATGTTCTTAGTTTTCTGGTATTCTTATATTATTATTTTTATAATCTGCTACAGATATTTTTGTCTCTGTCAGTATATGGCAGCTTATTAATAAGTTCTGTTAGCATTTGTAGAGGCTCAAAGATAAATAAAGACTAACAATTTATTTAGATCATTAGAAACATATTGGTATTCCTGTGCAGATTATTAGTTTCATTGGTTGCAATAGACAACAACAATAACAACAATAACAACAACAACAACAACAACACAACAACAACAAAACTCCTTTTTGGGAGTTTAAATACTATAGGTAAACATTCTGAGATCGCCAGTGTCACTACCTTAGAACAAGCCTATGTGAAGACAACACTGACTCTAATATTCACTAATGTTTCTGTACAATTTACTCTCTTGTAAAGTTGTCTTTAACAAATCATTTTGCATTTTTAGGAAGAAAGAGAGGGGAAGAGTAAGAAAGAAAGGGAAAGGAAATAGAGCAGATACACCCTTCCATATTTATGAAGCACTGTATACTAGGCTGAAACTATATATTGGCAAAACAGCTCACTCTGGTGTTACAGAGTATCTATATGAGGAATAGCACTGCGGTTATTTAGGAAGGAAGCTTCTGAAGCTTCTGATGCTTAGCTAAAATAACCTACACTTTCATTGTGGATACTGCTACAGGAAGTATGGTAATAGAGACTATAAGTTCTGCCATAGGTTTTTAGAAGTTAACAACTGTATTGGAGGTATATATTGGAGAAGAATATCAAAAATGTTAATTAAAAACGATGCAATGCTTTTTTATTTTACATTTACATAGAATATCAACAATATATTCAAATATATTTCACTGAATTTTATGATGGCTTGGGAAAGTATAGGTAAATGTAGAAGCTGGTGTATTGGACCAATTTTGCAATTTTAAATGACTGAAGTCCTACTATAGAAATCTTGCAAGCCCATTATATTTAGCCAGTGAAAAATTTCTGTTAGAGTGGAGAGAGAGGAAAAAGCAGAGAATATAAGAATCAAATAACAAGCATGGGACAGAAGACTTTATTCCTTCCTATAATTTGTTATTTTTCTAATATGTTAATCATAATATAAGCCAAATATATAACCACATATCCTGGGCACATAAATATAATTTACAGGAGTTACTTTTTTTAAGTTTATTTATTTATTTACTTTTTTTGAGAGAGAGAAAGCTAGAAAAGGGCTGAAAGAGAGAGAGAGAGAGAGAGAGAGAGAGAGAGAGAGAGAGAATCCTAATCAGGCTCTGTGCTGTCAGTGCAGAGCCTGACATGTGGCTTAATCTCACAAACTGTGAAATCATGACCTGAGTTGAAATGAAGAGACACTCAACAAACTGAGCCACCCAGGTGCCCCTACATTAGTTGCTTTTTGTTTAAAAAATAATTTTATCTATTTTTTTGCTCAAAAAGTGGCTTAGTACTCTAGTACTAAATCTTGATGCTTGCTTGTTATCAGGTGAAGAAAGCATGCTTTCTTTCACATTATTGAGTTGCCAATTGGGGCTGTATTTAAAATAGTTTATCAGACTTATATTAGGATTTAATTACAGTGGGTTGAATGATAAATAATTACACCGTGTCCCATAAATTGTCTCATGAATCTCTATATTGACAACTTTGACATAATATGTGCAGAGCTCAAACTACTCTAAGACAATGGTAATTTATAAGTAATAGTACCTTTTAAAAAATAAAACAAAAAGATTTTCTTCACAATCATTAGGATTTTCTGGGCTAAGAAATAAAATATTAAATATAGAAAGAGAAACTCCATATAATATAATCAAGTATGGAATAGGATGTATTATGCAATGACCTCACCATTGACCTACCTGAAGTAGGTGTGAGTTACAGAAAAGGCCAAAGATCCTCTTTTATTAGGAGGACAGCAAAGAACAGTCTTAAGTGGACCTTATGAACAAGATTAAATCAAAATATATTTACTTTAATACAATTTAGGTTTTAAATTCTATCAACTTTTACATCAAAGTAAAATTCTTGCTAAACATGATAGAAATTCCTACATTATCAAGTTCTTTTTCCACCAAAGTTAATTCCAGAAATCCCAGTTGCTCCCAGTGAAAGCAACATCAATCTCTACAAGATTAGTATTTCTTCTTACACTACTTGAAATAAGTTGAAAGGGCATTAGATTTGGGAATGAAATTGAAAACAACTGCTTTCAGTCTTGTATTAGTTTTCTATTGGTGCTGTAACAAATAAACACAAACTTAGTGTCTTCAAAATGACACAAAATTATTATATTAGGAACACCTGGATGGCTCAGTTGGTTAAGCATCTGATATTGGCTCAGGTTGTGATCTCATGGTTGTGAGGTCAAGCCCCACATTGGGCTCCACACTGAGCGTGGAGCCTGCTTGAGACTCTCTCTCTCTCTCTCTCTCTCTCTCTCTCTCTCTATCCCTCTCTCTCCCTCTCCCTCTCTCTCTTTCTGACCCTTCCCTGCTTGCACACGTGTGTGCACATTCCACACACACACTCTCTCAAAATAAATGAATAAATATATTTTTTAAAAAAGTATTATTTTACAATTCTAGAAGCCAAACTCTACAATCAGACTTAATGGTCTCAACTCAAGATGTTGCTAGGGTTAATTCCTTTCAGAGTTTCTGAAGGGTGAATCCGTTTTCTTTTTTCAGCTTTTAGAGGATTCTTGAAAGTGTGTTTTCTCCTCATCCTATTCTGAGCTCTCACCAGCAAAGATTTAACTTCCACATTTCTACTAACAGTCTGTTAACAATCATCTTTTTTTTCTCCTAGCATTCACTACCAGATTCTGCTCATTATGTAGTTCCAAAATCACTTCCATACTTTGAAGGTTTTTGTTACAGCACTACTCCATTTCCAGGTGCCAAAAATCTGTATTAGTTTCCTATAGCTACTCTAACAAATTATCACAAACTTAGTGGTTTTTTTTAATAAATTTGTTCTCTTGTAGTTCTGGAGGTCAGAAGAGTAAATCAAGATACCCACATAACTGCAGTCTTCCTGAAGGATTCTAGGGAGCAGCCATTTACTTACTTTTTTCAGATGACAATCACCTGTATTCTTTGGACTGTGATCTCTTCTTACATCATCCCAACTTCTTGATTCTATCATCACATCTACTGACTGGTTTCCTGGCTTCCTTTTATAAGGATTCCTATGATTACATTGAATCACCTGGAATACCCAGGATGCTCTCTCCATTTTCAGATCCTTATTTTTATTACATCTGCAAAGTCCCTTCAACCATGTAGAAGTAACATATACAAAAATTTCAGGGATTAGGATGTAAGCATTTTGGGAAGACTATTAGTTGGGCTACGACTAATCTTGTGTGCAAGAAAATTTTCAAAAATCTGGATCAACTAAGATAATGGAATGAAATGGAAGACTTTCTAACTAGGTAAATGATCTGGACATGATTGATTAGTGGAAAAATATGAAGGAATATTAAAACAACAATATGGGGTTCATATGATGTGGGAGCTGAAAGTGAACAATCTAGGATTTAGAACAGAAGAACTGGGCAAGTGGGCTAACAGGGTGAATAGGGATAGCTAAGCTATTTTTATAAATATATGAATGGAATTGATAAGGCTTTGGCCTTAAGACCAATGATGAAAAAGAATGTCAGCAATGGATAGAATGTAAAATTAAGACAATAACACTACATATACTTGAAAAATATAAGAGTAAGAAATATATATAAAAAGTATTAAGTACTGAGTGGTATTTAATTAATTATAGTTAAAATTAGTCATTCTACATGTTCTGTAGCAAAGTTTTCATTTCTACATAAATCTTCATGTTTTAAAAGGTAATATCAGAATTACTATAATTATATTTACATTTAATGAAATAAAAGTGTTACTACTTTAGATTTGGGTTTTGAATTGAAGTCAAACTAGCTTCATATTTTTATAAAAATTGATACTGGAATACATTAAATATAATCCTCTGAGAAAAGAATAATTACATCTAAGTTACTTAAATATCAGAGGCTGAATTTCAAAGATTTTACAGAATTTTTGTAGAGAAAAGCATATTTCAGTCATTTTCTCTTCTCAGATTTATAGCAGAGAAGATAGTAAAAATTTTGCAAGAGAATTTCAATGTTTTAAAATATTTTTTAAAATTCCTTAAGCATTTAATAATACACTTAACATTTTAATGCATTTTATATTGATATGGTTGCACAGTTGTATTATTCATCTGAAGTGTAAATATTCATAAGAAAATGATTTCTCATAAACTAGTTACAAGGGGGCTCTAAACAAAAATTAACAAAACTTAGCCTCAAAATTAATTTGACAACATTATCAGAAAATTTCCCCAATTGAAGGAATGCTGGAGATTAGAAGACCAAGTTAAAACAGAAGAAAGAGAAAGCAAAATGTTTTGCCTTTGTATATATTCAGATTTCTTTTAAGAAAAAAAGTATTTAGAATTGGTTTACTGCTTGATTTTTGTATATCTCTTTCCACTTAATTTTTACTTTTAGTTTTTGATTTTATTGTTTTAGGATTTTTTTTTCTGGTAGATGCCATAGGGATCAAATTACAGTGTAAGTGTACTACTTAGACTTAATATTATACCACTTCACTCAAAGTATAAGATGCTTGTAATGCTGTAACTCATTTACTTCACATCTTTGTACTCTTATTTCCATTAACATTCTCTTTACATTTACTCTTTCTTGTGCTTGGGATTTATTCCTGTATATCTGAGGTTGAATCAATTCCCTTCATTTTGAAGAAATTCCTTTAACATTTCTTATAGTGTAGGACTGCTCCTGCAGATTCTCTCAGCCTTTATTTTTTCTGAAAATATCTGAATTACAGTCTCATATATTAAGTAGTTTGTTGTTGTTGTTGTTGTATTGAGGATTTGGGGTTGACTTTTCAAAGTCAAAAGCTTTGTCTTTGTCTATTGTCATTTGACCTCCATGCCCCTGTTGAAAATTCATACATTGTTCTTACCACTGTTTTCATTTATGTAATGTTGCATTTTTATCTAGCTGCTTTCAAGATCTCTTTTTCAGTTATCATGAATTAGTTTGGCTCTTAAATGCCTAAATGTTTTCTTATTTTTTTTTCATGCTGCCTCTCATTAACTAAGCTTCTTGTACATGTAAGTTGATGTTTTTCATCAAAATGGAGAAGTTTCCATTATTATTTCTTCAAATGGTTTCCAGTGAAATTTTACTCTCCTCTCATTTGGGGGTCTAATGAAATATAATTAAAAAAAACTGAGATTGTTTCATAGAAGCATGATGCTTGTTTTTTGTTTTTGCTTTAATTTTTTTAATGTTTATTGTTTTGAGAGAAAGAGGGAGACAGAATATGAGTGGGGTAGGAGCAGACACAGAGACACACACAGAAAATTAAGCAGACTCCAGGCTCTGAGTTGTCAGAACAGAGCCCAACATGGGGCTCGACTCACGGTTCATGAGTTCATGACCTGAGACGAAGTCAGATGCTTAACCGACTGATCCACCCAGGCACCCCTTATTTTTGTTTTTTCAATCATTTTTCTTCATTCTTCATAACCATTAATATCTTTAAGTCTGTTTTCAAATTCACTGAACATTTTGCTGTCTTCCTTAGTTGTTACAGCCATTTACTAATTTTAGTTTTCATTTCAGCTACTGTAATTTTTATTCTTAAAATTTCCACTTGTCCATAAAAGCCTGTGCACAAATATTTATAGTAGCTTAATTCATAATTTCAAATAACAGCAAGAAAACAAAATGCTCCTCAGTGGATGAATGAATAAACAAACTGTGGTACATTCAGGCAAAGAAATATTACTCAGTGAGAAAAAGAAATTAGCTTTCAAGCCACAAAAATACATAAAGGATCAAAAATGAATACTGTAAAGTGAAAGAAGCCAGTCAGAAATGACTAAATAATATATGGTCCATTTACATGACAGTCTAGAAAAGAAAAAACTACAGAGGTAATAAAAGATCAGTGGTTGTCAGGGGTTTGGAGGGAGTGAGAAACATGAATAGAAGGAATGCAGGGAATTTTAGGTCAGTGAAACTATTCTATATGAGACTGTAATGGTGGATACATGAAATTATACAGTTGTGAAAATCCACAGAACTGTTTGGCACAAAGAATGGGTCTAATGTAAGCTATGGACTTAAGTTAATAAAAATGTGCAAAATATTGGTTCATCAGTTTTAATAAATGTACCATAATAATCCAAGACATTAAAAATACAGAAAACTGAGATGTGAGAATGGGTATATTGCATGTGTATACAATCTGCTCAATTTTTTCTGTAAACCTAAAACTGCTCTAAAAATAGTCTATTAATGTGAAAATATTTTCATTTTGTCTTTTTTTAGCATTATCATTTATCTGTTGAGGCTCTAAATATGTTAATTCATCTCAAACATATTTCTTAAAGCCCTTGAGCATATTATTTTTATTTATTTTTAAAAAGTTTTAAATGTTTATGTATTTTTGAGAAAGACAGAAGACAACTGGGGGAGGGGTAGAGAAAGAGGGAGACACAGAATCCAAAGCAGCCTCCAGGTACTTTTAGCTGTCAGCACAGAGTCCAACATGGGGCTTGAACCCACAAACCCGGAGATCATGATCTGAGCTGAAGTCAGATGCTTAACCGACTGAGCCACCCAGGCACCCTATCCTTGAGAATATTTATAATAGGTAATTTATTTATATTTTTAAATAAACAATAAATAAATTTATTTATTTATTTATTTGTTTGTTTGTTGTTTGTTTCAAGTTTTTATATACATTCTAGTCCGTTAACATATAGTGTAATATTGGTTTCAGGAGTAGCATTTAGTGATTCATCACTTACATACAACACCCAGTGTTTGTCACAATAATGTCCTCCATAATACCTATCACCCATTTAGCCCATTTGCCCCCACCCATCACCCCTCCATCAACCCCAGTTTGTTCTCTATAGTTAAGAGTCTGTTTCTCATTTTTTTCTCCATTTTCTAGATGTGGTGGGAATGACATAAATCTATCTCTGGATCTTCAAACAAGTAAAAATATGTTGTTTTCTTGGTCTATCTATCTTGTACTCCTTGATATGGAGAGTGTACAGGCAAAAAGCTTCATAGAAATTTTACCCAGTATAACTTTTTTTTCCACAGTAGAGTCCTTTTTGACTGTCCCTGCCCCTATTCACTCTTATTACCTCAAAAGGTTGTTTCTATATTTTATTCAGAATTTATAATTGTTTCTGTAGAAGGGTAAGTCCAATACAAAATATAGCCCTATTATTGGGAGTAGATATTTCTTACTGGTTTTATTATAGGAATCTAGTCGGTAAGAGCTTTTATTAGTAGTGGTACTAATATTACTTTATTAGCAATCTTTAAAATTTGGAGTCCTGTGACAAATCTAAAGAAAACAGATAAAATATATAAATATATCAATGATTTCATAATTAAAAGTCACAAGCATAATAAAAATGTGCTGTATCAAATCTGCCTCAAAGTGATACATTTAGACCAAGGTGTAATTAGGTTGCAGCAACTTAACTCCCTAGTAAAAATTTTTAAAGATCTAATTTCAACCCACCAAAAAGACAAGAACACATTGGCACAAAGGTTACAACATGAGAGATGACGGTGACAGAGCCATTAGAAGAGATGGGAAAGATCAGCACAATATTGCAGCCACTATCCTTTGTTGTGAGAATTTGTTTCCTATTTTCCTTATATAAGTTTTCAGAATTTGGTCTCTAAAACCCTTAAATGAAAAACATAACTGGCTTTAATAGTGACTCCTGTGAGTGAGTCTCAATTTCTTCTGACTTCTTATGAGGATAAAATATTATAATTTAAGTAAAGTCCTATGAAACATGTAATCAATAGAAAATGATAACATTTTTAAGTGTCTAGAGCAGTTTCTAACACCTAGTAGAAATATTTTTTTTTTCTCTTCCGTTCATCTCTCCAAAATGAATGGCAACTATAAGCAATCCTACAAACTGCATTTCTTCTGGTTAGCAATAAAATTGAGAAAATCTTCTCATCACACACAAGTTTTTCTTTGCTGTTTCCTTACTAACCATCATAATTCTAAAGTGCTGTATTTTAGCTGAGACTATGAGGATTAGGAGGAAAGGAAATAATTTCATCTTATTTACGTTACCTTCTTTTTCTGTCTTAAATTTTGGAGAAAATAATCTCATTATGTCACTTTTATCAGTATTTCATTTTAAATTCCCTTCCCACAAGCCACTCTGCATGTGCTCTTTGACCTACACTTTCAGAGCACCTTCTGAATCTCTAAAGTCAGCTTTGAAATGGATCTTTGAAGGGATAGAGTGCAATAGAGCAAGGCAGGTAAGGAAAACTAAGAAGATCTCTGTGTTAGTCCTTATCTAGTCTTAAATCATATGGTAAACTTTGACATATAATTTAACCCTAGTCTGACCTCTTTAAAAATTGTCATAAAAATACCTGTCTCACAAGGTTTATTATAAAGAAAAATTATACGTTAGTGAAATTATGGATCTCTTCTCTTGGGTGTGCAACAAATTACCAAGTATATTGAGGCATTATCAATTTTGATTACTTTTCTAATCTTAACATTTTAATGTGCTGTGTATAATATGGAATTCTATATCAGTAACATGTTACAACTGTAAGATAATTTTAGTTTTTAGGTTGAGTTTAGTCCAACATTATAGATGTGTCAAGAGAAAGGCAATGCCAGAGCATTAAAGTTTGAATTGTTTTAATATCTCTCTGGACAGTTGTTATCAGAACAATTAATTATCTATTTCATCTGGCAGGAAACAAACATTATGAAGGAAGGAAAATATTAAAAATCAATTTTTAAATGAAAAAATTTTGTCAAGATATTATTCATGGTCAATACATATTAAAACAACTTAAAAAATTTTTTAACCTTTATTCATTTATGAGAGAAACAGAGATACAGAGCATGAGTGGGGAGAGTAGAGAGAGGAAGACACAGAATCTGAAGCAGGTTCCAGGCTCTGAGCTGTCAACACAGAGCCGACACGGAGCTTGAACCCATGAACCGTGAGATCACGACCTGAGCCGAAGTTGGTCACTTAACCCACTGAGCCACCCAGGTGCCCTGTATTAAAACAACTTTTTACCATAGAATTCAAAGGTAATATTCACAAATATTTAAATTATTGAGTTATATTGTGATCCATCTAATTTATTTTGCTTGTTATTATAATTTCCTCAAAAGATTCAATACATATCACTCTAAAAATATGCACAACAAATATGGGGGTTTGAACTTCGTCAGAGCCAACAAATTCAGAAGACAAATACCATGTTTAATTGATTTTATTCTAATATACTATGAGTTCAGTGTGATGTTATGACCTTCAGCTATAGTCTTGTGGCTGTTCCCTATTATCAGTTGGAGGCACTAGATTAAAACATGACCTTTAACAATTACCAAAAGAGATCATCTGTGTTTTCTCTATTCAAAGAGTTATGGGTTCTTTTAACCTTTTGAAGAGAACTTTTATTCATCCAGTGTTATTTAAAAACCCAAATGACTTTTTGAGACCCTTTTAATTCTAAAGAGGGGAGATATTTAAAGAAGGACAAGGTGAGTATTAAAATTAAACATTTGGTAGTCAGTGTATAGACTCTTGCCTGTGATGTATTCAAAAGCCTGTGAACATTCAGTGTTAGTGCAAATTGATGTCAACCCTACTGAGAGAACAGAAGCCCTGTGAGTCTGTTGAGCTTCTGAATATTCCTGAAGCCTCTGGTGAGATGTCTGAATTGAAGTTTGTCAGACAGTGTATAAAAGCAAAATTCTTGAATTTACTTTCTACATCAATATCCAGAGACTTGTATTTAACATTTCCAAATGATTAATAAACAGAATGTGAGAAAAATTTGAGATACTGAGTGGCTGGATTTCATCAGAAATTAACTGGTCAATGGAAAGAATTGCATAACTCCAGAAAGGGGCTAGGCTTTATATTTGGTTAAATTTTTTCTTGACTGCAATTTTAAAGTAGAGAAGGATTGTTATTTGACAGAAAGGGGATGAGTTTCCTAAAATAAGATTAACTATGTAAAAAGAATCTTGAAGACCTGGGAGAGAAAATTCTATGAGAAACTGACCCTTAATTTTGCCTATGTGTACCACATAGAAGAAACTGTGTTAGCCATCTTAAATAACATGCAAAATAATATAGTTAAAAATACATTAAAACAAAGTAAATCAAGTTTTAATCTATGTGGATGAGCCAATGAATACAATATTCCTTGAATACAAAAAAAAATAGACATAGGGAATTTAAATTAATAACACTAAATAGCATAGGGGCACCTGGGTGGCTCAGTTGGTTGAGCATCTGACTCTTGGTTTCAGTTCAGGTCATGATTTTGAGGTTCGTGAGTTCAAGCCCCACATTGGGCTCCACGTTGACAGTGCAGAATTTGCTTGGGTTTCTCTCTCTCCCTCTCTCTCTGCCCCTCTCCTGCTTGCTCTCTCTCTCTCTCTCTCTCAAAAAATAAGTAAACTTAAAAAACACACTACCTAGTATAAAGAATAACTACTATAAAGATAAGAGGCGTAGGTTTTAAGGAAACTGGAATACATATAATATTGTGTATGCCAAATAACACAGACACTAAATATATGAGAAAATTTTTTAGAAATGCAAGATGATTTTAGTAAACATTTCCAAGAATTTGATAAACCCGGTATGCAAAAACAAGGGAAACAGAAGAATTTGATAGTAAACAATTGTTCTCTTTGATTGCTTTAGAAAGAATCATTACTGAACAGAAGTATTTATTTCTTTAAAAATTCATGGAAGATTCACAGTAAATCAATCAAACTCTTTGCTGCACTCCCCAAATGAATGAATGAATGAATGAATGAATGAATAAATAAATAAATAAATACAAAAGAAACAAGAAGAAAGAAAGAAAGAAAGAAAAGAAAGAAAGAAAGAAAGAAAGAAAAAGAAAGAAAGAAAGAAAAGGAGAGAGCATTTTTAAGGTGATATTCTGATCCAAATCGAAGAAAATTTTAAAAATAAAGCAAATTATAATAGATGTCTGTAAAAGGTACTAACAGAATTCACCAGAGATAGGATAGGTTTTTCAACGAACTATTTAAAATGTTTGTTTGTTTATTTATGAGAGAAAGGGGGCAGGGAGAGAATTCAAAGCAGGCTCCTTGCTGTCAGCACAGAGCCCAACATGGAGCTCAAACTCACAAACCGTAATATCATGACCTGAACGAATTCAACAGACCAACGCTTAACCAACTGAGCCACTCAGGTGTCCCATCAACAAACTTTTAAGTATTACAACCAGATAGAATGAAAATGTGCCTTATCCCTTACTTCACTTTGTACCATACACAAAAATAAAGAATATAAAGACTGAAGTATCCAGCATAAAAGCAAAATCTCTAAAATCTCTAGAGCAAAGTACAGGAGGAAATCTTCTGTACCTTGGGGAAGACACAGATTATTTAGACAGAATACAATATTAACATATAAAAATAATAAATTGAATTACCAAAATTAAAATCACATTCTCTTAAAAAATACTACTACAAAATAGAAAGATTAGCCACAGGTAGGAGTGAACATTCTTGATGCATGTATCTGCCAAAGGATTTATGTTCAGAATATATAAAGAACTTTTATGATTAAATATTAAGAAATTTAAAAATCTAAAAATGAGTAAAAGTCTGAACACACACTACAAAAAGGAAAACACATTATACACGATGTCAGTAAACAAGTAAGTAAATATTAAACATAAATTGTCACAAGGGAAATGCAAAATAAAGAGCAATGAGATACCAGTTCACATTCATTAGATGGCTAAAACTAAAAATATGATAGTACCAGATTTGCCTAGATATGAACGCTCATTTAGAATGCTTGCCATTGCAAGAGTAATTACACAATGACACAATTTTTAAGTAATGACTTAACAATTACACTCCTAGGTATTTATCAAAAGAAATAAAATCATCTGTCCATATATTCATGCATAATTACAGCCATTATATTTTAATAGTTGACATGGAAAAAAACGCCAACTACCCATCAACAGTCAAAAGGATACATAAGCTATAGTATGTTCACATGATGGAATCCTAATCAGTAATTTTAGAAAGTATGAACTACTGACTGACACATGTAACTATGTGTCTGAAGTCAAAAAATGTATGCGGAGCAAAATAAGCCAAGACTGCTACCATGGGATTTTCTTTATGTGAATTTCTAGAATTAGATATACTTATCCATTGTAGAAATGAGATCAGTGGTGTGTAAAACATGGATTTGGAGTCAATAATTTACAACAAAGGAGTAAAGGGAATTTTATATGATGATAGAAAAGTTTTAAACTTGATCAACTTGATAGTTATTCTGCTGTATAAATTTTTCCAAATCCATTGAATTATACACTTACTATGTGCGAATTTTACTTTAGGTAATTTATGCCTCAGTAAAGTCAATAAAAATGGACCAAAATAAATGTTGTTTCCTGAATATTAAGAAATCTTTACATTATTACAAAATAGGATGTAACTTACTAGTGCCAGGCAGAATTTATTATCAGAGTATAATTTAGCTACGTAGATAGATTATCAGGATATCCACCTATCTGTGACTCCAACAAATTAAAGATGAAAATTCATCTTTAACAGTAAACTCTGTAATGCCATTTGACAAAGATTAGTTTTCTGGATAATTCCATGAAAAATAGAATAGAATAGGAATAGAATATTATTTATAAGATGCAAAAATGTTTATCCTAAAAACCCAAACAGTAAAATGACTGTTAAAATCAACTTTAGAAGGATGTCTATAAGGGGTGCCTGGGTAGCTCAGTCGGTTTAGCATCTGACTTTGGTTCAGGTCATGATCTTGTGGTTTGTGAGTTCCAGCCCCATGTCAGGCTCTGTGCTGACAGCTCAAAGCCTGAAGCCTGCTTCCGATTCTTATTCTTATTCTATCTCTCTCTCGCTCTCTCTCTCTCTCTCTCTCTGCCTCCCCTATCACACTCTGTCTTCTCGGTCTCTCAAAATAAATAAACATTAAAAATTTTAAAAAAGAGAAGGATGTCGTAATCATAATATCAGTAAACAATATCTCAGGTATTCTAGAAAATTCAAGAAGACTGGAAAACAAACTATTCTAAATTAAACATACTAGGATAAGTCATTTATGCAGATACTATAATTATACAACTAGAAACACACACACACACACACACACACACACACACACACACACCATCTTTGCAGGAACATGAAAGAATCTTGTGTCTCTACGAAGTATCATGAACAAAATCTAGATACAACCGGCTGAATTCAAATAATAAATTCTGCCCCTGGTAAAGTGGTGGCAGCTGCTGTCTGTGTTCAATTATATTAGCCTAAGCCTTTTCTGGGCTACTTGGAAACTGCCACAAATATGTGTAATTCATCCAGAAATCTGAGCCATATGTACCTTTAGAATTTGGGATGTCCCTCACTTTTACACTCCTTTAGGGTTTTTTTCCCTCACTTCCCAGCTCCTATTATCTTCATCTGTTTGGACTACCATAACAAAATACCACAGAATGGGTAGCTTATAAGCAACAGTAATTTACTTTTCATAGTTCTGGAGAATGGGAAGTCTAAGATTATGGTGCCAGCAGATTCAGTGTTTAATGAGGGCTCACTTCTTAGAAGATGACTTCTCACTGTATCCTCAAATGGAGGAAGGACAGAGGAAGTTCTGTGGGGTCTCTTTTGTAAGAGCATTAATCCCATTCAGGAGAGGACAGAGGAAGTTCTGTGGGGTCTCTTTTGTAAGAGCATTAATCCCATTCAGGAGAGTTCCATCCTCTTGACCTAAGTACCTCCCAAAGGCCCTTCATCCTGAAAAATCATATTGAGCATTAAGATTTGGAGATGGGGGGACACAAATATTCAGACCATAGCATTCCACCCCAAACCCCAAAATTCATGTCCTTCTCACAGGCAAAATACATTCATTTTACCCCACCAGTCCCCAAAGTGTTAACTCATTCTAGCATTAACTCAAAAATTTAAAGTCGGTCTCATCTAAATATCATCTAAATCAAATATGGGTGAGACTCAAGGTACAATTAATTCTGAGGCAAATTGTTCTCTAGCTGTGAATCAGTGAAATTAAACAAGTTAGGTGCTTCCAGAATGCACTGGTGGGATAGAATGGGTAAACATTCCCATCCCAAAAGTGAGAAATAGGAAATAAGGGTGTTTCAGGCCCCAAGCAAGTCCAAAATTCAACAGAGAAACAGCATCAAATTTTAAAGCTCAAAATAATCTTCTTTAACTGGATGTTGTGAATTCCAGGCCCACTGAGGCAGGGGTCCTCCCTTCTAGACACGCTGGGGTGTCCTCAAACCCCCTGGCTTTGCTGGGCACAGCTCATGCAGCTACTCTCTGTGGCTCCCCAGAGCTGGAATCACAAGCTGGTGGCCTTACCTGCTTGGGTCTCAGGGGCAGCCCAACACTATGGATCTACTAGGCATTGCCCTACTGGTCGCCTGGTCCTTGTTACAGTCTCTGCCTTGGGTCACATGTCTGTAGCTCCAGCATATCCCATCCTTCAAAACCTAGGTGGAGGTAGCCATGCTTTTCTGGCTTTGCTGGGTAGATCCCCCCCCCCCCGCAACATCTTTGAGTAGGGGTCATCTGACCTATTGAATCCAGGCAATGGCCTCCCTTTTGAAACTGAGGAAGCAGTCCTCATTACCTCTGAATTGCCTTTGAGGAACTTCTCTTAATCTTAAAGAATATTGCATATTCTTAGCCAAATAGCTCTATGGTTCCATCCTGTAAAATATAAATCTGGCAGGGGCACCTGGGTGACTCAGTTGGTTAAGTGTGTGACTCTTGATTTTGGCTCAGGTTATGATCTCATGGTTTGTGAGACTGGGCCCTGGTTGAGCTCTGTGCTGACAGTGTGGAGCCTGCTTGGGATTCTCTCTCTCCCTCTCTCTTTGTCCCTCCCTCACCTTCTCTCTCTCTCTCTCTCTCTCTTAGACTAATTAAAAAATAAACATAAAAAAAAAATACAAGTCTGATAACCTTCTTTCATTCCTGCCTGTCTCCTTCCCCTTTGGTTCAAGTTGGCTATTTTCATGCTAACACGACTGATTAAGTTTATGGTTCACACTAAAACTAATCCATCCAGGTTGCTTAACAAAATACTGTAGAATAGGTAGCTTATAAACAAGAGAAGTTTATGTCTCACAGTTTTGGAGTATAGGAAATGCAAGATTATAGTGCCAGCAGATTTCATGTTCAGGGAGGGCCCAGGGATTTCTAGCTGTGTGGCCACATGGTAGAAAGGGCTAGGGAGATCTTTGGGATCTCTTTTATAAAAATACTGATTCTATTCATGAGAGGATCTACTCTCATGACCCAAGCATCTCTGGAATACCCTACTTCCTAATACTACCACACTGAGAATTTGGATTTCAACACATTCAGACCCTTACACCTATAGCTGCCTTAACTTTGCCCTCTAGTACCCAAGAAATGAAACTATAGATTTTCTTCCTAAGTTTTAGCTAAAAGGTATATCCCCCCCTTAGGCTAAAGGACATAAGAGAATGCACCCATGCCACGCGCACACGCGTGTGCACACACACAGAAATTTATCCAGTGACTTCCCTTTTATCCAAGCTTCAACTTCTTTTCAGTATGTGTCTCTACTAGTTTGTTATTCAGTGCCTTTAGACAGTTTTTTTTTCATTTGGAATTTGTTATCTGCAAAAGGGATAAATTTTCTTTCCCCTGGAAAAGTTTTAATGATATTAACTGGTCATTTCCAGTGATATTAATTAAAGATGAAAATTGAATAATCATGCATGATATGCTTAAATAATATTTCTTAAGCATTTTAAATACAATGATTTATATTAGACAATTTTATTTCCATACTCATTTGTTGTACTATGTTGTGTTTAACAAAAATAGAAATTGCAAATTTTTAAAGATTTAGTTTTCAAAATAAACTCACAAAGATGATATATTTTTTAAATGTTTATTTATTTTGAGACAGAGAGAGAAACAGAGAGAAAGAGAGAGAGAGAGAATGCAAGTGGAGAGGGGCAGAGAGAGGAGAGGGAGAGAATCCCAAGCAGATTCCATGCTGTCAGACAGAGCCCAACATGGGGCTTGATCCCAGAGCCCCAAGATCACGAAATCATGACCTGAGCCGAAATCAAGAGTCTGAAACTTAACCAACTGAGTCACTCAGGTGCCCCAAGAATGATGTACATTTATAAATTAATATACATATATATTTTTGTAGAGAGTGAATCTAACTTTATCAGTAAAGCAGTTTTAAAGTAAATCAGTAAGATGAGAACACCACTTATAAAAGTGATGTCGCCACCTGTAGTAATCACATGCCTTGAACTACATAGTTCCTAAAATGTTTTAACTTGTAGAAAAAATATACTTAAATATTTGACCACACATTAGATCCTTATTTAAGATTTAGATTTGTTATGGCATTGGACTGCTCTATAAGAAAAAGTTGAAAATGTTGCCTACTGATAAGACTGAAGTGTCGTTGCAGCAAGATCTCAACATTCACCTTCTAACTTGTTGAAAAGAAGATTCAGCTAGTGTGAAGTCATAGAACATGTGCTTATATCTCAGTCAAAAGGAAAAACAATCCTGAATTTGAATGTTTTTTCAAATTTCATTAGCTTTGTCCAGGTGACAAAGTTAATCAAATGCTGGACTAACCATTAAATTTGTTTTCAGTGTATTTTTTTCCCTAACTTTTCGTAGTTTGAGATGTCTCCCCTTTGACTTTAATACTATGTAAAATGAGAAGATATGTAGAGATGTACAGGTATAACTTATGACTGTGGTGACCATATAATTTATCAATTAAACTGTGACACTTAAGAGTGAGGGTGTTGCTATCAGTAATTACTCTGGAATGTCAGGAGAAAGCTAGAGCTATAGTTAAAGCAAAGATACATGGACCTGCAACCATGAAGGCTTAAATGTAACTTATATCTGCATTCTCTAATTGAGGTATTATTTTTAATACTATTATTTAAAATAAATGAATAGGATTTGTTTTTTCTCTGTTATTAATTGATTTTTTCTCTCAGTCCAATCAGAGAGAAGCCAATATGGGCTTCAAGGACACCCTCTTGGCAAGGATCATTGTTATTATTTTTGTCTAGCTTGCTCACTATTGGTATACTTCAGGTTTTTTTCCCTTCTCACCTGCATTATGGTGTATTTGTAACATGAACTTGTCTGCCAGTTTTGACCTCGAGTGCAATCTATATACTCTTAAACCTCTTAAATACCTCTTTATTTAACACAGAAAAACTAATTACTCACCATGAAGTGCAAGGCACTTTTTTTCCCTTGTCTTGTTTCTTGTTTTATTCTTGTCTGCCACTTTGCTCATCTTTCTCTCTCTGTCCATGATTTTGCACTCTATTCTCAGCCAAACACACTCCTCCATTGATTCAGGCTAAGTCTCTGTGTATAATTTATTTGCTAGGAATATAACTGCTCTCCTTACTATCTGGTAAACACGTATTCCTGTTTGAAAATGTAGTTCAAACTTTGACTCTTCTATCATGATTTTCTTAACACATCTAAATGTATGATGTGTTTATTTATGGATTAAAAAATGTGTTTTTTTTATAAAACTTACATATTAATATAGTTTTAAAAATGCATATTTATGCATTAGGAACCTGAAAAACATAAGATATGGGGCATATCTTTCTCATTTTGTATCTCTGTTGTCTCTTTCACTACCTTTTTAATAAGTGCTGATAAATTTAATGAAATAAGTGACACTGCCATGAAACTTTCTTTTGTTGCTTATTGCCAATTTACCTGTGGCTTCGCATCTCGTCTGTTATAAAATTTCCATTTTTAAAGAATTTTGAGGAGTGCCTGGGTGGCTCAGCTGATTAAGCATCCGACTTCAGTTCAGGTCATGATCTCAGGGCTCCTGGGTTCGTGCCCCACATTGGGCTCCGTGCTGACAGCTCAGAGCCTCGAGCCTGTTTCAGATTCTATGTCTCCCTCTCTCTCTGCCCATCCCTGCCTGTGCTCTGGGTTTCTCTGTCTCTCAACAATAAATAAACATTAAAAAATTAAAAACTTTTTAAATTTCCTGTTTGGTAAAATTTTAAAGTTAATATATTGGGATTTAAAATTATATATTTTTGTCTTCTAAAAGCTTAAAAATTTATTTTTTAAATATCTTTTATTCCAAGTCTCTGTACTCACTCTAAGAAATGCATAAACTAGATATTGTTCTTTTTTACCAAAACAGAGGAATATGAATTGACTAAATATAATTATTTCAACCTGAAATAATGCATTACAGAAAACGGTAAATTAAAAAATGTGTGGTTTTAATGTTTATGTTAAAGAATAAAAATAAAATTTTACCTAATATGTGGATTAACTGATTGGTATAATTAACTGTAATGAAAGTATAAATTATTCTGTGGCATATCTCATTATGGTATTACTTTGAATATACATGTAAAATGGAGAAATTATATATGAGAATCTACCAAAAAAAAAAAAAGATTTTGTAAGATGAGGTGGAAAATAAATCTAAAGGTAAATTAAGCTATTCCCCTTGGAAAGCTGATATCCCTCAATTATTTATTAATTTTGATCCATTTAAGTCACAGAAAGTAGACTCACAATCTAAACAAGCTATACTTAACAAAGTATCCAATCAACTTTATCAAAGGGGTATGTAAAATTACCTAAAAACCATTCACTTTTTTGGAGCACTATCCTAAATAATTTGAGTACAGGGATGACATTTAAAAGTAAAGGAGAAAAATGGGAAGAGAAGATTATATAAGGAGATGCATTTCCTTCATTCAATTTAACACTATCATTTTTTTTAATTATTCTTGACTTTTTACCCATTTCATCTATTTTCCATGAGCTCCCTTCAGCAGTTTAAAAAAAAAAAGGGCAGTTACTTTTCAGAACAAATTGTCTATTGCTGTCTTTTTAATCTTGATCCTACCCCTCATCTATAAGCAGATAGCATCACCTGTCTATAAGCAAGTGTGTTTTTACCAAGAATTTCTATAAATGCATTACTGAAGATTGGATTAGTTTCTTAAACTAAATAAGGCAGTGAGGCACTTGCTTATATCCACTACTTTACAGGTAATATCTTTGCATTTGTAACAAAGTGTATTCATTTAAAAATATGTCTATGTATTTACAGTTATAAAATTATAAATTAACTAATACTTCAATATTAGAATAATATAATTATTCAAATTAAAATTGTGAAGAAAACAAGTGTTGTATTCAACCCATAATTATTCACATGTAAATAAAAAACCATGAGGACAAATAGTGAGAAAGAATAATGTACTAACATTATTTTATATTATATTGGAGTTTTAAGATTTTATGGTGATTCTTTAAACTGATCTTTGATTTTTAATTATTGTCAATTATTTCAATAAAATCAACAACACAAATGAAATTTAATGATTTAATTCATGTTGCTACTTAAAGTGCTTTATTTATGTATTCATATCTTAAAAATATTTTTAGGAGGGGTGTTCAAAATATAATCTAGATATGAGGTAGATTGTTATTTATTGTATCATTTTAAAATTACATTTTAAAGTTTATTTATTTATTTTGAGGGAGAGAGAGCATGAATGTATTCAAGTAGGGGAGGGGCAGACAGAGAGAGGGAGAGAGAGAATCCCAAGCAGGCTCAGCATTGTCAGCACAGAGCCAATGGGGGCTCAGTCCCACAAACCATGGGATCATGATCTGAGCCAAAACCAAGAGTTGGACGCTTAACCAACTGAGCGACCCAGGTACCCTTAAAATTACTTTTTAAAATTTAAATCATTACTCTAAAAATATTGGGATAAATTGTTCTATATTTTGTACAAATCAATGACAAGTTTTGAAAATAAAGTATAATAAACATAAACAAGTGTGCTACTTGTCACAATATATACCATAAAATCACAATATTTTAGAGAATGGATGGAAACAGATGGAACACTTGATTTTACATTTAGAAAACCTGTATCACCGCCAAGTTGGTTTTTGAAAGTAAACCATATAAACTATGTTTTTATTTATTTATTTTTTTTAGAGACAGAGTGCACACTAGCAGGGAGAGGGGTAGAGAGAGAGAAAGAGAAAGAGAGAGAGAGAGAGAGAGAGAGAGAGAGGGAGAGAGAGAGATCTTAGGCAGGCTCCTCAGCATGGAGCCCAACAGGGGGCTCTATTCCATGACCCTGGGATTTTGACCTGAGCTGGAATGAAGAGTTGGACACTCAACCTACTGAGCCACCCAGGCACGCCCTATATCAATTATTTCTTCTGTTTATACACCTCACACTCAGCAGATATACCAATAATTCTACTAGAATTATTTTATTGAGTATAATTGCCTCATCAAAATTTTTCTAGGACTTGACCAAATAATCTACTACTAACCCAAAGAAATTCTAACCTCAATATTCTTCAATAAATGCTCTACGTACCCAGATGAACTATCATCCTTCCACAAAAAATTATTTATACCTGGATGATAAGACTGGAAAAAATCCTACCAATAACTCAATAAATAAAATTATATGCAACAGGAATCATATGGTGGCTTATTATTACTGTTTTGAAAAGTGACTCATAATAGAAAGCTTTCATGAATACTATTAAAATGTGATTATTTCCACCAATTTAAACCAACTAATTAAGTTGTAAATATAAGATTATTACAATCAGTGGAAATTCTCTGTTGAATATTTAGCAGTAAAAAATATTAACTAAAATATTTGTTGATAATAATAACATTTATATTACCCTGTTAAAGTTTATGATAAGACTCAGAATCAGATATGTTACCTAATTCTCAAATCTTATATGAAAAACAAAAAAAAAATGAGTTGATTTTATTTAACATATATTTTATAAAGGAGCATTTTTCTGAACATAAAGTTAATAGTTACGTTAAATCATTTGTTAAATGGCAGCCCATAAAGAGTTGTATTCACTTCAATGTGTCAGATCCCTTGAGATCACACACATACATATATATACATATATATACACATATATACATACACATATACACACATATGTACACATATGCCTATACATTTATATAGAGATAAAATATAAAAGAGTATTTATATAGAAACATTAATTGATGTGGGAAGCAGAGTGTATAAGTATTTACTGAATAATAAAAATCAAAAATTGACAACGGCATTTTTTGAGGGATGGATGTAAAGAGTCCATGGCACTCCACCAAAGAATGGAAGGAAAACCTCATTGCAACTAATACGATTATTAATTAGAGAAAGCCAGGTCAGTGGGAAACTCTTCTCTTGCTCCTTTTTCCTTAGAAGCTAGATATTTTTTTTACTATGAGCTAGAGCTCAGCCCTAGCTGGATATTGATCCTCTAGGGATCCTCTATTCAAAAAAGATAAGCTATTGTCAAGTGAAAAATTATTTACTTTTCAGTGAAGACTTAGATATTCTATATCAAAATACCTAGGAGAGGTAAAAAAATAAAAACATGAGTGAAAAAGTCCTCACAATTACAACAGCAAAAACAGAAAATGATCCAAAAAGGCTATTTCATATTTATATAGGATAAATCATCACAAAGATAAACGATTCTAAAAAATAAAAATTTACCTAACATTGTGATTTAAAAGTATATAAACAAGTACTGTTAATTGATGTATGGATAATTGACATATATACAATTCTAGTGGAATGATTTAATTTCTTTCTGTTACAAATGGATGGAAGAACTTGAAAAATTAATTAAGATATGAAACACTGAATGACAAAAATAACAAGTTTGAGTTAATGGCCATGTAAAACATTATTCCTAACATAGTGTACACATTTTACTTACACATACAAGAAATATTTAGAAGTGTTGCTGGGTATTAGGCATTAATAAAGAGAAGACTGCACACGAGAAAGCTAACACTGGAATCAGGAAGACCGGGAATAAAAACAGGGCATGGCTTTGAAATAAGATCCTCTCAGTAGGGATCAGTATCCTCACATCTATAATGAGAAGGAAGGAATGGGCAATCCCAGGGACCACTTCCAGGTCTAAAATTCTATAAATCTGTGGCATATGATTTGTCTTTAAAACATGGTCAGTGCTATGCAAAGAAAAACAAGTTTTGGTGTAATGATCCTAATATCTACTTGACTGCAGCTGGAAGTTGATATCATCACTGCATTGGAGTCATAAAGCAACTGTAGTTGGCTCTTAAGGCTGTTCTGACATTGATTTACTTTCCCAGTCTGCACAAATGTGGAGATTTATGTTAAGGTAAAACACAACACAGATCAGCATGCCAGAATCACAATTTGTTTAGCTATCCTGTAATGTTCTGAGATTATCTTAGGGGGGTGCTGGTGAGTGGGCAGTACCATTGTTAGTCTTGGACTCTGACACCAGAACAGTTTGCCTCTTGGCTGGCTCCCTGATTTATACACTCTGTAAGCTGGAACTCAACACTTAACCTAAAGTGGCTCAGCTCCCTTATCTGCAGAAGGGGGTATGTGGTAACATTACCTCTTGGAGAATTTTGTGAAGACTGAACATTTAGAAAGTCTTGTACTTAATGAGTTCTTTATAAGTAGTAGCTATGATTATGTTAGCTTTTATCTTCCCAAGGATCATTACCCTGAAATGAAAAAGATATGTAGAATACTACTAGGATGAGAATTTAGCTTATATTTTTTTCTTTTAAGTAATTAAAGAGCATGTTCACTTATAATTGAGATCTAATTTGTAATCTGTCTTAAATAGAAGATATACCCTAGGTAACCTAAAATCAGCATTAAGCCCAAAGTTGGTATCATTCACCTCTGTAGAAGTAGCTCTATTGAAAGAGACAGTGTACACATTTTATTTATACATACAAGAAATATTTAGAAGTGTTGATTGGGTATTAGGCATTAAGAAAAAAATCACAGTTTCAAAAATCTTGAAACATATATAAAAATCATTACTGTAGAAAGATACTCTGTTCAAACCTTCTACTGAAAAATGGAAATTACATGATGAAATAAGTTTTAAATCTTTTACGAGCATTACAATACTAGCAAGATAGCAAAAAGTTATCAGGCCAAAAATATCAGTGATGATCAAAATCAAAGAAATTAGCAGATTACTGAAGCTGGTTTTGTCCCCAAATTAGTTGGCAAATGGGGAACTTGAACAATTGATTTTCAAGATCAGGGAGATACAAGGATGAGAGAACAAATTTCAGAGTCCACCTAAATTGTGGAGTCTAATGAAGAAACTAATGATGACTTTCAGTGTGAGGGTGAACCCAAAATAAAACTGCACCATCCTCCTTCAGGAAATGTTGCTTTAAAGTTAAGCATAAGTTTCTTTGATACTAATCAGAGCATGGAAAAATGGTGTTGAGAAGTTGTAAATACAGCATCTCTCCTGTAGACAGTAACCTCAAGTTCACCTTAGGCGGAAAAAAAAAATCATCAAGCCATTAATTTAGTTTAAAACAGTTTCTAAATTTAATGCCTTCTGAAGCCTGGCATTAGAGTAAACAAAGATACTCCTTAGAGTTGCCCTTACCTCATGAGCCCTAAAATGCTCTAATACACAATTTTCCTGGAGAATGATTGACTCAGCATAGAGACAAGCAGAATTACAAATATATATAAATATAAATATATATGTGTGTGTTCATTCACATATATATTCATTTACATATAAATAAATATAAGTGCATATGTGTGTAACAGTAGGAACAGACATGAAAAGACTTCAACTATTGGAGTTATCAGTTACATATTAAAATATAGGAATCCATAAGACAGCAAAATGATATTGTCATTGTACCAATAGAAATAATTGTAAATTAGAATTCTGTAGCAGAAAAAACATTTCCATGGAAACAGAAAATTTAGATATTTTCATACAAACAAAATTTGAGAGATTTTACCACCAACAAACCCAAACCAAAAGAAATTTTAGCAGATATATTTTAGGCAGTAAGACAGTGCTCATGGAGTGAATCCCCAATACGTAAGAAATGAAGAATAAGAATAGTATAAGTATATGCATAAATATAAATAGACATTAACCACATAAAATAATATTAATGATTACTTCTAAATTTAAAAGAAAAAAGATAAAGATTTTTTTTTTAATTTTGGAGAGAGAGCGAGAGCATGAGCGGAGAAGAGGGGCAGAGGGAGAGAGAAAGAAAATCTTAAGCAGGTTTCATGTTGAGCATGGAGCCCAATGCAGGGCTCATTCCCATGACCCTGGGGTCATGACCTGAAGCAAAATCAAGAGTTGGACACTCAATGAACTGAGGGACCCAGGCACCACATTGAGAAAGATTTTTTTTTTTGATGTAAGGGCTAAATAGATTTAAATGTTTTCTAATTTTGCATCATCCAGCTACATGTTATTTTTTTTTTAATTCTAGTATACTTAACATGCAATGTTATATCAGTTTCAGGTGTACAATACTACTATTCAACAATTCTATACATTTCTCAGTGCACATCACAATAAGTGTACTCTTAATCCCCTTTACCTAATTCACCCATCCTCCACTCACCACCCCTCTTGTAACTGTTTGCTGTAGTTAAGAGTCTGTTTCTTAATTTGTCTCTTTTTTCTGTAGTTCATTTGTTTTGTGTTTCTTACATTCCACATATGAGTGAAATCACATGGTATTTGTGTTTCTCTGACTTATTTCACTCAGCATTATACCCTCTAGATTCATCCATGTTGTTCAAATGGCAAGATTTCATTCTTTTTTATGGCCAAGTAATATTCCATTATATACATATATATATATATATATATACGTATTCCAATAAATATATATATATTTCATTATATAATTATATATATATATATATATACACACACACACACACACACACACATACACACTATCCCTTCTTTATCCATTCATCTACTGATGGATGCTTGGGCTGTTACATATTTTGGCTATTGCAAATAATGCTTCAATAAACATAGGAGTGCATATATCTTTTCAAGTTAATGTTTTTGTATTCTTTAGGGAAATATCCAGTAGTAGAATTACTGGATTATGGTAGTTCTATTTTTAGTTTTCTGAGGAACTTCCATACTGTTTTCCACAGCAGGTGGATTCCTACCAACAGTGCACTAGGGTTCCTTTTTCTCTATATCCTTGTCAACATTTGTTTCTTGTGTTTTTGATTTTAGCCATTCTGACAGGTGTGAGGTGATATCTCATGGGGTTTTGATTTGCATTTCTCTGATGATTAGTGGTATTGAGCACCCTTTCATATGTTTGTTAACCATCTGTATGTTTTTGTAGAAATGTCTGTTCATGTCTGCAAGAGGGTACATTTTTTTTGCAATAAATTAAAATAGATTATAGGATTTCTAGTAAAACTAGCAAAGTAATAGAAAAATATAAAAGATGTTAGAAACAGAAAATAGTAGAAACATCCTGTAAAATGTTGGAGAGAAACTAAAATAACAATAAAAAAATTCTATCAATCCAAAAGATGGGAAGAAAGAAAAATAATAGAAAACATGTAAAAATAAAAAGCACAAAGTTAGTTTGAGAATCCAAATATATTAGCAAACATGTTAAATATAATGGATTAATTATACCACTTAAAAGATAACACTTACAAGATTAGAAATAAGTGATATTCTCTTTCCATATGGTAAGAGTGAACAAAACTCAAAGGACTGAATATTAAGCATGTTGTCAAAGAGCATGTTGTCAAATCACAGGGAACTGAGATAAAAATCAGTGGCAAAGGATAACTTAAAGTCCCATAAGTTTGGAAAACTTAAAAGATAATTCTGAGTAAATAAAGATTGAATAATAAGTCATAAGAATATTAGCAATATTTCAAAATACACTATAAGCAAAATGATACATATAAGAACTATAATAGTCCTATAAAATAAATAAAAAAAATAGAGGGAGATTTGTATACTTTAAAGGCTAATACTACTGAAGAAATAATGAAAATTACTAAGCTATCAATCTATCTCAAGGAGAAACTTTAAGAAAAGCAACGAAATAAATACTCAAAAAAATGTAAAAGGGGAATAAAGAATGGTAATAATAATTAGAACTCAAATATAAAGTAATATATAAAGTGATAATAATTAGAACTCAAAGTAATAATAAATTAGAGCTCAAATATAATAGAATCAAAAGAGAATATGTACTTTGACAAAACTGGTAAAATTAATACAGACATGAAGAGATTGATTTTTAAAAAAAGCACAAGTGGACCTTGTGGGTGGGTCAGTTAGTTAAGCTTCAGACTCTTGATTTCAGCTCAGGTCATGATCTCACAGTTCCTGAGCCTGAGCTCCGCTTTGGGCTCTGCTTGGGATTCTCTCTCTTTCTCTCTCTCTCTCTCTCTCTCCCTCTCTCACTGTCCCTCGCCCACTCACATTCTCTCTCTCTCTCTCTCCCAAAATAAATCAATAAACTTAAAAAATTAAAAGCATAGCTACCAATATCAGCAATAAAAAATGAATTATAGTTGCTATAAACATTAATATAGTCAGAATTATAAAAATATGCAAATACATTTGAACCATCAAGGAAACAAATTTCTAGAAAATTATTTCTTGCTAAATTAAATACAAAGAAATAGCAGAAATAATATACAATTATATTAAATTACATTAAATAATTAAAATATTCCAAGGAAGACCTCTAGATCAGGATGACTTTTCAATGAATTATGAAAAACATTTAAACCAATAATTAAACATTACCAATAAATTATTAATAATATAAAATTACATAATAATAACCAATATCACATTATTCCCAAAAATAGAAAAAAATTCCTATCATTTATATCTCTAATACCAGTGTCTGCTGGAAGTTAGGGCTCAAGCATAAAAGCTGCTTTCACTGTTTCCTGTGCCTGATGAAGAGTCCTTTTAGCAGATTTTCATATCACCTAATATACAGTATGAGCAGTATTTCCAGGTGTGTAATATGCTGCCTCCAGAACATGAAGAGGCCTATAAGGCATTGTGTTCCTTCTTCATGTTACAAGTGTAAGATTGCTAATTTTTCCTTTGGAGGATGTTTCAAAACATGCTTCTGCTGACCACTGGTCTCCTAAACATTTTGTTGATTTGGTAGGAAAATCTGTATAGGGTTTATCTCCCACCCTCAGAGGCTTGTCATAAGATCTCTAACTTGGTACTCCATTCTTCCTCAGCTGGTCTGATTAGCAGGAAGTCAACAATAGAGAGGGCCCATGTGATATTCTGAGGGATGATCAGGCAGTACTGATCTTTTGGACTCATCAATACAAAGGGTGAAAGAGTCATTAGAAAACCCCTGGTGTTAACATACAATATATACTGTTGCCCATTCCAGGTGAACAACTGCTGCTATCTTTTTTTCAGATAAGAAGAGAAAAACAAACAAAACATATTCAGCAAATGAAAGGACACATCCCAGGTATCCATGGCTATGTTAATCTTCTCTAGCAAAAGCATCACATCTCTCATGGTGTCTGCAATTGGGGATATTACGCGGTTATCCTTGTGATAATCTACTGTCATTCTTCAATATCTGGCTGCATAATTAAATGAAAATATGACCCAAACTATAATCCTTGCCTACTTTATACAAAAATGGCAATATATTCTATAATCTCCTGAGGAAAAATACTGGTTTTTGTTTTGTTTCTAATTCACTCTCTTAACCAAGGACCCTGTACAAACTACCAATTATGTCTATTCTAGTTATAAATTCATGTCCAGGAAAATGCCCACTGGGTAAATTACAGAAGTAATTGTGACAATGAAAGTCAAATCTTGGACACAATTCCATTTATTACATGGAATAAATGCGCCCAATCTAATAAAGATGGTATTATGATTCTCCATATCTTTAGTTATTCAAGGAATTTGAGTTCTAAAATCATTTGAGCATTTCCCCTTTTGCAGCACATAGTTATCTGAGGATTACACTTGCTATGGTATTGCAGGATCCTTCCTCCTGAGATTCAAACTCTTAAATCACAGAATCTGAGTCCAAAAAGAGTTTCAGTCCCAATAACTGGCAGAGATGCTGACTTTTGTTTGGGTGATATCCTTAGCCACCAGGTCAGTCACTTTTTCTTTTACTGAATGTTAAAAATATGAGTAGGATCCATGTAGGGTACCCAATTATTTTTCTCTGGGGTGTCATGCTCTACAACCACAGATGCTATTTCTAATACTTTCCTTAGGTTAGGTTCCATTTGTTGCCCTCTTGACCTTGCCATACATCACAATAATTGCATCCACTTGACTTGTCAATACTTAAGTACCATTGGTTCAGAGTCCTATCTATCATCCTGATTGCTCTCAGTTAAGCCTACTTCTGTAATGGCCTCTCACATGGTCAGGAGTGACCTACGAGGAGACACATCATCAAACTTTGGTGATGCTGTTGCCCTTCTCACAAGCATATTCCCAATTGACATGCTAAATCGTATACTAACTGTATCTTCAACATAATTATCACAAGTTTTAGGCACTCACATAAAGTAGCCACTCTGGTTAGCCCAATTTCTTTTTATTTTAGTTCTTCATTCACTGTATGAAATGTCAATTCTGACATTTCAATGTCACTTAGAGTAGGCTACCACTTTTTTCATGTTTCTATAAAGTTATCCTAGTAGCAAACCTGTACATTGTTCTGGGCTTGTTTTCTAAATTGTTAAATCCTATATTACAGGTCAGTGCTCCTAAATCAATAAATTCTCTCTGGATTAAAGAACTTCAAAATTCAGTCCCTCACATACTCTCCTAGTTGCTAGTGGTACATACTAGTTAAGTTTTGCAGATCATTTAAGTTTCAGTCCTTTTTCTCTCTTCTCTGATAAGGTCCAGCATATCTTCAGCAAGGAGTGCTATAAATTAATGCTAGTTGTATGCCTAATGGGAAGTTGGAAAGATCCTGATTAGGAAAGGGGTTATGCACCCTTGCAGTACTATGCAATATCTTAGGCAAGAAAAGTATGCTAGTGAATAATGTGGAAGAATGACCATTTCTGTGAGACCAGTAGGTTCAGAAGGATTGGGATATCCAAGATTATCTAAGGAATCAAGCTAGATATCCCTATCTCATGTTAATGTCCCATTATTTCCCAACCAAGGGCCTGACCTTCACGTAGCAGATCAGCTTTGTTTGGAAATTTAACTTTCTTTGGAGTTAAGCTATTCTAACAATTAAATCCTATGCATGAGCCTCATTTTTTTTCTGCTTTCCCACTGCAGGACACGAGAAAAGCTTTAAATGCTGCTATAAAACTAGCATTTGCAGGTTAAAACCACGATTTAACTGTCTTATTCTCTAAATCACTAGTAACAAAAATAAGAATAACAACTGCCACTTACCATATATCAGATAAGTACTTGGAATGTGGTAAAAGTTAATTTTCACCAAAAAATGAGACTATTCTGTGGCTTACTTAGTAGGCAAATTTCTAGAGAATAACTGATTGTTCAGTATACCTACTGCACATCTCTGGATTAATCAACTATGTCCAAAGGTTTCATGAGAATATGACTGCTCCCTGTTGTTATCACATAATCAGACTTAGAGTATCAAATGAAAGGGAAAAGGAGTCCTCAAGGAAGGGATTGATAATAGATAGACACAGTTTTAGATATCCAAGTACTAATAAAAGAAGATGCAAAAGGTAACAACAGCATTGCAAAAAAAATTACACATTTTAACTACAGACAGTAAATATTTATTAATTTGAATCTATTGATTAATACTGTAACTATTGAAATAAAAAAAAAAAGACTGGGCATAGAAGAGAAACAGATGGTTACCAGAGGCAAAGTGGGTGGTGGTAGGGGTATGAAACAGGTGAAGGGGATTAAGAGTACACTTATGTTGATGAACAAGGAGTAATACATGGAATTTTTGAATCACTATATTGTACACCTGAAACTAATATAACACTATATTTTAACTACACTGGAATAAATATAAAATAAAAAAGGAGAGAGAAAAAAGAAATCAATTTAGACACAACAGGGCTAAATTATATTATAAAAGGAAATATATATCTAAGAGTGTTTAAATTTTTAATACTAAGAACTATCATTTTTAATTCAGTCATTTATGTGACATAAGTGGCATGCATTCTTTAAAGTATATTATCTAAAAGATTCTAGTTGGTAGATCTTCTTTTCAGTAGGGGAGCATTATTAATATATTTGCATTAATGAGTCTACAAACGTAAACTTACATTAAAATACAGTTTTTCACATCTAACTTAGTCATCAATTCAAAATTAAGAATTTGAGAGGTTTTCTTTTACATATATTTACAACATTATTTACTTACATATATATATTTACATATATACTTACATATATAGATATGTATTTACTTATAAACCAAAGCATTGGAACACATGGAGTACTAAAGAATTCTACGTTAATTTGGGATGATATTTCTGTTTCACTATTGATTAGAATATGTGAAGCTGTTAACATTTTACCTTCTTCTCCTATTATTCCCATTCATGTTTATCATATGTACTACGGTTCTATTACACTGAAACTGGGCTAGCAAATGCAGATGATTATTGGATGTAAGCTGTAAATTAAAAAGTAAACACACTGCTTTTTTTACTCTTCTATCTAGAGTTCCTTTAAGATTTTGATAGCAATATCATTTTAATTTAAAAAAATGAAAACGTGACTAGCATACAGCCAATATAATTAGAAATTACTACTGAGTTTTTTTGAGCTATGAATAGGAGTAACAGACACACTAAATAGTGATGTATAATTCTGAACACTATCAATTCACTAACTTGATCTATGATAGCATAAAATATCTCTATGTGTGGTTTATAGAGATATATACAAGAACATCCATGTATACAAACACACACAAGAATATTTTGTGTAATGAGATTTTCTACTGTTATACATATTATAATTTCCTCAATCTGTATCAACAACTATCTTGAAAAGATTGAAATTTAATTCATTTATTATAGATCATGATAGAATGCAAAAAAGTTAAGTCTATTTAATATCCCTCATAAATATGGCTCATTTTTTATAACTTACTGTTTCTTCTTAATTCCATGACAGGTAACTCAACGAAGTCATACAGAAAATAAAACAGTTACTGTATATCATGCACGAAATTCTGGATGATAATGAGTGTAGAGTATACAAACAAGCGAACAAAATTCAGTTTTGCTTCTGATTTGTGGATAAAATTCAAAAACACAATTTCGAAAGCTAACGGAATTGGCAAATATATCAAAATGTGGAAGACATTTGATCATATCACCTAGAGCCCAATTTTTCTAAGCATCCAGCATTGACCCCAAAGTGCTAAGGTGAGTTAGATAGAAATACCTGATGTCAGTCAAGGGGAATAGCTTGATTGCTCAGCCATCCTTTACAATCTCCCACTGAAACAGGTAGAGGTGAAATGGTGTGTATAGCAAAGTCATGAAGATTGATGGCACCCTGCTGCTTCCAAATGTACCCCTATCTGCATGCAAACCACTTGACACATGAACTGATGGAAAACAAAGAGTGTTTGCACAGGAAAAGGCTTCAGCAAGCTTAATTTCCCTAGCCATTTGCACAGCAAAAGTGAGATCTAATAGTGTCCCAGAGAAATCAGAAAAGCCACGATAAGAATTCAAAGCCACAAACTAAATAAAAAGAGATTATTAGCTACATTGCATGTAGGCAAAACGTAAAGTCTTAAGTGATCAATACTTGACGAGAGACATGCCACAAACTTCATGTATAGGTCAGGCTCACACACCGTTTTTTAAATAAATCGACTGACTCCTGGACAAGGCACATAAAATGTCACTTTTTATCTTTCAGTTGATATTTTCTCCAAGAGGAAAAAACCTATCTATTCACCTCCCTGAGAGATTTGATCGAAAAGATAGTCACTCCTGATATAAGGTTTAAAGGGGAAAACTGCAACCAAGTGGAAATTTTTGTCAGTACCTTAATCTCTGATTTGTAGAAGGTTTTGCTTTGGGATATTTGGTGTGTCTGAGGATTGCCACCAAGGAGCCCTTCTGTTCTTTAATGGCTGCACTAAATCTTAACAAACGTGAGCATGAAAACTATTGTGCTGCACTTGTGATGGCATATATCAAAGTTATATTTTTTAAAGCTTGGGAAGGCAGTTGAATCATGCATGCTCTTTATGGAGCTCTGATCAGGCTGATAAAGGCAGTTCAGCTTCAATAAATGCTTTTTAAGTGAATGTTTTGGAACCTGAATAGGAAATTCAAAGCTCAAACTGTTGCCAAACTGCTCCCACAGCACTTTGATCACTTTGTTTCTGACATTTTGTTGAAAATGTCTTGTTTTTATTAAATGTTGGCATCTAGAGACCAAGAGAAAGTTAACTGTAGTCACTGAAAATATAATATACAGTAAATCATGGAATGACATGACTTATTAAGTACTTTGTACACATTCCTAAGAAAGAAAACTATTTCCCCTGTGGGGTCACACACAGCATTTGCACTTGTCTGAGAAAAAGTTCATATTGTTAAAAGAAAGACAAGTACAGAAGATAATCAAATACATAGCACTTGCTTCAGGCAAAAACTAAAAGAAGTTATACAGCTTTACTATCCAAAAGAATAGGAATACTATAAGACAAAAATTAATAAAATTAAAGAGATATGCTGAATCGAGAAGCATACATCTTGTATGCTGCCTTTAAATTACCATCACAGAACATACGTATCTTTAACTCCAGGGCAGAGAGATAGAATATTATCGGCCCCTCTCAAATTTACACGCCAGAGGACTGCTTCTATAATTAGTGATGCTGATTTCTCTGATCACAGCATCACAGTTTAAAATGTATGGCATCTGCAATTTAGGTGTGAGTTTATCTGAATGAGTAGGATTTTTGTGAAAACCAAAAATAGTGAGCTGAAAGTTACTCAGAGATACACCACATCAGTTTGAAATCAATAGTATAATTTCTTTATACATTCAGATATATGTAAAGGTATAGAATAAACCTTTATGCTTCTATCGCCAGCAAATAATAACTTGAAGAAGAATAAGCACTATATGGCTTCGTTCTTATTCTAGGTAGAAATATAATCTTTCTAACATTTACCTAGATAACATTAGCTGCAATTTTAACCTTTTTCAAAATTTTCATCCCATTAACTTTTTAAACCATTATATCCCCCTGAGCCACTGCATTAATTTGTGATAATTTTCATAGTTGTTTTATGCCTCTGTAGTATCAGAGAACATGAAGTAAATGATAGTCTGAAGAGTTGGGGACTTAAACTCCAAATCAAACTAGCAAAGGAAATTACCCAAAGAATAGTGTGTGTAAATATATATATGTGTGTATATATATGTATACACAGTTCCTACTAAGAGACATTTATGATTGCCCTGAGTATTTAGGACAATCCACTGATATGTGTCATTGGTTACATGCAATTTAGATTAATTTTCTGATTAAATAATTATAAAACCAAAAATTTGATTGAAAACTCATAGAGTTTAGTTCTTTCTTTGATAAGGATGAGTAAATAGTTTGACACAAACCTCACTCAGAGAACTATTACTCAACAGTAATAATCTTCCTGAGTAATTGAAGACACTGCAGAGTTAAGAGGAAATCAAAGAACTACCAGACAAAAATGCTAGAAAAGGAGCAAAACCCAGAGAGATGAGCCTCGCAATAAAGACTGCTTTTCTCCTGAAGGAATTTAATTCTGGAGGTGGTGGCTGGAAGTCAGAGGTGGAGTGAAGCTTTCCTAACATCGGTATATTCTTTCTTAACTTTCTCTAGAATGATGTTTTCTAAAATGTCAGGGTAGGAAGTTCTAGGGGGGTCAGTTCCTCCACCAAAGGAACCAATGAGCTGGGAAGAGAGACTGGAATCAAATAACTCAAAACTTCTGGTACTTAGGTGGACACTTATAACAATTAGGAAAGTTTGGATGCATGGGAGAGATTGCTACTCTAAGGAAAGACAGTGGTATCCATGAACAAGTCACCATATCTATTCTTCAGGCCTGTAAAAGCTGGCAGCTGGGAGTACCCTCAACTCTGGGAGCAGCTGGCTGGTATAAAGGGCAGTAGAAGGGCCCTTGTTGTCCGAAAAATTTGGAGTTGTGTACTTGTTAGTACAGCATACCCTGAGGGACTTGTATAGAAGTTTGCCTTGGTTTCAACTCTCTGGCCACAGTAGCTTGACCCAGAGACATCTCACAAAAAAAGGTTAAAGAGCCAGTGTATTTTTTTCCCTTTTTTGACCCAAACATTTAAGGAAATCTTAGTTTAGTCACTGGCAGACCACAAAGATAACAGAACAGAAGCTTCAGTGACTTCACACAACAAATCAGAACCACTGCCAAACAGTTTCGGAAAGTCAAGAATAGATAGCTCCAGGGGTGGTCTGGGTGGCTTAGTCATTTAACTGTTTGACTCTTAATCTCAGCATCTCAACTTACATCTTTTTTTTTTTTAATTTATTTGTTTTTGAGAAACAGAGAGAGCAAGTGGGGGAGGAGCAGAGAGAGGAGGGAGAGAGAGAATCCCAAGCAGGTTTTGTACTGTCAACATGGAGCCTGATATGGGGCTCAAACTCACAATCCTGAGATCAAGACCTAAGCTGAGAGGTGACTGTGGCTCAGTTGGCTAAGCATATGACTCTTGGTTCAAGAGTTCAAGCCCTATGTTGGGCTCTGTGCTGGGCATGAACTTTATTTTAAAAACAAAACAAGACAAAACAAAACAACAAACATAGCTCTAGACTTCAGCAAATTGAAATAAAATATCTCTGACGAGTTAGAGAATAAGATTTCCAGAGTTACTACATTATAATACTCTGGATGTTCACTTCTCAATAACAATAATATGTGTGTGTATGTGTGTGTGTGTATCTATATACCTATATTTATAGACAGATATAGATATAGGTATAGATATAGATATAGATATAGATATAGATATAGATGATATAACAAGGAAATTGGAAAATATGGCCCACTCATGGGGAAAAAAAATGACAAAAGCTATGTCTGAGGAAATCCAGGCATTTGAAATAATAGTCAAGACATTAAAAACAACTATCTTAAATATGTTCAATGAGCTAAAAGGATATCACAGACAAAAAACTAAAGGAAATCAGGAGGATGATATATAAAAAAATGAAATATAAATGAACAGATATAAATTATAAAAGGAGCCAACAGAAATTTGGAGCCACAAACCCACAATAACTAAAAAAATTTTTTTTTTCACAAGAGGGTTCAATAGCAGATCTGAGCAAGTATATGAAAACATCAGTGGACTTGAAAATAAGGTAATTCAAATGATCGAGTCTGAAAGCCTTGAAAGAAAAAAGAAAGAGTTTAAGAGAATTATGACACAAGTAAGTATCCCAGTATAAGTTTCATAAGAGTCCTAGAAGGAGAAGAGAAAGCAAAGGACAGTAAAAACATTTGAAGAAATAATGACTTGAAAATCCCCCAAATCTGATGAAAGATGCGAATACATATACTCAAGAAACCCAAAGCAACAACAACTCCAAGAAGTATGAACCCACAGAAATGCACATTGAAAAAAATAGGCAGAGAGTTAAAACCCAAGGCAGAGAGAATTTTGAAAGCAGTAAGAAGAAATGATTCATCCAATAGAAAAGAGTGATCAGTAATCACTACCTCCTGACAAATAAGACCCATGGACCAGGTTACTTTCACTGATGAATTCTACAAAACACTTAATGAAGAATTAGTAATTCTTCCCATGCTCTGCTAAATAATTGAAAAAGAAGGGAACACTTACTAACTCATTCTATGATGCCAGAACCACTTTGATATAAAAGCCAGACAAAATCCAAACCTCTTCATGATAAAAATACTCAGTAAGTAAGACTGGGAGGGAAGTTATTCAATGTGTTGAAGGCCATATATTAAAAATCCACAGCTAATATCACATAAATAGTATAAGAATAATAGCATTCCCCTAAGATCAGGAACAAGATAAGGATACCCACTAATGCCACTTTCATTTAACATAGTACTCAAATTTCTAGTCAAAGCAGTTAGGAAAGAAAAATACACAAAAGACACACATCCAAACTGAAAAAGAAGAAGTAAAATTTTCTCTGTATACAGATGACATAACCTTATATATAGATAATTCTAAAGTATTCAAAAAATAAAACCCTTAGAACTGAGAAACTAATCAACAAAGTTTCAAAATACAAATTAACACTCAAAAATCATTTCTTCTTGTGTATACCAGCAATGAACAATTCAAAAAGATAATTAATAAAACTGCCTTTCCAGTATCATTTAAAATAATAAAACATTTAGAAATAAAATTAACCAAAGAAGCAAAGGACCTCTACATTTAAAAGTATAAAATATTGTTGAAAAATTTAAAGAAGACACAAATGAATGGAAGAAAACCCATATTGTGAGATTGGAAGACTTAATATTGTTAAGATCTCCATACTTCACATAGTGATCTACAAATTCAATGCAATATCTGTCAAATGTCAATGACAACTTTTTGCAAAAATAGACAAATTTAGCAAAAATTCATATGCAGTTTAGTCAGTTCAGGCTGTGTATACCAGAATACCATATACTAGGTGGACTTTAGCAACAAACATCTATTTCTGACATCTAGAAACTGAAAGTCAGAGATTAGGGTGCTGGCATGGTCACATTTTTGGTGAGGACCCTCCTTCCTGGTTATGTCCTGATACCCACTCCTTTGGTGCATGAGAGAGAGGAGAGAGAGAGAGAGAGAGAGATCTCACATCTCTTTTTGTTTTTATAAGATCATTAATACCATCATGAGGACCCATCCTTATGATGTGTAATAACACTAATTACCTTCTGAAGACCCCACCTCCAATTGCCATCTTACCGGGGATTAGGTTTTCAACATACACATTTTGAGAGGATGCAAACATTCAGTCCATAGCAATATGAAACTCAAGGGACTAGAGATAGCAAACAAAACAGAAGAAAAAACCCACAGAAACAAAAACTTGAAAAGGATAAACAAAGTTGAAAGACTTATATTTCTTGATTTCCCTGATTCAAAACTAACTACAAAGCTATTAGTAATCAAAATAAGTGGTAGTAGCATATACACCAATGGTATAGAATAGAAACCAGAGAAATAAACCCTTACCTACATAATCAGTTGATTGTCACAAAGATGTAAGACCAAATAATAGTGAAAAGACAGTCTTTTCAACAAATGATTCTGGCAAAACTGCATATCCACATGCAAAATAAATAAATAAATAAAATAAAGTTGGACCCTCATTTACAAAAAGAATGAAGTTGGACCCTTACACCATATACACAAAAACAACTCAAAATGGATTAATAGCTAAATTTCATAAAACGCTTAGAAGAAAAAGAAGAGAGATTTTTCATAACCTTGGATTTGGCAGTGCTTTCTAAAATATGACATCAAAATCACAGGTGATAAAAGAAAGGATAAACTGAACTTATCAAAATTAAAAACATTTGTGCACCAAAGGACACTATGAAAAAGGGTAAAAAAAGACACCCACATATGGGAGAAAATATCTCAAAACCAATATCTGATAAATGATTGATATACATACTCTACAAAGAACTTTCACAATCAACCAACACCAAAAAACCAACTCAAAAATGGGCAAAAGTCTTGAATAGACACTTGTCCAAATAAGATAATAAATGACAATAAGCATAGGAAAAGATGTCAAACATTATGAGTTATAGGGAAAGGCACATCAAAACTGCAATGACCTAGCACTTCACATCCATTAGAATGGTTATTATTTGAAACGAAGGAAGGAAGGAAGGAAGGAAGGAAGGAAGGAAGGAAGGAAAAGGAAGGAAGGAAGGAAGGGAAGGAAGGGCGAGGGGAGGGGAGGGGAGGGGAGGGGAGGGGAGGGGAGGGAAGCGAAAGGAAAGGAAAGGGAAAGGAAAGGAAAGGAAAGGAAAGGAAAGGAAAGGAAAGGAAAGGAAAGAAAGGAGTGTTGGAGAGCTGCTGTGGAAAATAGTTTGGTAAGTCCTCCACAAAGTTAAACATAGAAATACCATATTACCCAGCAATTTCATTCTTAGTTATATACCTCAAAGAACTGAAAATGGGGACTCAGATATTTGTACACCAATGCTCATAGCAGAGTTATTCATAATAACCAGCATGTGGAAACAACCCAACTATCCATCAACAGATAAACAGGTAAACATTGGTATATCATTCAGCCATAAAAACAATGAATATCTAATATAATCAGATCTTCAACAGATGAACCTCACGAACATGTTTTGTGAAAAAGGACAAATATTATGTATTTCCACTTACAATCAAGTATCTAAAATGGGCAAATTCATAAAGACAGAAAAAAGAATTGAGTTTAACAGGGGCTTGGGATAGGATAATTAATTGTAAAGTATTGCTTAGTGGTTATAGAGTTTCTTGTTTTGGATGAATAAAACATTTGAAATAGTGGTGATGACTACACAAAGTTCGTGAATATACTTAATTGCTTTGAATTGTCAATTAAAAATGGTGCACATTTTAAACTCCATTTCATGTATATTTTATCACGTTAAAAGAACAAGTAAGAACCATGCTCTCGGCTATTTCTTCTCTTTGGATTATTCTCTTCCCAATATATACCTGGCAACTCTGTTACTCCTTCACATTTCTGTTGAAACTATTTTTCACTGAAGCCTACCCTAACCACTCTATGTTTAATTTAAAACTCCAACATAACCACTCCTTTTACTTCCTTATACCTTTTCCTATTCTTCCTCCTTTTATAGTACTTGTTTTTGAATATACATTTTTATCTCATTTTATCTTTACTGTTGTGTTTGTTAATCCCACTAGAAATTCAATTTCCTCAAATTATCTTTGTTTTATTCAAACACAAACAACAATACCTATCACATAGATCATAATAAATACTTGAATGAATGAATGATTTAAGTGTTACACTGAATAGCACACTTCAGAGGAAGTATAAATGATGGTTTTCATTTGGAAATCAAACATGATTGATTAATCAAACTAGGATAACATGATAACATGTTGGGGTTTTGTGATTATTCATAGTGAACTAAGACATTTTTCATACTTAACTATTGTTAGGCATTGCTTTTGTTACCATTAATTGGCTGAATAATATAATAAGTCTTGAGGTATATACTGTGGTTTCATTTACTGGGGGCACCCTGGGAAATGTGTAGCATGTGAACATATTAAAATGAAGACATTTTATTCTTCACTGTTTTTCTTGTCCTGTATTGTCTGACAGCCCTGCCACATAAGTTGAATGTGGAAACACAAACATTTATCTAATTACCTCTATAGGTAATTAGCAATCACACTTCTTCCACATATTCATTGATTTTGGGGAAATGTCTTTTGATGTATCATAGAAGAACGACATTGTATCAAGGCTAACCTTAAGAAAAGAGACTTGTTAACTGAATCAAAATTAGCCTCTGTGGGTGTTGAATTGAAATCAAATTTCTGTTAAACAGAGCCCCAAGAAATCAATTGTAACCAGCAGTTAATGACCAGTTTGCTAACAGCTTGAGGCAAGGCCAAGGGCAGTTAACACTCCAACAAATTAGTTGTTAACTGGGCTAATGACTGATTTTGCAGGGATTATTGCTATTATAAACAGTCATCAATCTAGCTTTACCATTGAGTTTGTAGCCAAAAAATATTTTTATGCCCCAGTTTGATACTCTGAATTCTAGTTATTATGAAAATCTAAAATCATATAATGTTAGATTTCCTGCTTTGACAGGACTAAAAGTAATAACACCTCCTTTTCATTTCCTTATTTGTAGTTAACTAGATGACTATATAAATTTCTGATAGCTGATAAGAATCATTAGGAAAATATAGGCATAAGTAAATGTTTTCCAATTTTGAGTGTCCATTTGTCATTAATTTGTTAAAACATGTATATCAAGATCATCAGGCACCATAAAAACAATGTTAATTTACTATTTGTATCAAATTTTCCAATAAAAATAGAAAGAATAAAATAACCAGATTTATATAGGAACAAACTAAACTTTGGGAAACTAAGTCCTAAAGTATTTTAAGAACAACAACAAAAAAAGCTTTCCAAAGCTTTTGGAAATAAATATTAATCTTAAATTGTAAATGTTATTTTAAACTAAATTCCTTATTTACTTAGCAATAAAAGTAAATGAAATTATCTTTATATTCTGATTTTAAAAACAAAATATAATATTAGACTGATCTCTCATTTTGTTTTATATTATTTTGAAATGTTTGATATTAATCAGCTTTAATCAATTGCCTATATCTCTGTTTTTTGTGATATACATTTTTACCATATGGTTGAATAATGTGGTTAAATATTTGTCATGCTTTTAATTGTGAATTTCATTTTTTTTTTCGACGTTTTTATTTATTTTTGGGACAGAGAGAGACAGAGCATGAACGGGGGAGGGGCAGAGGGAGAGGGAGACACAGAATCGGAAACAGGCTCCAGGCTCCGAGCCATCAGCCCAGAGCCCGACGCGGGGCTCGAACTCACGGACCGCGAGATCGTGACCTGGCTGAAGTCGGACGCTTAACCGACTGCGCCACCCAGGCGCCCCATTTGTGAATTTCATTTTAAGTGCAGTTACAGAAATGTCATCATTTAAATGTTTCAACATAGCTTCCTTTAAATATTTCACAAGTGGAGATACATCTACTTGAAATACTAATATGTTTTTATTGTTAAAATATTTTTAATTAATGGGCTATAATAAAAAAGTTATTACTGGTTTTACTACACTCTCCATAGTGAAGTCTCTGTAGTAAAGTTGCATTTCAAATTAAGTCATTATTTGAAAAATTAAAATGCACATTAATTTGTTTTTCTTATACTACAGTGAAAAAAAACTATGGTTACCTTTGTATCATATACCTCCATTTTAAAAGATATTTTCTATTGAACATAAAAACATATTCTAAATTGGTTATATAAAGTTAATGCCTAGAGGTAATTGTAATATTAAAAAAACATAATTTTAAAAAGTCATATTGAAGACCCACATAATTAAAGATAACTATAGAGAGTATTTGAGCAATTATCTTACTCTAATTTTTATATGGGCATAAGAAATAAGGAAAATAATGTTCATCTTGAATGAATCTATTTGATTGCTTTTCAATCTCCTTGAATCTTTTCTGTAATAAAGTTAAAACAAAATCTGAAAAATCATTTGAAAGGTTTTTTACAAAATTTCCATTTATTTCAACATTGTCTCTGGGTTAGGTTTTTTAATATTTCAAGCAATCCTTGTGACCTTTAAACTGATTGAAAGCATATAATTATTGCCCTAACCTCTTAATTTAGTAAGCTTCAACAAATTTCTAACTACTCCAATTTAGAATTATTTTCAATTAAGCTTATAATCTTTGAAAAGAGGAACTTTATTTTTATTCATATTATATCCTTAATGAAAAAATAGTCTAAATTATTTACACATGATCGGTTTTCTTCACGGGATTATTGAGATATAATTGGCCTACAATATTGTGTAAGATTAAGGTGTACAATGTGATGATTTGATAAATGTATATATCAGGAAAGTTTACCACAATTAAGTTAGTTAACACATTCTTCATCTCACATAATTACCATTTTTTTGTTGTTATGTTGTTATGGTGAGAACATTGAAGCTCTCCTTTCACAGGAACAATCAAATATACAATACAGTATTGTTAACTATAGTCACCATCTTGTATATCAGATTCCTAGCATTTATGCATCTTATAATGGAAAGTTTGTATCTTTGATAACACAATATTTACTTTTCTTTTTCTTTTCATTTAGCATACTGCTCTCAAGTTTAATTCACATCAAAAATGGCAAAAATGTCTTTTTATGCCTGAATAATATTTCATCATATAAATATATACCAAGTTTTCTTTATTCACTTATAGATGGATATTTAGATTGTTTCCAGTTCTTGGCTATTGTGAATATTGCTGCAAGGAACATGGGAGTACACATATCTCTTCAAAATAGTGATTCAGCAAAGTAGGAAGACTCTAGGTTTTCTCTATCCCATGAAATAATGAGGTAACTATCAAATCGTCCCTAATACTCAGAAGTCAAGATGAAGACTGACAGAACAAACTCTATAACTAAAGGTAGAGAAGAGGCAGCATCAGAGAAGGTAAGAAGTACAGAAATGTGGTTTGTAAAAGAAATAGGTAGTGGCCACTGCAGTGAGGAAGGAGCTTCTGTCATGGAGAAGGGTGAGAGACAGATGAGCACAAAGGGAAAAATGAATTCTGTTACCAATTGGCTTGGAAAGATAGAGGACCTGAATTTCATGAGTTCTTGCAACCAGCAGGGCTTAAAGTCTAGAGTTAAAGGGTCAGTGTGCTTGCTTCTAGAAGAGCTCAGAGGACATTGGGACTGCTCTTAAAAAGCAGGGCAAACACCCTACAGGCATATAGCCTGGAAGAAGCAATCTAAAGAGTGCCTGAAACACACAGTAGGGAGGCTAGTTGCTAATCCTAGAGCACATGTCAGAGAAGCAATATTCTCAGAAAGACCCCTCAGGGTACAAAGGAACTGGCCAGCACCACTTTCCTCCTCCATCCCTCAGTATAAACACAAAGACACCTGTGGAAACCAGACAGTGCTCAAAATTCACTACCTAACCTGCTTACACCAAGCCCTGCCACCCCACATTCCAGATGAACTGTCATTCCCAGTTATACTTGCCTTAGCCTCAGCATAGCAGGACCCTTTCCCCAGATTACCATCCCAAACCCCTGCCAACACTGTGTCTTTCAACCCATAAATTTTGCAAGACCTCAGTCCCAATGGTGGCTGTGACAGGTCTCATTTCACAAGCAGACCAGAGCACACCTAGTTAAAACTCATCACATTCAGGCCAGGGGCCAAATACGGCCCACAACAGGAAAAGAGAGCCTCTGCAGACCACTAGCCTGAGCAGTAAAGAAACAAGGACACAACAGCAAAGCAATTGCAGCACACCCAGACACATTATTGGAAGCTCCAGGCCCTGTGGAATGGGAGACACTACGTGGCACAGCACTATAGGACCTATTCTTTATAAAGTCATTACGCTGAAAAACAGGACATGTAATGACTTTCCTAACACAGAAACAGGTAAAGAAACTCAAATACAATGAGAATACAGAGGAATTTATCCCAAATGAAAGAATAGGACAAAGCCATGGCCAGAGATCTAAACAAAACAGATAAAAGTAACATGCCTTATGGAGAATTTAAAGCAGTGATCATAAGGACACTCAATTGATTTGAGAAAAGAGTGGAGAATATCTGTGCAACCATTAACACAGATATAAGGAATAACATAGCAGAGATGAAGGACTTTTGGGGCGCCTGGGTGGCTCAGTCGGTTAAGTGGCCGACCTTGGCTCAGTTCATGATCTCACGGTCTGTGAGTTCAAGCCCTGCGTCGGGCTCTGTGCTAACAGCTCAGAGCCTGGAGCCTGTTTCAGATTCTGTGTCTCCCTCTCTCTGACCCTCCCCTGTTCATGCTCTGTCTCTCTCTGTCTCAAAAATAAATAAACGTTAAAAAAATAAAAAAGAAAGAGATGAAGGACTTTGTAAACTAAATGAGAAACACTCTCGATGGAATGAATAGAAGGATGGGAGAATCAAAGGAACAAATTAATAACCTAGAAGAGAGAGTAATGGGAAATAATCAAGCTGAAAAAGAGAGAAAAAGAATTATGCAAAAACGAGAATAGACTTGGGGAGCTCAATGACTCGATCAAATATAATTACCATTCATATTATACGACTCCAAGAATAAGAACAGACAAAAGGGAAAAGAGGAAATAATAGCTGGAAACTTTAATCTGGGGAAAGAAACAGATATCTAGATCCAGGAGATGCAGAGAACTCCCAACAAAATCACCAAAAAAAGATCCACACCAAGGCATAATGCAATTTAAATGGCAAATAAGTTAATAAAGAAAAAAATGGTAAAATATAGTGATAAGGAAAAATATTAAAAGCGGGAAAACAAAAGAAGAATTACATACAAAGGAAATCCCATAAGGCTATAGGCAGATTTTTCAGTAGAAACCTTCCAAGCCAGAAAGGAGTGGCTTGATATATTAAAAGTGCTGGAAGGGAAAAACCTACAGCAAGAATAGTCTATCCAGCAAGGCTATCATTTAGAATAGAAGGAGAGATAAAGAATTTCCCAGAGAAACAAAAACTAAAGAAGTCCATGACCATTAAATCAGCCCTATAAGAAATATTAAAGACAAAAATGACAGTATGAAGGTAGGAAACACAAAGGCAGTAAAAATAATATTTTCCTATAAACATCAATCAAGGTATTCATTAATAAAGGATGTAAAATATGACACCATATACCCTAAAACATGGATAGAAGAGAAGTAAAGAATGGGTTCAAATTCAAACATCCATCAACTTAATATAGAATTGTATATGGAGAAAGTGTTATTGTGATGGTAACCACAAATCACAACCACTAATAAATATGCAAAGAATAAAAAGAAATCCAAATCTCTTGGGGATATATTTTAAAATATATATTAATATTAGTTTGTGCAGGGTGCCTGGGTGACTCAGTTAGTAAACATCCCGACTTTGGCTCAGGTCATGATCTCAGCAGTTTGTGTGTTTGAGCCCTGCATTGGGCTCTGTGCTGACAACTCAGAGCCTGGAGCTTGTTTCAGATTCTGTCTCTCTGTCTCTCTCTGTCTCTCCCTGCCCCTCCCCCACTCACACTTTTGTCTCTCTCAAAATAAATAAACATTGGGGCGCCCTGGGTGGCACAGTCGGTTAAGCGTCGGACTTCAGCCAGGTCACGATCTCGCGGTCTGGGAGTTCGAGCCCCGCGTCGGGCTCTGGGCTGATGGCTCAGAGCTGGAGCCTGTTTCCGATTCTGTGTCTCCCTCTCTCTCTGCCCCCTCCCCCGTTCATGCTCTGTCTCTCTCTGTCCCAAAAATAAATAAACGTTGAAAAAAAAATTTAAAAATAAATAAACATTAAAAAAACTAAAAATACTAGTTTGTACAAATAAATATGTACACTGTGATATTATATGACACAATTTTCTTATAGCCTTGTTGATTTGTACTCCATTTTTCTGCACATCCTTAATAAGTATGAATACATGTATCTTGATCACTTATACTTCTTGTCTATACTTATGATATTGGAAAATTGTATACAGCATTATGAGAAGCAAGAGTTAGTATTAACCAGTAATCTATTTCTTTTTCAATACAACCTCTTGATGTTGGCTGGGTTTGTCCCAAAATGTATGTGTCTAAACATAATTTAATTTTGGCCTAACTGATTTTATCTCTGTCCAGAAGGCAGGCACCTATATAGGTCACATGCAACAAGTGGTTAATGCTGATAAATACCACTTACCAAAAATCCTTCATAAATTCTCATTATTCACGATGTATAAAACCACCAAAAAAATAAATTACAAGAACACTTCTGGGCTACACACTCCCCTCCTTTAACTTTATCAATTACCTCTCCTTCAATACCTTCCTCTAAATCTTTCTTTTTATTTCTATTTCCCTCCTAAGTATATTACCTCTTTTATGTATACTTTAATATTTTTCTACTGCAAAGTTTTACGTACATTTAGTTAATAGCAGAATGGCAGTATTTCATTTCTTATCTCTTTCTAATGAAATTATGTCATGATTATATTTACTTATTCGCTTTTAGAAGAAACTCAGTGGACTCAATTTAGATATAACTGTGCTCCATAGCCTTCTATAGGAAGCCGAAGTCCTAAAACTGTATATATGTACACACCTCTTGTAGCTTTTCAGGAACTGCTGAGAACACAGAAGTATCAATAATAAATTCATCATATCTGGAGAATACACACTGTGTTACAACATTATGTCTTCCTTTTATATAAAAATGTTAAAGGAATTTGTTCTGTTAACTCTTTCATATAAACTTTCATAACCACAGTTTGGCATACATATGGAATGAAATTTAGGGCTTTTAATTCAAATGTAGCATGTTTACATATTTAGACTAGTCATTTGTTAGTTGTTCTTGTCTTAAAGATACCTATGAAACGTCACTGAGAAGGACAAATCTCCACTTCCAACTGTTTGGAAATAATAATTGTCATAATAATACCAGCTTCCTTGTTGAGTGCTTACCCTGTTCAAGTCACTTTACCTGCATTATCTCATACACACATGGACTGTAGTGCTGGACATCCCATGAGCAGGAGAATTCTGTAAGACTCAAAATGTGTGGAAATTCAGTGAGACTCAACGCCAGTATAGGGTCAAGAGAGACTATACTTTCATTTATATTATAACTTGCTTCAACCACAGAAAGTAATGGCATTCTAACTAACATGAACCATCAAGAAAACCTATCATATCGTTTCTTACCTATGTTACTTCCCATATTAGCTAACTACTTATCCAGAAAATAAAGACATAGAACGAAAAGAAAGATAAAGTATGCCATGATTCCTTTTTTTTTCAATCCTTCCTTAATCTTCAGTAAGTTTGGAGAGTGATAGACCATACACAGATCCATGAAGAACATGAGAACAATTCGGTAAATTTAGCGTAGCATTTCCACTATATGTATATATGAGTTGTAACATACAGATAATCTATTTTTTGGTGATCTGAATATAAATTAAGTGCTCTTATATTTCCCTGTTAAAATCACATTGCACAATATAAAGATAAATAGGTAATTCATGCCATTTTTTTTAAATTTAGAAAAATATTAAAATCACAAATTAAAAACACGTGACAAATCAAGGAAAGACCACAGAAAAAAAGAAAAGAGTTTTATATTTTAATATCTTTAGAGACGCTGTTTTCCCTGTTTTTTGAACAAGGTAACCACATTTTCAATTTGCTTTGTGCCCTGCAATTATGTAGTTGACCCTGAAAGGCAGTGTACTCTCACAAATGGAGTTTGATTTTAGAACATTTAGCCTTAGGTTTGATTTATAGCTTATCCTTATGGCTGTGGGTATATGGATAAGTTACTGAATCTCAATTACTGAGTTACAGTTTATTATTCTTGAAGTAAATACAATAGCATTTTCTTCTAAGAGTCTTTGTAATGATAGAGTAAGATGAGTATCTCCCCTAATATGGTACAGAATAGGTGTTTATAACTGATATGTTCCATTTCCTCTATTTCGCCTTCCATTCACTTAAAGACTGAACATAATCAAGTTTTATTCTAATTATAGAGTAGACACCTTACCACAAGGCCATGATGTGGGAATGATACCTGGAAACAGTCTCATCAATACTAACTTTAATCTTTACTCTCAAAGCAAGAGCGTGCTATCCCTCTATCATAAAATAAGAACAAGAACAAAAGAGCCAGGTTTTTATTGGGCCTCAAACTTCTTGCTATATTTGAAATTTTCCACTCAGCCCCTTCTAATAAAACAAACAAAAATGGTGCTCTTTATCTATCCTATGCTCCTGGCATCAGATATGGGTAGATACTAGGGTCAAACTTTTACTGGCAATGCTTTAGTTTGAAACCTTAATACCAACTACACTTGACCCTGAATAATATGAGGGTAGATGCACAAACTTTCAATTCAGTAAAAAATCCATGCACAACTTTCAACTCACCCAAAAACTTAACTACTAAAAGCGAACTGATGACCAGAAGCCTTACTAATAACATATCACACAACACACATTTTATCCATTATATGTTACATACTGCAGTTATTACAAAAAGGTAAACTAGAGAAAAAAACATGTTATAAAGAAAATCATAAGGAAAAGAAAAATACATTTACAGTCCTGTACTGAATTTTATGGGGGAAAATGCACTTATTAAGCAGATCCACACAGTTCAAATTCATGTTAAGGATCATTGTACTTTCATTCTCAACACTTTTCCTTCCCGACATACTATCCCCTATGTACTAGGGCTTACCCAACATTAGAGGTATCTTCTTCTCTGAGCCAAATTGTGTTTGGTATTTATTTATATAGTATTTTATTGCAATAAAATAGAAATATCAGGATTCTAGGAAATGTTAAGCTAAGAATTTTCTTTCCTATCAGCATGATTGCAAGGAATATTTAGATATTGATCATCCTGCTATTGCTTTGTGCCTTCGTGAGGCATTCTTCAATTATCCAAAGCCTTGTGAACCTCACATATGAATATCTCTTTACGAGATATGGGTTGACCTTGGAGAAATTACCATGGTGCAGGTGAGTTTCTGCAGAAGAACCTCTGTAAGAATATCTTGAGAAGTTTGCAAAGTAGAAGTAGAACTGTTCATGGAATCATGTTCTCAGAGGAGGAGGAACATATTACTGTTTTTTGAAAATATTGCATAGTCATCTGTCTTATTGACAATATGTATTCTTAGGAGGTAAACAGAGATAAGCATACTTAAAAACATCATCCTCAGTTAGAGATCTCTTTCTCTATCCCCTTTCCAGCCACCCTGCCCAACCTCACTTTCTTTGCCATATCCAGCAGGAGAATATAGCAGTAACTAGGAATCTCAGGTCTCATAAAGAAATAATTTCACTAGGACTTCTTATAAAATCCTCTATCTTTCCCCCCTATTACTCAATTCATTGCCTTGCATGTTTGCCTCCTCCAAAGGAAAGAAAGAAACATTAAAGATGTAAAATAAGCATAAGAAGGACCTAATATTTTGTAGCTGTATTAAGTTTTTTGTTTATATGTTGTGGAATGTAGGACATGAGGTGCTCATTTATGTTAGACCATAACTTTGCATACAGCATTCTCCATGTGGAAAAATGTAAAGTATGGTGTTTAAGAAGGAAAACAGCCAAATGAACCCAAGCAATCAAATATTATAATCTGGAATGACTACTGAAACTTAATTTTGTTTCCATGGGATCTGCCTTCTGTATTTGGAATATTGAGATTTGAGCCATATATTAGAGTACATATCCATATAGATACATAATACAAATATAATATTTGATTTCATATTTTAAATCATGTCATTTCTTAATTTGTAAATATGATCTCTTTAGCATGTGAAAATTCCACATACATAAAATTAAACTTGTGAGTATAAATAAGGCTAAACGTATGTTAGGGTTTTTATAAAAGTATATCTTTGAGGAACAGTGCACAATTTATTCTATGATCTTTAATTAATCAGCTCCAGAAATGTTTCTGAGATGTTAATGAGCCTGAGTTTCTCTTATCTTTTATTTTGACCTTCAAGTATGACATTATTTCTTCTTTGAATGGCATCATGAGTGATGATATGTAAAGATATTCAATTTTGGAGATATATTCTATTAATTTTGCCTTTTCTCATTTTAGAAATGATCTATATTTTTACTCTGAGGGAAACAATATGTCATTCGTCAACATATGATTCTTTAGAGTTTTCTTTTAGATGAATTTTGGAATAAAAATATGGTGGTGTATCAACTTAAAATTTTAGTGATAATAGGTGTGCCAAAAGATAACATAATATCATCAAGCAATATTATATATGCTATAAAATTGGCATCAGACAAGTGCTTTGTGAGAAAACATGAGCTTGTCAATTACTTTTCTCTTTCACTAGAATATTGCCTTAGTTACCTCCAAGTCTTTTGCCATGCAAGTATCAGTTCCACTAATTTTAATTTTAACATTTCTAAGAAGTCTAGACAAAAGGTATATTTATCTTCAATATCAAACTTGTATTCTCAATATTATTCAGGCATTTTCTTCCTCAAATTTGAGAAACTGTTAAAACCTTTTATGGCAAATTGAGATTTCCTTGTCCTATTTAACTCTTCTATTTAACAGTTCCTTGAAGGAAGATCATGTATAAGAGGCTTTCACTTTCTAAATTAATGGAATTAGCATTGACACGTAAGCAGAATAGTTTAAAAGTCAGGAATGCAAGTGCTTTAAAAAACTTTGATATTACCTAGCACAACCTTAATTTTACAGAACAGAAAAGTGAAATCTACAATATAATGATTAACTCAGTGTCAACCACCTAGGAGGGTCTTAATGAGTACTAATTAATTGATGATAATTTGCTGTGTACTTTGAACCTGCTACCAGTTTCACATATTAAGAGCAATATGTAAAATACTGTACTGGGAATTCCTGGAATTACAAACATAACAAGGTAATATCTACTCTCAAGAAGATGGCGTTTACATAAATAACAGAATATTCAGCCACTCAACATTTATTGGGTGCTTACAAGGTAGCAGTCATTGTGTGGTTAAGGATTCAGGGGTAGCAAAGCCAGCAATCAGACTCATAGTTTCTAGAGCTTACAGTTAGTTAAAAGAAAGCTAGTTAAAAACGGAATACATCAAGCCAAGAAGGCAGAACAGCATGGAAGTTTTTTGTGTGTCTCATGTCCATGAAATACAGCCAGATTAACACTAAACCACTCTGCACACCTAGAAAACTGATTGGAGGATCAACACAACAATTGGCACAACTTGACCACAGAATTCAGCAGGTACGTGGCATGGAGAGGTGAATTTAGGGAGCGAGAAGCTGCAGCGGTCAGGGAGGTGCTTTTGCAGGTCGAGAGAGAGGACGGAAATGGGGGGGGGAGATACAGGAAAAGCACCCTTCCCCAAAAGCATCTGGAGAGAAAGTGGAAAGTTGGAAACAGCCACAGGGACTAAACTATAAAGGGAGAAAGGAGAAAAGAGAGGGGTTAAATTCCATTAAGACTATAGTCTTAACAAGGGGAGCGCAAAAGCTGCAACTCCCCAGCTCGATACCTGGCGGTGCTCTGGTGGGAAGGGCGAATCCCCAGGAGCAGAGTGAGGTCCGGGAGGTTCTTGGGCCACACGGAAAAAATCAGTTCCACTGTTGGAAGGACTTTTGGTAGAGGCTGTTGAAGCCACTTGGTCCCAGCAGACCCCAGAGAACTGCCACATTAGCTGGTGAAGGAACAAGGTCCTTAAGGGTAAAGTCTGGTGCCAGATTGTGTTGTGATTTTCCATACTCCCTGAAAAGCTGCTGCTACACTGTCTCACGAACTTTTTCTGGGGCAGGCTGGCACCTGGCCCCAGTGTCGAGGCACGGGTTGCATCAGGGTCCAGCAAGCGTTCCTGGGTACAGCCGACATTTGGCCATTGCTCGGTGAGACCCTCCCACAGAGGGGGGAAATGGGTCAAAGCCACAGTCCTTCAGAAGTAAGGGGCCGGGGAAAACAGACGCATCTGAGACAAAACTCGGGAGAGGTACAGCCTGTGGCTTGGTCATGGACAGTGAAAAAGTGGGGAGTGGATAAAAGCTGAAGACAGAGGATGGGTGTGCAATTGCTGATCCAGGAGAACAGAGCTGTGATATTGGAGCACCCAGTGTAGCTGGGTGACGCCATTTTCACCGCTCCCGTGCATGTGCATATGCACCTATGAGCACCACAACAACTCACCCCAGTAGGCTAACAGCACCATCTAGTGGATAATGGAGCCTTTACACTGACCCCTGCCCAACTGGGCCAACCTCGCTCTTCAAGAACACAAGTCTCACCACCTGCTTAGTTTATGGACTATAAAGCACTTCATAGTCTGACTTCTAGGGGAAACCAAAGTGATTTCAGTGCCATTTCAATCTGGTAGCAGGTCCATCTATTCAATTTTCTTTCTTTTTTTTTCTCTTTTTCACTTATTTTCTTTTTCTTGAATACAGAAAGAGAAAAAATTCATTTTTATTTTCAATTTTTATTAAAAACGTTTTTAATTCTTTTACATATTTCTTATTTTTGTGTAATTTTTTTCAAATTCTATTTTAATTCCATCATTTTATTTTAGTCTACTACAGTGTATTCACTTTTTCACATTTTCAAAGGATTTCCATTTTTTTTTCTTTTTTCTCTTTTTTGTTTCTTTTTCTTGAATACAGAAAGAGAAAAAATTCATTTTTATTTTTAACTTTTATTAAAAATATTTTTCCTTAATTTTTTTCTACTATATTCTTTACTTTTGTGTATTTTTTTTCAAATTCTATTTTACTCCCATCATCTCATTTTAGTCTATTCATTTTTTTCAAATTCTCAAACGATTTCCTCCCCCCCGACTTTTTTTTCTCTAATCTGTCACACCACTTTCAACACCTGACCAAAAACACCTAGGATCTAGCATCATTTCTTCGATTTTGTGTGGTGTGTGTGTGTTTAATTTTTTAGTTTTAATATTTTTTTAATTTTAATTTTTTTAATTTTAATTTTTCTACCTCACTAATTCCTTTTCTCCCTTCAAAATGAAAAAAAAAAAAAAGAAAAAAGGAATTCACCCCAAAAGAAAGAGCATGAAGAAACGACAGCCAGGGACTTAACCAACACAGATACAAGCAAGATGTCTGAACCAGAATTTAGAGTCAGGATGTAAGAATACTAGCTGGAGTCGAAAATAGATTAGAATCCCTTTCTGCAGAGATAAAAGAAGTAAAAATTAGAATGAAATTAAAAAATGCTATAACTGAGCTGCAATCACAGATGGATGCTGCGGCGGCAAAGATGGATGAGGCAGAACAGAGAATCAGCGATATAGAGGACAAAATTATAGAGAATAATGAAGCAGAAAAAAAGAGGGAGATTAAGGCAAAAGGAGCACAATTTGAGAATTAGAGAGATCAGTGACTCATTAAAAAGTAACAAAATCAAAATCATAGGGGTCCCAGAAGATGAAGAGAGAGGAGAGAAATAGGGATGGAAGGGTTATGTGAGCAAATCATAGTGGAAAACTTTCCTACCTTGGGGAAAAACATCAAAATCCAGGAAGCACAGAAGACCCCCATTATATCAATAAAAACCAATCATCAACAAGGCGTGTCATAGTCAAATTCACAAAATACTCAGGCAAGGAGAGAATCATGAAAGCAGCAAAGGAAAATAGGTCCCTAACCTACAAGGGAAGACATATCAGGTTTGCAGCAGACCTATCCACAGAAACTTGGCAGGCCAGAAAGCAGTGGCAGGATATATTCAATATGCTGAATCAGAAAAACATGCAGCCAAGAATTCTTTATCCAGCAAGGCTGTCATTCAAAACAGAAGGGGAGAGATTAAAAGTTTCCCAGACAAACAAAAATTAAAGGAGTTTGTGACCACTAAACCAGCCCTGCAAGAAATTTTAAGAGGGACTCTCTAAAGGGAGAAAAGACGAAAAAGAAAAAAGAAGAAGAAAAAAAAAAGACCAAAAGCAACAAAGTCTAGAAAGGATCAGAGAACACCACCAGGAACTCCAACTCTACAAGCATCATATTGGCAATAAATTCATATCTTTCAGTACTCACTGTAAACGTCAATGGACTCAATGCTCCAATCAAAAGACATAGGGTAACAGAATGGATAAGAAAACAAGACCCCTCTATATGCTGTTTACAAGAGACCCGCTTTAGACCTAAAGACACCTTCAGATTGAAAATAAGGGGATGGAGAACCATCTATCATGCTAATCATCAACAAAAGAAAGCCAGAGTAGCCATACTTATATCAGACAATCTAGACTTTAAAATAAAGACTGTATCAAGAGATGCAGAGGGCATTATATCATAATAAAGGGTCTGTCCACCAAGAAGACCAAAGAATTGTAAACATTTATGTGCCAAATGTGAGAGCACCCAAATATAAATCAATTAATCACAAATATAAAGAAACTCATCAATAATAATACCATAATAGTAGGAGACATCAACACCCAACTCACAGCCATGGACAGATCATCTAATCAAAAAATCAACAAGGAAACAATGGCTTTGAATGATACACTGGACCAGATGGATTAACAGATACATTCAGAATATTTCATCCTAAAGCAGCAGAATATACATTCTTCTCCAGTGCCTCTGTAACGTTCTCCAGAACAGACAATATACTGGGACACAAATCAGCCCTAAGTAAGTACAAAAAAGATCGAGATCATACTGTGCATATTTTCAGACCACAACGCTATGAAACTCGAAATCAACAAGAAGAAAAAATTTGGAAATGTAACAAATACTTGCAGACTGAAGGATATCCTACTAAAGAATGAATGGGCTAACCAAGAAGTTAAAAGGAAATTAAGAAGCATATGGAAGTCAATGAAAATGATAACACCACAACTCAAAACCTCTGGGACGCAGCAAAGGTGGTAATAACAGGAAAGTATATAGCAATTCAGGCCTTCCTAAAGAAGGAAGAAAGATCTCAGACACAACCTAACCTTACGCCTTAAAGAGCTGGAAAAAGAACAGCAAATACAACCCAAAACTGGCAGAAGACAGGAAATAATAAAGATTAGAGCAGAAATTAATGCTATCAAAACCCAAAAAACAGTAGAACAGATCAATGAAACCAGAAGGTGGTTCTTTGAAAGAATTAACAAAATTGATAAACTACCAGCCAGTGTGATCAAGAAGAAAAAGGAAAGGACCAAATAAATAAAATCAAGAATGAAAGAGGAGAGATCGCAACCAACACAGCAGATATAAAAACAATAATAAGAGAATATTATGAGCAATTATATGCCAATAAAATGGGTAATCTGGAAGAAATGGGCAAATTCCTAGAAACATTTACACTACCAAGACTGAAACAGGAAGAAATAGAAAATATGAACAGACCCACAACCAGTAAAGAAATCGAATTAGTAATCAAAAATCTCCCAAAAAAACAGAGTCCAGGGCCAGGTGGCTTTCCAGGGGAATTCTACCAAACATTTAAGGAAGAGTTAACACCTATTCTCTTGAAGCTGTTCCAAAAAAAAGAAATGGAAGGAAAACTTCCAAACTCTTTCTATGAAGCCAGCATTACCTTGATTCCAAAACCAGACAGAGACCCCACTAAAAAGGAGAACTATAGACCAATTTCCCTGATGAACATGGATGCAAAAATCCTCAACAAGATATTAGTCAACCTGTTCCAACATTTGCATTAAAAAAATTATTCACCACGACCAGGTGGGATTTATACCTGGGATGCAGGGCTGGTTCAATATCCACAAAACAATTAATGTGATTCATCACATCAATAAAAGAAAGGACAAGAACCATATGATCCTCTCAGGTGCAGAGAAAGCAATTGACAAAATACAGCATTCTTTCTTGATAAAAACCCTCAAGAAAGTAGGGATAGAAGGATCATACCTTGAGATCATATAAGTCATATATGAAAGACCCAACGCTAACATAATCCTCAAAGGGGGAAAACTGAAAGCTTCCCCCCTAAGGACAGGGACAAGACAGGGATGTCCACTGTCACCACTGTTATTCAATATAGTATTGGAAGTCTTAGTCTCAGCCATCAGACAACACAAAGAAATAAAAGGCATCCAAATCGGTCAGGAGGAGGTCAAACTTTCACTCTTCACAGATGGCATGATACTCTATAAGGAAAACCCAAAAGATTCCACCAAAAAACTGTTAGAACTGACTCATGAATTCAGCAAAGTTGCAGGGTACAAAATCAACGCACAGAAATAGGTTGCATTCCTATACACTAACAATGAAACCACAGATAGAGAAATCAAGGAATTGATCCCATTTACAGTTGCACCAAAACCCATAAAATATCTAGGATAAATCTAACCAAACAGGTGAAAAATCTATACACTGAAAACCATAGAGAGCTTATGAAAGAAACTGAAGAAGACACAAAAAAATGGAAAAAGATTCCATGCTCCTGGATAGGAAGAACAAATATCATTAAGATGCCAATACTACCCAAAGCAATCTACATATTCAATGCAATCTCTATCAAAATAACACCAGCATTCTTCACAGAGCTAGAACAAATAATCCTAAAATTTGTATGGAACCTAAAATTTGTAAAGACCCCTACTAGCCAAAGAAATCTTGAGAAAGAAAACCAAAGCTGGAGGCATCACAATCCCAGACTTCAAGCTATACTACAAAGCTGTAATCATCAAGACAGTATGGTACTGGCACAAGAACAGACACTCAGATCAATGGAACAGAATAGAGAACCCAGAAATGGACCCACAAACGTATGGCCAACTCATCTTTGACAAAGGAGGAAAGAATATCCAATGGAATAAAGACAGTCTCTTCAGCAAGTGGTACTGGGAAAACTGGACAGCGACATGCAGAAGAATGAACTTGGACCACTTTCTTACACCATACAAAAAATAAACTCAAAATGGACGAAAGACCTAAATGTAAGACAGGAAGCCCTCAAAATCCTCGAAAAGAAAGCAAGCAAAACACTGTTTGATCTTGGCCACAGCAACTTCTTACTCAACACATCTCCAGAGGCAAGGGAAACAAAAGCAAAAATGAACTACTGGGATCTCATCAAAATAAAAAGCTTCTGCACAGCCAAGGAAACAGTCAGCAAAACTAAAAGGCAACCGATAGAATGGGAGAAGATATTTGCAAATGACATATCAGATAAAGAGTTAGTATCCAAAATCTATAAAGAACTTTTCAAACTCAACACCCAAAAAATAAACAATCCAGTGAAGAAATGGGCAAAAGACATGAATAGATACTTCTCCAAAGACGACATCCAGATGGCCAACCGACACACGAAAAAATGCTCAACATCACTCATCATCAGGGAAATACAAATCAAAACCACAATGAGATACCACCTTGCACATGTCAGAATGGCTAACATTAACAACTCAGGCAACAACAGATGTTGGCGAGGACGGAGAGAAAGAGGATCTCTTTTGCATTGTTGGTGGGAATGCAAGCTGGTGCAGCCACTCTGGAAAACAGTATGGAGGTTCCTCAAGAAACTAAAAATAGAACTACCCTATAACCCAGAAGTTGCACTACTAGGCATTTATCCAAGGGATAGGGGTGTGCTGTTTTGGAGGGGCACATGCACCCCCATGTTTATAGCAGCACTATAACATTAGCCAATGTATTCAAAGAGTCCAAATGTCCATCAATGGATGAATGGATAAAGAAGATACGGTGTATATGTGTGTGTGTGTGTGTGTGTATTGTATACAATACAATGCATTGTATACATTGGTGTATATGTGTATATGTGTGTGTGTGGTGTATATATGTGTGTGTATATATATGGAGTATTACTTGGCAATCAAAAAGAATGAAATCTTGCCATTTGCAACTACATTGATGGAACTGAAGGGTGTTATGCTAAGTGAAATTAGTCAGTCAGAGAATGACAAACATCATATGACTTCACTCATATGAGGACTTTGAGAAAAAACAGATGAATATAAGGGAAGGGAAGCAAAAATAATACAACAACAGGAAGGGAGACAAAACAGAAGAGACTTACAAATATGGAGAACAAACTGAGGGTTACTGGAGGGGTTGTGGGAGGGGGTATGGGCTAAATGGTAGGCACTAAGGCACTAAGGGATCTACTCCTGAAATCATTGTTGCACTATATGCTAATTTGGATATAAATTTAAAAAAATAAAAAAATAAAAAAAAACAAAACAGAATACATCACAAATACAATTACCAATTATAGTAAGTGCTATGAAGTAAACAGATGACATTATGAGAGAATATATTCAAGAGAACCTACATTATATTGAGGTCTGAGGAAGCTTTCTCTAAAAAATGTTATAAATAGAGATCTAAAACAAAACAAAACAAAAGCAAATATGGGTAGTTTTCTGGAACAAGAGAAAATTTTGTATGCCTGAAAATTGAAAAAAAAATCAATCTGGCTAGATCTTAGAAAAACATCAAGAGGATGACATGAGAGAAGGCAGGGATGGAGGGGGGAGAAAATCAATCTAAGACCATGTCTATATGAATGATTTTGATTATTTTAAGTGAAAAAAAAAGAAGATTTTAGAAGATTTTAAATAGACTCCTAATTTTGTTGTCAAAATATATAATACCAGTGTAGGTTCTTGTAATTTGTTTACAACATTTTTCTGGCCCTTGAACTCATCCCTTACCCTACCTGAGTTCCTTTCTTATATGGTTTTGTGATGAATTTTATTATCATATGGCAACTTAAAGTTAAAAACCACTCCTCTAAATCTCCAGATCTATATCTAAGTAAAAGATCACAGGTTTTACCTTTAATATATAATTTGATCAGGCTGGCCTTGCCTATTGTTATTGCAATTGACAAATCCATAGGTCATAGAGAGTTATCACCCAGAAGCTGACCAACGATTCTTAATATATGACTTGAAATGAATGTAGTTTGATTAGTATTGAGGTACTATTACATGTACTAAGGCCAGAGATGCCAGTGATACCTAATTCTTGCATTGGTTGAGTTATATCTACTCATGAGATATCTGAAGACACTTTAAACACAATGGATGCTTTTTTCAAGTACCACTCTATTATTTCTAAGCTTAGGCCCAATACTCCAATGCAAACTGTTTGTTAAAACTTGATGAAGTATGTATTTTACACTGATGGCAAAATTCACACTTTCTGTCCTTATAATTCCACATAATGATCTACTAACACCCACAGAGAGCTATATAAGATTGGGATCTGAAGACATGGCATAACAGAATGTATATGTGAACAAAAAAAAAATCTATGGATAGTAACAGGTCCCACTCCATTCATCCCATTGATTTAGCCATATGGAAAAACAAAATAAAACAAACAAACAAACAAAAATAAGTGGAGAGAAAGCCACAATCATGTACTCGTCTTTTTGTAATAATAATTCTATCCATGAGCAATCAAAGTCCTACCAATGTTGAAGTCTCTCAATATCTTTTTGAGAGTGAGTGGAGGAAAATGGTAGAGAAAGCTGAAGAGTTTGATTGTAACTCCTTCTCCCCCCCATAGACACCTATGTTGATGTTACTTTAATTCTTCTGGCTAAACCATTAAGGTTATGTGATTATGTGACTAAGTTCCCTTAGCTATCAATCACATGGTGTTAAAGCTACTGTACTGTTTCAACAACTTTCAACTTTCAATATATTTGTTAAACTATCATTATGTCATTACTACCCCCATTTATTTTATTGTATTTAAAATTAAATAATATAAAGCCTTATAATAAAATGAAACAATTTGAAATTTTATAACGCAAAAAGTCAGAGTACCATCCATTTCCCACCTGTTACCAACTCACCATGCACATTACCTAGGAGTAAACTTTGCAAATATTTTGGTGTATGATTGTATCACTAATCAGGGTTTAATATTTGTTCACTATCATTTTAAAAGTTCTTAAAGTAATTTTTATGAATGCATACTTTTACATAAAACAAAGTTTACCCTTTTTTGTAAGTTCTCTGAGTTTTGACAGTAATGTCAAACTGAAAATATAGGATATTTCTATTACCCCCAGAAGTTCCCTTACCTCACTGTCATCCCTTTCCCTATCCTCAGCCCCTGCAATTGCTGTCCAGATTTTTTCTTTTAAATTTTTCTTTTTCTAGAGGATCATATAAATGAAGCCATAGGATATCTATGACCATTGCTGCTTTTTGGAACATCAACTTCGTATTTCCTAGAAATGTCTTATGGAAAACATCCTTTCAGTAATCTGTTCAAATTTCCTTTTAAATTGTTTCTTTTTTTCCTTTTGTTTCCCATTCAAATCCAATTCTATTTTCAAACAACTACTCAGATTTTATACTTATTTAAGTAATATATCCATTTAAATAGGATAAATTCTAAATTTAAATGACCCCACAGGCCTGTGTAACACCTTCAGCCTTCCAATCCAACAAGGAAAATTTGTATTTCCTGGTTTAGCTCTAGAATCCTGTAACATGAGTTCAATGTAACCTAATTTTTTTTTTTTTTTTTTTTTTGCCCTTGTGGATCTCAAAATCCTTTGTGGCCAGAACTTACCTCTTACAGGAAATTGAAGAAAAATACATACTAGGGACTGTCTTTTTCTTGGTAGTGGAACAAAATTAGCTATTTGATAAATATGGTTTACTGAGTTATGTGACTGTTTCTAAATGTCATATGAAAAGACCGTAAGTGAAAAAAATAACACTTCAAGACATTCTTTCTTGATGACATGCATTGTTTATTTTATATGCACTATAGTGCTATTATATAGTCTAGATATAGTCTATGATACTGAGGTTATAGCCTCTCACATGCTCTGTAAATATATATGAATAGAAAATTAATGACTTCAGCTCTATTTGCCCACTGTCCCCTCTTTTCCTCTCACATAGATTGTCTCCTTGTTCCTCCTTTCTCCTTTTTTCACTGTTTATTCCTTAGTGCTCTTAGGAATTCTCATTACTTCAACCTAAGAAAGAAATGGTTGCCCTTTACCCAACCCCCAAGAATAGAAATAAATAAATTAGGACTTAAAAATATAAGCCTATGTAGCACTAGTAAACATTGCAAATGCTGTGAGAGTACTGCTCCTCTAATAATTGAAATCGCTTTCTAGATATCGTGTAATTAATTCCTATTACTTTACGTTCAACTAGAAAAGTGGTTTGTGAAATATCTCGATCAATAAAAATTCTGAGTGTTGTGTTTTATGTGTGTGATTTGATCATCATCGTCTAGTAATAACACAATAACAAATTAATCTTTCTCTCAAGTTCTTCATGTGTGTGCTTTGTCTATCATCAGTACAGTATCATTTTTCTCAGCATGACCACAAACACAAAAATCAAAATTAAAAGAACATTTTATGTGGATTAGTTTAAGTGTTGTTATCTTTGGTCATGTTGTAAGATTTATTTCTCTCTTTTCCTATGATTATATTATGTGATATGGTGAAGATTTATGCCCTTCCAGGTGCCTATGTTTACAAATTATGGGAATATTATGAATTGCAATTTTAAAAGAAAGGCACAGTAATGTAAGAACTTTTGTACTCTTTCTCATGCTTTCAGATAATGACAGTTAACAAAGAAGAGCTGCATAGTAGTCTTCAAAAAAAAAAAAAAATCTACAAAAGTTCCAAGACGTCTAATTTAACTTATGTGATCTTTCCATCACTTCATTGTGGTTTTAATAACATGTAAATATAAGCCATTTTAAAATATAAATTTATTAAAGCAAGACCATAAAATAGCATAGATAGTATTATCTTTTAACCTCTTTGTTCTGTAGCTCAATAGCAATAACAAGATACATATTAGTTCCTGTTGCAAATAGGGTTAAGAGACTGAAATTTGGTCTCTGGGTTCCAAGCTTTGTTACATCTTTCCTACCTGTCACTGACTTGCTATTTCAGTTACATGGCTGACAGTATTAAGAAAAAAAAAATTATAGCTAATTTTAGTTTAAGAATATTCCTCAAAAGAACACAATAAAATTCAGGCTAAGTAGTAGGTTTCTAGAAATACACCAGCTAACTACAAAGAGCACACACATAAACATTCATTAATAACTTTTTAAACCACCCTTTGTTTCAAAGATAGTCAGTTGTTTGTATATGTATTTTAATGAATTTTTCAAAATGTCAGGTATCACAGGTTATAATAAACTAAGTTTAGGATAAATTTGATAATGCACAATAAATGTCATCTTATCTGAAAAGACAGCATAACTATGCAGTGAAGTTGCTGCACCTATGGGGATGGAATCCAAACAGTACTGGAGCAGTGGCTGCTAACAGGGTCCCAAGCACTAGGATGATGATTTTAGATTCACTCGGAGCAGTAAGTACCACATTTAAATTACTGTATAATGCAACTGAAAAGATTTTGCCTACTTATTATCTGTGTGTGTGTATAATACATTTATAAAGACCCATGTTTATGTTTACATATAGAGAAAAAGAGAGAAAAATGAAGGCAACAAAATATTTCCTGCCTCTGTGTTAAGCAATGCTAATAACAATAAAAAGTGACATGAACTTGCTGTAGGAGATAACTGTTCTTGGGAGATGGGTATGTAAAACAACTAACAGCTTTCCTGTCAGGTTTAATCATGTGCTCACCAAGACTCATATCCAGGCTCATTCTTCTCTGTGATTCCCAGTCCAAAGATACTGTGTCAAACTCTGACCACCCTGAGCACTTTTTTTTCCTCTTTCAGGCTATCCTCAAAATCATCCAGTCCTTAATCTCAAACCCAATAAATATCCTTCACTAATCTTCCTATTTTGAAACACTTCCAAGATTCTGGGAAGATGGTCTTAAAACTGCCAATAGTTTGAATAATCTTCATGCTGTTGCACTGCTTTATCATGTTTTTCTGGAGATTTTATACGTGTGTGTGTGTGTGTGTGTGTGTGTAGTGCATCTGTATGTGCTTGCATTTATTTACATATATATGTATTGCATTATGTATTTTCATATATGCTACACAAGCTATATTTAACTATAAGCATAAATAAGAGCTAAAACTATATGTCATATATTGAATGTTTATAAATTGCCACAAAATGTACCATGCACTTTGTCTCTTTAAAACTCCTATAAACCCTATCAAGGAAGCAATAATGTTATAAACATTTTATAGGTGAGAACATTTGGGCTTATAGAGGTGAGATTATGTGCTTATTATACCATGAGTATACCATGAGTAAGTACAGGAATTTGTTCCCAAGCTTCACAACTCCAGAGTCCAATATACAAACCACACATTCAGTGCCATGCAGACACATATAAGTAAGGAACTTTAGGCAAAACTAAAAACCAATCATAAGATGTGTCTTTATTTCAAATTTTGATATTTTGTTAATCATGGATATTTTGTATTGATTATTACCTTAAAATACTGCATTAAAATATTTATCTTGATTGCTGAGTTTTTAGCATCCCATTAAATTTTTTACTGAAGGCAACTTCTTTACTTCACTTGCCTGGCTCTAATTCTGCCTCTGTGACATATCCATTGTCTGTAGCATTAGAGAAATAAAGGGTCTGATTGAAATTTTTGATCCATCACTCATAGTTTTCATGAGCTTGAGAAACTTACATAATCTATTCCTCCATCTATGAAGTGGGAATTATAATACATAACATATGATGTTACTGTACATATTCAACTAGTAATTTATAAAGTGGTTTACAAAGACTATTCAAATATTATTACCTTTATTTCAATGGATTTGCTACAAAGTAAGAGAGCAGTGTAGAAACATGAGTCAAATGATCATCAGTTC